>NC_051434.1:21568511-21575639 GCF_001649575.2 Kryptolebias marmoratus
GTTCCCAACAGACCCTCACAATACGTTTGGGCCTCCCAGGTCTGACCGGCATCCTCCCCCACCAACGGAGCCAACTCACCACCAGGTAGTGGTCAGTTGACAGCTCCGCCCCTCTCTTCACCCGAGTGTCCAAAACTTGCGGCCGCAGATCAGATGAAACGACAACAAAGTCGATCATTGAACTGTGACCTAGGGTGTCCTGGTGCCAAGAGCACATATGGACACTCTTATGTTTGAACATGGTGTTCGATATGGACAATCCATGACGAGCACAGAAGTCCAACAACAGAACACCGCTCGGGTTCAGATCAGGGGGGCCGTTCCTACCAACCACACCCCTCCAGGTCTCACTGTCACTGCCCACGTGAGTGTTGAATTCCCCCAGCAGAACAAGGGAGTCCCCAGGAGGGGCACCCTCCAGTAACCCTTCCAAGGACTCTAAAAAGGGTGGGTAATCTGAACTGCTGTTCGGCGCATAAACGCAAACAACAGTCAGGACCCATTCCCCCACACGTAGGCGGAGGGAGGCTACCCTTTCGTTCACCGGGGTAAACCCCAACGTACAGGCACCAAGATGGGGGGCAACAAGTATGCCCACTCCTGCTCGGCGCCTCTCAACGTGGGCAACTCCAGAGTGAAAGAGTGTCCAACCCCTCTCAAGGAGACTGGTTCCAAAGCCAGAGCTGTGCGTTGAGGTGACTACTATGTCTAGCCGGAACCTCTCAACCTCACACACCAGCTCAGGCTCCTTCCCCACCAGAGAGGTAACATTCCAAGTCCTGAGAGCCAGCTTCTGTAGCCGAGGTTTAGACCGTCCCCGCCTTCGGCCACCACCCATCTCACATTGGCCAGACCGTTGGCCCTACTTCAAAGCAGGGACCGGCCTCGAAAAAAATGCCGGTGGAAACGCACACAAAGCAAGCTGAGAGAGTGGAGCCGGGACCTTTAGAGCCGGTAGAAAAGGGGAATTAGTCAGCTTTGTTTTAATCATGTGACAAGAAAGAAGAAGGATCTAATAACTAAAACCCTACAGCTCAGATCCATAACACAACAAAACCACCTAAAGGCCTCTTTATTTAAGAGTCAGTTTATTTAACACCTCTCTTTAAGAGGTGTTCTTGTAGGAATGCATATCACCCACTACCTTTCATGTCAGTTTAAGACTAAGATCATGTTACAATGAAAAATGAAGTTTTAGTTCTTTTGGTCAAACCTTAAAAATAGCATGCCCAATTTTATGTTATGTCACAAAATATTACACTCAAAGTATGTGTTAAACTGACTGAGTTATAGCTACTTTTGTATTAGCTAATGTTGATAAGCTGTGGTAGGCATCTTGAATTAAACTGACTTCAAAAGTTAATTAAATGTAGATGTACAACCAATAATTACTTTCTGAGAGTTTCAGTAAAACCTGTCCAGTGGGTCATTAGATATTTTGGTAACAGCCAAACAATGTTATCTCCAACAGAAAATACTTTAGTTTTACACAAAAGCCCAGTACAATAAGTAGCACTTGTAGAATGTGTGGTGAATGACTCTCAGCTACTACACCAATTTTTTGATCAATATCTGTAAAATTGATTACAGTAAAATCATTTTTGTGAAAGTTTTATTAAAATCTGTCAAGTGTTTTACGAGGTATTTTGCTGACAGACATAGAGTTGACTCCAAATAAAAAATGTCAAAATTTTAAATAAAGGTCTTGTGCAATCTGTCCGCATTTAAAATATGTGTTTGGGATCAATCTCAGCTACAACACCGAGTTATAATTTAGGAGAGTTAGAGGTATCTGCATGTAAATCCAGCATACAGAACATCTCAGCTTTAAAAGCTTGAACTGCTATTTGAATTGAGAAAGCTCCTCGGATGGGAAGCGAAACATCTTGAGCTCCAGAATAGAAGTCCAGTTGTTTTTGTTTTTAACCTTTTACCAAGCTATAGACATTTTGCATGTTAAGGTCAGTTGATTGTGGCAGCCACAAAAGTTAAGTGTTTGAAGATGATTACTTTCTGCTAGCTTTGTTAAAATCTGTTCACTGGAGATATTTTGGTAACAGACACAGACACACAAAAATACAATGGGCTTCAGGTGGCAGATAATAATAACTTGAGTCAATGTGAAAATCAGGAGTTCCTTTTTAATTTGCATTTATATAAAACAAGTTAACAAGTTACAACAATGACATCCCTCCCACTACAACACTACTTTGTTTTTAATTTGACAACTTAATTTGTACTTTTGAACCAGATATTTTGAATAAATCTTTAGTTGAAACAAGTCAGAAGCAGGTTTTAAGCAAAACTGAACATATGGTTAATTATCAGTGAGTGCAGAGGCTTAAAGACGCCTGATCGAACTGTAACTAAGTGGAGCCACTGACTATAATACACTGGAATCTGTGGGACTCACAAATGGACTATCTGAATGTTATTGTGTGTGTGGTGTGTTTGTGTGTGTCTCAACCTGTTATGTGACCGTGTCCTCCTCACGCCAGACTGTCTGAATCATGATTGGGCACGAAGGCAGAGCTAAGGCCCTTCTGGTTTCATTTAGAATTCAGAGCAGCTTCACATACGATTTGTCACTGCAGAATTACAATTTCATATCTCGCTTTGGTGGGGAATTGCTTTCTGAGAAAGAAGAAAAGGACTGCACATGCACTCAAGGTTTCAGGTGTTCTTTTGGACGAGCTCCTTATGGAATATCATGTTGGGGAATTTATCAAGAGAAAAAGATACAGCATGAAAGCACAGAGATATTTCTACACAAAAGGCTTTGAAGAGTGGCACACATTCAGTAAATGAGAAAAATCAATAGATGTGCTCTGCTTCTGCTGCGTGTTGTCTTCTTTCATTGTGCTTAAACCAAATCTGATGCTTGCTTGACAAATACTAAATCTCATTATATGCATATATATGCAGTGAAAATAAAGTGCTTTACCTAACTGTGCAATGGATGATCAAGAACTAATGATCTGTTAACAAAAGTTACCTTAGTTTCATCCTTCTAACCAACAATTACTTTTTAAAGAGGAAATATATACATTGGTTCAAACTTTAACCACAACAGTTCTCAAAATTATTTTTTTAGATATGTGCAATACAAAACCAACATAAAACATCATTTTTTTTCATTAATCACCAAAAAACATAATGAATAAAGTGCAAGAATTGAACTTATTTTTCGTTATTAAAAAAGAAAATTCCATCCAATATTTCAACTTAAACAAAATAACCGGCACAAGAATTTTAGGTTTCAGTTTTTTAAAGATCCATGATGGCATGAGTGGAGTAGTTCTAATCAGTCATTTCTTAACTGCAGCAGGAAGCAGCCAAAGTTATCTTAGTTTGGAAAAACAGGAACAAATTCTCACTGGGGAGTCAAGCCAATGACTAATCAGAGCAGGAGCAATTTAAGGACAATTCTAAAATAAATCAAACTCAGAATTAAAAAAAAAAAACATTTAAGAGATGGAAAAACTCCCCATGAATTTAGCTGATCAGTGGTAAAATATGTTCATACAAATACAGAAATGTTATTAATTTGAACAAAATTAGACAAAGTCAACAATTTTTATACAAAGTGATGAGATGTAAAAATATATAAAAATATATAAATATAGTGTTTGCTCAAACTGCTAAGGCACAACTCTCCCGTAGTTCAAATTTTTTTAACATGTTTGAAAAATTGTAAACAAATTGGCTCTTACATTAGTCAGAGCTGTTGAAGCTGTCTCCAACCCATACTAAGAGAGCAAGAGCTGTATTTTGACACCTACATGGTAGCCCTCTGATGTCCAGGTCTAAAAGCCATGACATCTACCACCCACTGAAAAATTTTTGGAGACCAATTGTTCTCAACCTCTTGGCAAGATAACTGCCCTTACATCAGTGGCTCTCCTTCACTAGGACACCAATGAAATTTCTTCAAAATGGCTGAATCAACACAAAAGATAGTCGGAGGTGTTTGCTTGGCCTGAAAACTCCCTGATACCAATCAAATGGGGCACTGACATTATACATGGCTAATGCATAGATACCTCAGCCTACAGACAATACATCCCAGAACCAGACACTAAAGTAAACCTCCAGATATTTTCGGTCCATAACCTGCCTGATCCAAGCTCTTCTAATGAGAAAAAAGAGAAGAAAACATAAAAGTTCACTGTCTTGCTACAACAGACAAACTTCTGAAATCTGAAGCAGACATTTTGCGGATCAAAAAGTCCCTTTGATATTTAGCAGAACAGTCCAAAAAAACTTCGGCTCAGGTCATCACTATTAAGATTTTTATTGCAGCTTTTCAAAGTTTCTCTGTGGTGACATTCTCAGCTAAGTGTGTGACAAGAACTGGGAGATTTATATTATGTGTAGGACAAAAGATTTAGAACAGAAGCACTTTCTCATCTCACATGGCCTCACATGACATATGAGATAAGAAACCACACTGGTTCCACATTAGAGTCCCAGAACAAAGAATGTTAATTCAAGCAGAGTTAACAGACAAAGACAGAACCACAAAGGAAAAGGCTTGGAGAGAAGCAGGGAAGTGTAAGACTATGTTCTGAAACATATTAGTTATGTGAGTTACTTATTAGCAAGTAAAGAGTGAAAGGAGAAGTGTTCAAAGATGCCACAAGTTACCTTTCTCAAAAGTCAACATGTAAATATTAGTGGAGGGGGTTACAGTTTATTTTTCTATGCACTGTGATGTAGACACAAATAATTCTGAATCAATTTATAAATGTCAACAAATGTTTATTATTTAATGATAATTACACCCTTTGAACCTCATAGGTATCAAAGAGCAGCATCCAGGCAGTTTATGGCATGCACACAACAGAGATATGACATACAAGCAGCACCTTCTGCACTGAAAGACAGTGTTTGAAAGTATTTCGACTTCTCCCAAGTTAATGGGAAAAATGACCTTGAAAAGACACTATGTGTAAGTTATATTCATGGTTCCACTAAGAGGAGGAGAAAGACTGCCAGTCGTTGCTGATTTCTGATGTTAGTATCTCACTGAGATGTGGCAAACAGAACTAGTAAGGGAGTCTTCAGAAGTTCTCAAAATGTTTGCAGCAAAGACTCAATCAGTGTCCTAAATTGAGTCTAGAGTTGTTTTATTAAGTAATTTTCCAACACAAAAATAAGCTGTGATTTTGAAAAGCGACCAAGCAAAACTCAGGTGCAACTTGCTGGTTGCTTGGTTGCAAACATGCAGAATTTAGTCAGACTGCTACTAAAAATGCACCTATTTTCTTGCAATTTTTAGTCACCAATTAGTCTCTAACAGTTTCAGCCCAGTAAGTTACTAACTTTTGTTGCACCCTGTAGAGGAAGGATCGTCCTACGTCAAAGACATACTAAGACAGGCTTTCCCACACTCTACAAGATCAAAAAAGTTGCAGAAATACTAAAGAAAGCAGGTAAGATAGCTCTAACATGTGATGCATGGACATCCAGCTTTAGGTCTGAGAGATTCTATGCTCAGGATTTTGTTCGATGCGTGATTATGAATGCATGAAAGTATAATAGTAATGCAGCCTTTTAAATCATAATCAAATCAAATTGTGAAAACCAGGTACAGAGTCCCACCTCTTGTAAGTATGTTGTCCCAGAAGGAACAACTCAAACACTGATTTATGTGGACATGAAGAGGACATTTGGTTCAACCTGAATGTATTTTAGCTGTTAAATAATACTAAATCGTCGACAGGGTCATCAAAGATAAAAAGCGAACTTTCGAAGGAACATAAAACAACAGAAATAATGAGCATGATTGCTGCTATTGTTACAGAAAATTTAGCTACATCAGAAAAAGTTCCAGGTTTTTACCTTTTAAAAGCTTTAAATTTATAACAATCACATCCTGATTGTTTTTTTTTTCTTTCAATAATTATATGTTGGTGACACAGGACAATACATTCTTTTGAACTCCTAATTCATAAGCAAATTGGTAAACATACTTGTATTTTTGAAAACAGGCTATTTCCTTTTGCTGCAATGATTAATAATACACAGGGGTCATGCAAATTAGATAAAAGAAATTCAATACATTATGAGAACTGTAATTTCTTTAGTCCAGATCACCAGAAGGAGTCAAACTGTTTATACTGTAGAAAAGTCAGAGTGTGCTCCAAAGTCTCAATGGTTATTACAAATAAAATTATATACTTTTTTGCAGGTATTTCAAAGCTCACTGATGTCTGAATTACATGTTCAATAACTTTCAAATTTGGAAAGAAACTAAAAAGCTTTTGGGGATTCAGCTTTCAGACAGTATCTCTAAATAACTTTACCCATAACACTAAAACACTCAGAATGGTGCAATGAAATTCAGCAGAAGTAACACAAACTCTTCTGCACTTTCTGATCCTTCTGATGTTTAAAAAACAGCTTGGTGTTAAAAGCAGTTAAAATGACTAATATGATAAGTACATCCAAGAAAAACAGATTTGATATTAAAGTATGTCAGCAGAAAAACAGTGCTGAACACTGAATCTTTTAGACGAAAATGACAAGATTTGAGAATTTAATAATCTGTGTACGGTTCGTTCTTTGGTTTTCTCGTTTCAAGATAAAATTGCAAAAACAAAACAAGCATAGGTTTTTTTGTTTTTTCGTTTTTAAAACGAAATTAGAAAAACGGCAATTGCAAAAATAAAAAAGGGGTACTTTTTTTTGGCTGGTAGACAACACACACGCCACTGTGGCGGGTTGGCAATTTGAACAGAAAAGGTGTTATTTGTCATCTTGACATATAGGGGGCAGCAATGTGCTCGAGTTGCTGCTAAATCCAAGAAGGAGAAAAGATTAGCTTACACTCTTTACCAGTTGGTGGCGGTATTGATTCCTTCAGTTGTTTACCAACCACCAATAAAAATCAAGAAGAAGAAGAAACAATTCGAGGAGTAGCATTAGCAATGTGGCGGAACATTTCGGGAGGTAAGCGGGTGGCAGACAACAAAAATGTTTTTCAAGAGTAGTCGAGAGAAGAACCGAAAGTTAAACAACGTTTTTTTTAAACTAAATCAATGATGTCATAACGTTGGTCAGTGTGCGTTCGCGCCTAGGGCCGGTGTTCTGACGATCTGTGCTTCCTCGTCAGATTTTCCTACC
>NC_051434.1:21576216-21585428 GCF_001649575.2 Kryptolebias marmoratus
GCAAAATTTTTAATTTCTACCCCTGGTTTCAGGGCAGTGGAAGTGATGCTGTTCTAAGCACCAAATACATGGAACCATCACATCTTAAACTGTAGTTTTTGACCACGGTTAGATCTGTTTTTCCTATTATTGGTTTTCCTGAACTAGTCCAATAATGAAACTTAAGATTATTACAATTTTTTAGTGATCATTTTGTCTTTAGGTTTGTTGTTAAAATTTTAGGAGTTTTTGTCAATTATGGACCTTGAGTTTGACCATTACACCTAAACTCCCTTGCTCAAGGATTGTCAAGCCTTAAGGCACAGGTGTCAAACTCCGTTCCTTGAGGGCCGCACTCCTGCATGTTTTAGATGTGTTCTTGCTTTAAAACACCTGGTTTAAATGGATGACTTGTTGCCATGCTCCTGGAGAAGTTGATGATTTGGCGAGGAGCTAATCAAACCATCTGAATCAGGTGTGTTGGAGCAAACCTAAAACTTCCAGGACAGCGGCCCTCAAGGCCTGGAGTTTGACACCCCTGTCTTAAGGCATCTCCTTTTGCCAAATGGATTTGTGGAAGTAGGCCAAAAAGGATTCTGAGGATAAAGAGGCAAGTTCAGTTTTTTAAAAATTTTCATTTCCACGCCTGCCTACTGGTAACTGAAAAAGTTATGTGCTGGGAGTTCAGGTCTTCATTTCCGGTTTCGCCATAAGGTCCCGTTGAATTAATAACAAAATAAAAGCTTGTCTTTGGTTTAACCATTGCAGTTAAAAAAGAAAAACAACCAAAAATAAAACGTACCCCTTTTTTATTTTTGTAATTGCTGTTTTTCTAATTTTGTTTTAAAAATTAAAAAACAAAAAAATACATGCTTGTTTTGATTTTGCAATTTTATTTTGAAACAAAAAAAACAAAGAACGAACCATACACAGATTTTTAATGAACCCATTTTTTTAAATAATGGAACTTAGTAAACATATCAATGTTTAAATCAGTGGTCTCCAATCCTGGTCCTCGAGGGCCACTATCCTGCATGTTTTACTTGTTTCTCTGCTCCAACACACCTGATTTGAATCAATGGGTGATTGATAGGCTTCTGCAGAACATGAAGAGGTAATTTAACCACTGAGGCAGGTGTGTTGGAGCAGGGAAACAAGTAACACATGCAGGATAGTGGCCCTCGAGAACCAGGATTGGAGACCCCTGGTTTAAATTAAGAAATTGTACCATTTAGGAAATGATATGTTGATTTCTAATTTGATGGAAGCAACACATCTCAAAAAGTTGGGACAGGGGCAATAAAAAGTTATAAAAGCAAGCAGTACAAGTAAAATCTGGAAAAGCATTTTGCCAAAAAATTAGGTTACTTAGAAACCGCTCAGTAAGAGGACTGGGTATAAAAAGAGACTGGATCTCTCAGAAGTAAAAATGGGCAGAAGTTCATCAGTTTTCATGAAATTGCAAATAAAAAAGTTAAATAATTTTATACTTATCCTCAAAACGGGCTACATGAGGTAATAATTAAAGAATATAACACAATGAGAAACACTGAATTGTTAATTGAAGAATTATAATCAAATCATGAGATCAGACAGGATTCCTAGCTCTACAAACCATCTTGAAAGATGTGTGACAGAATCTCATTCTGGATTCTGAAAAAAACCTTCAGAGCAGTGGTGTCAATTCCAGTTCATGGGGGACACAATCCTGCATGTTTTAGTTTGCCCTCCTTTAACACAACTGATTGAAAGGGTTGAATTACTGCTTCAGTATTTCATTAAGTTCTACAGAAGCCTTTGTATTGACACATTTGTTTAAATGAAGTGTGTTGAAACAAGAAAGGATCTAAATCATGTTGGATACCCCCAATGACCAAAATTGGACACCACTGTTGCAGTGTGGTGCAGTTATTCAGCATATCTTCCTGGAAAACATTACATCTACTCAATCTCACTCCACTCCCACCTGAGGGTCATTAGAGTTTTTGTTTGCCTGGCTCACAAGAGATGGTTTGATCACATGCATGACTGTGGGAGTAAGAGTGAAAATGACTGGATATCATGCTTAAAGCTCCATTGTATGTTTTAGAAACCTGAATCTAAGACCTCCTTCCCTGTTTAAAGTTGATCTTTCTCGTTGTAAATGGTTTCCTTCACCCTCTTTTAAACCATTTGTTTTCTCTGTCCAAAACATGAACGTTTTGGTCCTCAGAAGAGTGTCCCTCATCCTTGATGTGTAGGTGCACTGCCTAGTCTTGTCCTTAAGTGCTCTCTCTTCTGTGTTGAGCTATGCGTTTGTGGAGAGGCTGTTTAGTGTCTTCTATATAGGAAGGGTCCAACTGTGTGACAACTGCAGGGCTACATAAAAATTCATCTGAGTAATTTATAAAAAAACTACACAGCAATTATTTCAACCAGCTATGCGACAGATCATAATGACCTATAATCATCTGCTTCTCCTAAAAGAAAAAAAAAAACAAACAAACCATTGAACCTGAAAAGTCTTGAAAATCCCAACAGTTTCTTAAACACCTTCTGCAGTGTTCTGTTGACTAAATGGCATATGGTGTTATAATCTATTTTAGATGCATAGCATCAATAATCTAGATTATACTAAAATGATCTTTAAATGTCAAAAATTGATTTTGTTTGTTTTTGCTATAATGGACTTGCAACCTGTCTGGGGTATACACTGCCTCCCACGCAATGACTGCTGGAGGTAGGCACCACCTTATACGCTTCATTTTATCCCTTTTAAAATTGTTTTTAAATGCATGTTTTATTGATGTCTCTTTGTATTGTGAATTTATATGATTGTTCTTGACGTGTCTTATAACACCTTCTTGTCCAGGACCTTCTGGAATAGGAGATCATTTATCTCAATGGGACCTTCCTGGTAAACTAAAGGATAAAGAAGTAAAGAACCATAAAAAAGGATGTAAAGAAAAAGAATGAATGGTTGGAAAAAATTATTTTGTTAAAATTTAATTTAATTAACATTATTCTGTGTTGCCACTTTCAGAGAGTCTTACATGACTGCCTTTAGTAATAACTTTGAAATGTTTGATTTCTGTATGTTACAAGTGATAAGGTCAGCAGCCTGTGATTTTTTTGTTTTTTGTTATTGTGCACTCTTTATTATGCATGAAAATATATAAATGTTAATTTATGTAAAATAATCCATGGTTATTTCAGTTTGTAATTCTATTTCTGTCTCTGGATTTAACTTTCATAATGTGTTTTGGATAAACATCATGAGCCTACCAGCTCCCTCCTGGGGTTTATTCACAAACTTGATAGTTGCAGATTATCTAGATGCATTGATAATTGTTTTATAATCACATTGCAGCCCTCTGAATAGTACTTGATTCGAATTGTAAGATGCTTAAATATTCGCCACGAAATGAAAAATCAAAGTCTTATGGTTTTATCATACTGCCACATGAAAATCTGCCTAGGTTAATTAATTTGTTGGGTCTGTTCATATTGAAACAAAAATGAAATAGTTTAGATGTTTGACTGCATCATTAAGCTTTGTTCTACTGGGAGACTTAACGTTAATTTTCTATTGTGAATGTGATGATTTAGCCCAGCTGACAGCTATGAAGGCTGTTAGTGTGTGACAATGAGGCAGAGAGCTAATGATAGCACTCAGTGTTTTGTAGATGGGCAACATTCATGACTATCATTATTGACTTTTCATGCTGCCTGCAAGCATCATTTCCCTGCTGCTGAAATGATATCTTGTGTTCTAAAGGTTTTATCTTGTGACAGTGACGGTCCTGTTAGCATATCTGACCCCTGACCCGTCATTATGAGCAGCACCATGAGAGTCAGCAACATCAGTCTGTAAACTTATTTATATGGCATGAACCAGAGAAATATAGCACATTCTAAGTAGAGAGAAAGGAACTGATAGAGAAAAAAATAATAATGTGACAATGTGGCAATGTATTCTTATCAAGTGTTTCCCAAAATAGATCTTATGTGTTTTCCAAGCTCAGTAGGATGCTGCCATGATACTCTGCAGCCCTAAAACCTTAATATGCTGTCATCCAACCACACATTATTTCTGTAACGAGTCAGCCAGACATGCTCTTTTTGCTCTGAGGGTACAATGTGTATCTCAGTGCAGAGGGGAGTGACAGGGTAACAGCTCTGTGCTTCTCCGTAGGTGAGCTACTTCAGTTCTGGACAGTAGTTGTGGGGGCCAGAAGCCCGTCACGACAGTGAGCAAGATCAGTCCACTGAATACTCAACATGTCAGTTTGACTCAGACCTGTCAGAGTTTTCGGTTCCTGTGAAATCCCAGCTGG
The DNA here is from genome assembly GCF_001649575.2 of Kryptolebias marmoratus. Lineage (NCBI taxonomy): Eukaryota > Metazoa > Chordata > Actinopteri > Cyprinodontiformes > Rivulidae > Kryptolebias > Kryptolebias marmoratus. The sequence continues at coordinate 21,580,512 of NC_051434.1, forward strand.
CTAACAGCTGATGCACCACAGCTAGACATGATGGATCACCTGCTTTTCAGCATGCACCCAGGAAAAGATTTATCACATGTGAGAAGGAAGTGAAGACAGGCTACAAAGGCTTTTCAGGAAGTCCAATAATATCTAAACATTAATGCATAAGTTGCATGTGCAAAAATCAGAATAAACAAACATCTTAGAGAAACGTTGAGGTTTGTTCTGATGTAAATCATACACACCTTTTATCCACATTGAACTGTCACAAACTTGCTGAAAGAATGAAACAAGACGAGAGTTCACACAAGATTTAACTAAACTATGACAAAACTATTGATTGTGAAAGTTAATAAATACCATCACTGCAACTGATGGGTTGTTTGTGTTTGGTAAGAACGCTTGCTGTGGCAGCCATCTTTAATCGGGGTGACTCCAAAAGGTAATCAGCTGTAGATGTTCATTTAAAGATTATCTGAATGTTTTATTAAATTAATTCTGTAATTGATGATATATTTTTCTAATGATACAGACAAACACTCACAAGCAAAAACATTATCACTCCGCCTTCACCAGGGGGCGATAAACTGTATCCAAAGGACCACACTTCCAAGACCTTTATATTTGTTGCACTGCTTGTCAGTTTTTCTCTCCAAGTTTTTCTTTCTATTATCAGTATGTTTTTATCCTTTCCTTTGTGCAAGAAACCCCGCAGGCTTCAAAATTTTTTATTAAATAGACAAAGATCAAAGTCTGATTGGGTAACTATTACTGGGCAGTTAGCAAACAAGACTGTAGAGTTGGTCTTTTACCCAGATTCTTAATGGTGTCAACTGTAACCAGAAATGTTAGTTTTCTTTTTTAAAAGCTCTGACATGCCAACCCTATAATTTTACTTTAAGAATCTGGCAGCAATTTGGTTATCTTAATACATCAGTTTATGACAATGGCTCATAATGGCTCATACAAATCTGTTAAATTTGATTCTGAATTCACGATGAGGAAGAGACAAAGTATCTGTGCATTTGGTGATTGCTAATATGATGGTACAATCCCTAGTTTTCACAGTTGCTTAATTTTTTAATTTACAAAAACTTGATAAACAATTTTTTTGGTCTTTCAAAGATTGTGAATGTCTTAACAATAATGTTTTCTGATGCTCTCAGTGATTGATCCTTTTCTGCCAGTAAAAGATTTGACAATAAATCTTATTTTATTTCATTATAACTTCTAAGTTCCAAGCAGACTTTCAACTTTATTGAAAATTCAAATTCAATGGGAAATGAAAACTAATACTTTGATTTCTGAGACTTTATGGTTTAAATTTTTAGTCATGTAGGTTGTTTTCCTCTTTTACAAAGTTACTATTAATACAATTATATGTCAATATAATATAAACAATACAATGTCCTCTATAAACTTTGTTTATAGAGGACATTATAATAAATCTAGACTTGCTAAAATAGACCCAGATATGAGGATTGTGTTTTCAGTCCACTTCGAGTCTTATTCACACAGTGTGTTTGGGTCATGTCCAAGACTGAAAAAGATTTGGAAAACTTATTTCAGAATCAATGCAGAAATAGTGGAAGAAACTGAAGCCTCGCCACAGATGTCTATATTTGGTATGTTTGATAGGGATAAAAGTGTTTCACTTAAATGTCAAAGAAAGTCAAAAACAGGTCAAAGAATATTTCTGTTATGGAACCTCAAATCCAACAGTCAACCTCATGACTGTTGGATTTGATATCTTATTTTCAGAAACTGAAAATAAATACATTTTCCAATTGAGGTTCCAGTGACAGATTTTAAAGTTATTGGCAGCTCATTTTTCATGTTCGACATATGAAGTCTCTTCCATCACAGTGATTGTCTATGCTAAAATTATGTGTTTAAAAAAAAATAGATGTGTATTTTATTTGTCTTATTTGTGGTGACAAAAGATGTGACATTTATTATTATTATTATTATTATTATTATTATTATTATTATTATTATTATTATTATTATTATTCAGTTGGCATCTTTAGGCAATGACCTTCAGCGTGGACTAGGATGGCTTGCAGCCGAGTGTGAAGTGGTTGGAATGAGCGTCAGCTCCTCCAAGTCTTAGACCACTTTTCTCAACTGGTGGAAAGCTCCCCCTGGATCGGGAATGAGTCTCTACCTCATGTGGAAGAGTTCAAGTATCTGGGAGTCTTGTTCATGAGTGATGGTAGGATGGAATGGGAGATGGATCGACGGATTGGGGTCTCATCTTCAGTAATGACGGTAATGCTTCAATCAGTCATTGTGAAGTAAGAGTTGAGTCAAAAGGCAAAGTTCTTGATTTTCTGGTCCATCCACGTTCCAACCCTCACCTGTGCTCATGAGGTTTGGATCATTACCAAAAGAATGAGATCCCAGATTCAAGCGGCTGAAATGTGCTTCCTTCTTAGAGATAAGGCAAGGAACTCTGTCATCCAGGGGGAGCTTGGAATACAGCCGCTGCTCCTTCGCATCGAAAGGAGGCAGTTATGGTGCTTCGGGCATCTGATTAGGGTGCCTCATGGACGCCTCCCTTTGGAGGTTTTTTTAACCCCATTCAAGATGGCTGCTACAGTTAGGGATTCTTAGCAAACACAAAAATATCTACAATTGAGACAATTTTACAGATTTAAAGAGGAAATTAGGAGTGATGGTGGCTTAGCATCATCCTCAACACATGCTTTGAGTGTGAACACTGTACAAGATCTTTTTTTTAAACAAATTATCACATGATAATGAGAATAACATAATTTACAAGGCTATAACACCATTAGTTCATAAGACAAGATGATTTAAGTCAAAGTGCGGACGATATGCATTCCTTAAAGAAATGGTAGACCTTTAACATTCTTAATGGAACTTTTTTACCCTATGTAATTTATCACATCTGAAGATTTCTTCCAAAAGTAAAAACATTTTTATTAAAAAAGACAAAAAGAAAACTAATGATGAGTGGTTGGGAGAGAAAGGCAGAGTCATGAGCCACATTTTACAGCCTATAAGACACAGGTGAGTTATATTAGTCCCGGTATCTGAGCCTCTCCATAAAAAATAGTCTGCGTGAACGACAAAGTGAGCCTCGTTTTTTGTGTTTCACATGACATGCGGACAAATGAAGAGATAAGTAGAATTTTGCCCCTCAGAGTTAAACAGATCTCTGTCATTGACAAAGTGAAAACCACGCGAGCTGCTCCCATCGTATGGGAACAGATCTGATTATGAGTCTGCAGCGGCAGAGCATCATTGAGGAGGATCAGCAACGACAGGCGATGCAGTGGAGTGACCTCTGCCTCAGAGGAGCTCTGTCATCTCTCTGCATCACCACAAAGACTGGCAGGCTCTGCAGATGTCCAAGAATTATGTTTCCAACCTGGAGGAAACTAAAAACTGCGGAGTGTCTCCCACTGGAACTGACAGTTCCTCACTCCAACATGATGGCGACGTCACCAGGGAGCACACTGAAAACCACACAGCTCATTACGTTAAATTTAACTCAGATTTTACTGAAATCAAAAAACCGAGACAGCTTAGTGCACTGAACATATTTTCTAACTACTACTGTCAAACTAGAGCCCTTAGGATTTAAAATTTTTAAGCTTTTGGATCATTATAGGATGTCTTTAATTGGCTAAAAAGGCAAGAGACATAAAGATAAACTACAACATAATAATTTAAGACTTGTTCCTACAGAAAAAACACATAAAAGCTGTTCAATATAATGTTAATTAGGAACAAACTGTTCCAGAATAAACCTCACTGACATGCTCACTACATCTGGGACTTTACAGCAGCCAAACATTTTCCAACTGAACAAACACAAACAGTAAAACACATAAAGAAACACTAAAGCCCACGACTGATCTGTCCGAGTTTCCAGCAGGTGGAATGTTCCAGAACATATTTTAAATCATAAAAAAAAATCAAATTTCTTTAGAACCCTTAAAGGTTCTACAATGAATCTAAATATTAATTATTTTATTGCAATTGAATAAACCAGAAAAGTGTTTATAACTTTTCCAAAATGACAACAAAGGTGGGACATTGTTGTGTTTGGAAATCTGTCTTTTAGGCCTGAAAAGGCAGTCAGTAAGGATATTTGTGTTTCCTCAGTCGTTCAATTGTAGGCTGAGAAAAAAATGCATAACTTTAACCTGAAAAAACTTTTTAAAAGTAGTGGAAAAAGAGCTAAAATAAAATAAAAACTGAAAAAATACTGGAAATCACTTTAGATTAGGGTGAGCAATCCAAACCAAGAAAATGTGAGACAGAGAAGATGTTTTTCTGGGACAATGTGGGATTTGTTAAAAGGTTGTCAAGTTTGGACATCTAACTTGAAAAACACACTCAATAGGCTAAGCACATTACAAACTAAGCTTTTAATATTCCAAGTAGTAAAATATATTTGAATTTAAAGACAGCATTCTCTACAAAAATGTGACTTTAAAATCTACCAAATAAAGCTAGAGAACTTTTGCCAGCAGTGAATCTCAAATTTGAAGTCAAGGATCAAATTTACATAAAACACTACAATACTTTTGAAAAAAAAAAAAAAGTTTAAAAAAATGCTAAACAAAAACAAGATAGTGTACAGAGACAAAATAGTTTGCACCCTTTTTGTTAACAAAAGAAAAACCCATAAAGGTCACTGAAACAACCTGAAACTCAGTATTTATATATACACTCCTGATCAAACTCTTAAGACCAGCCAAAAAATTGTAAGAATTTGCATTTTGCACTATTGGATCTTAAGAAGGTTCTAAGTAGAGCTTCACAATGTTAAAAGAAGAAATCAGTGTAAGAGACAAAAACTTTTGAGCGGGGAATTAATTGAAAACTGCATTTACACTCAAACATGATTTTTTCAGCTGATCAAAAGTTTAAGACCAAAGCTCAAAAAACCCCGAAAAC
>NC_051434.1:21586330-21618825 GCF_001649575.2 Kryptolebias marmoratus
TCTTACTGCGTCCAACCTCAGCAGCGATGGCCCGTTGTGAGAGGCCTTGCTTATGCAGCTCAACAATCCGACCACGTTCAAAGTCAGTGAGCTTTTTTGTTTTTGCCATCAGGAGGTCTTGACAGTGTAAAGACTTGACAGAAAATGACATGAAATACAGATTTTTGCACAGCTTTTGGCTTTTAAAGACTATGGTCTTAAACTTTTGAGTGTAAATATGCAGTTTGCAGAAAATTCCCTGCTCAAAAGTTCTTGTCTCTTGGACTGATTTTTTCCTTTAACATTGTGACGCTCTACTTAGAACCTTCTTAAGATCCAATAGTGAAAAATGCAAATTCTTGCAATTTTTTGACTGGTCTTAAGATTTTGATCAGGAGTGTATATATGTATATATATATATACGTTACTGAGTTTCAAGTTTCAATCTTTTTTCAAATGTAATGTAGTGTTTTACGGGAATTTGATCCTTGACTTCAAATAGAAAAATAAAAGAAAATCCAATCAAATATAAAATCAGTCAATGCTTTTGAATTTTGGTGCAACAGAGATATTAAAATAATAATAATGACACTGGCCATGACAGTTTCATTAAAGGGGACCTATTATGCAAAATTCATTTTTTTTGTACTTCCATTTGGGTGTCTACTGCTTCCAGAAACAGTCCAAGCACAAAAAACCAAAAGTAAAACACCAATAATTTTTGACAATAAGTAAATGTTTTCTGGTGTCTGCAAAAGGACCTGTTTAAAAAAACCTCAGGATTGTTGCATCAGGATTCTTGTTACCTAGCAACCTGAAGCCAAGCCCAGCCCCTCACCTAGCAACCCAAGTGGAACTCCACCCACTTCATTACAAGAAGACCATCACATTTGTCCTGCTGGTTTTACCGCTGAACCATGTCTGCCTGAAAAGAAAAATGTTTTGTTCTCGGCTGCAATATAGAACATGTACTGCTGTTGTCCCAACCCACTACCAGTCAGGTTTCAGACCCACATATTGCCGCTCTCCTACTTGACAAGTGTTGGTTCAGAACCGCTAAGTAGGCAGACTGACTGAGTACAAGATTACAGGACTTACTTTAGTTAAACACGTCCCTTTGGGTAAATTAGTTTTAGTCTTTTCTAGGGGTACCATACTTTTTGTGAAGGCCAGTTTCACTAGTTCTTTTATTATTATTATTGTTTCAAAAGCAATGACAGATGTCCATTACTTGACTTGCATTTTTTTTCCTTCTTTCTTTTTATTGTCCGTTTCAAGTTATTTCAGTGACCATGGTAGGCTTTTCTTTCTTTAACAAAAGCTACAAAAGCTACAAACAAATTTGTATATTTGTCTCTTCAGACCAACTGTAAGTTTCCTTTTGTTTCGTCTGCCTCCCATCCCACGGGTCTAAATGAATGGGTTCGGATGTAGTGTGCTATCTGTGGCAGGCTGGAGGAGTTCTGATTTATTTTCACAGCTCAGCCAAACTGACGCTCTGACAGCCCCAATTGTTCCGTAGCCATGATAAATGCCCCATAAACAGGCGCTCCAAGCCTGTTAAATGTGCTCACTTCACATCCACACAAAAAAACAAAAGGCTAGAAAAGCAATGAAAGTGGGCCGCTTCGCTCTTTACTCTCATTTTCAAATTAAAGCTACTAGAATGATGGGAAGAAACCGGTGATTCCAGCCAAAACTACAATAAATGACCCTTTCATGTTCCCTCCTCTATGAGATAAAAATATATTCACAATGCTTTGTTGATCAGTTTTGTGTTATGGTAATACCACATGGCACAATAAGTTGAAAGCATTATGTTGTTGTATAATGGGTTAATTACCTGCTTGAAATACAATCAGGAACACCTGCATGATAATCTGCGCCACTATCCAAACTAAGAAAGTGTCTGATGATAACGCACTCATCATTTGTACGACTATCTTTGTCTCCATCCCCACACACACAGAGTCAGTCTGAGTCAGCACCGCCTCTGTAAATCACAATCACTGGATCTACAGCGAGAGCCTTCAGAAAAGGTGCGAATCTTCCTCTTATCTGACTCCGGTTTCAACAGGAAACCTTTCAGATGGCTGATTGACAGAGCTGAAAAACAAGCATATAAATCAGACTCTGCCTACCCAGTGCACTTCATAGCACCTATCAGTCAACTAAATGGGCCACACACTCAGTGCAAATTTGAACCTATCTGCACTGCAATGGTAGGGGGTGAGGAAAGGTGCAGTAAGGGTCTTATTTCTGTTTATTTTCTGGAAGAAAAGAAAACATTCAAACTTTTATGTAGGAAAGGTTTAGAACCAGGGGTAGAATAAAATTATAACACAGTAAAATTATATTATCTGTTTAAAAAAAGATAAGCTGAACATTTAAACTAATAAAACAATGTACTTTAAACAGATTTCCTTGTAGCCAGTTACACTACTTCATGGTTCCCTTTAGGGGCACTTACCACAAAAAAGGCAAGTTGACTCAACATTATCCAGCTAAAGAAGACACTTAACAGCAGAGGGTTTTTGTATTCATAGCAAGACCACTATTTAGGGTTGTTTAGAAATTTGGTAAGTATTGCAGAATATTATTAGTATTGTGGACATATTAATGTGTATTGCACATGACAGATTTGAATAAAACTCTCAGAAAGTAATCATTGGAAATATAAATACCTGTTTAACCTTTAGAGTCAATCAAATTCAAAATGATCACCACAGCTAAGCAAACTTAGGAAACACAAAATGGGTATAACTCAGTCAATATTCTGACTATTTGGTGTGGTAGTAGCTGTCAGTCATCCTCAACACATACTCCAGCTGCTAAAAGATCATATAAGATATCTCAGTGTTGAAGATCTTGAATAATTTTATTTCCAACGTTTAACCAAAACGACTAAAACTCATAATTTCTCAACACAAGACATTCTTAGTCTGAAACTGGCATTAAAGGCAGCAGGCAATATGCATTCCTCCAAGGAATATAGACCTTCCATGAGCCTGGTAATGTCTGAATGCCATGTTGATGTGTAACATTGCTTGTGTTACTCTTTCAATCAATAAATAAATAACACATGAAGGTTTCAAAAATAATTACTTTTTATCAGAAACATGAACAGTAAACTTTTTGTATCCTCTAATTTATTTTCACCACCAGTCTGTATTTATTTTTACTTCTGCTTTTTGTCTCTTAATCAAAGATACAGTACTCAGCAAGCTGTATTTGTGAAATTGTGGAAAAGTACTAATTAAATCCTCATAAACGAGCACATGGCAGTTCTGACAAATTCTAACTATCTAACAATAACTGAACCCACAGGGTTGCAGTATCACAGTGCTAAACAACCTCTGGTACCCTTTTTATCATGCCTATTACAAAACCTGGGGTTGCACAGCAGATGCTGGATGTTTTCCCAGAAGCCCAGTGGCAGACCAGACCGGTTCTAGAGTGAGATGGGATGCAGAGAGGCTTTCGATCATCTCCCACCAGCACTATCGCTGCTGTGCAGATAACAGCAGAGGAAGCTCACAGATGTGACAGATCACCAACTACAGGTGCAGTCAGAACACCTCTCTGTCATCTCAGCCAAGCATGCACTCATCTTCCCTCTCAGGTCAGCGCTCCACATCATCATCACCATCACAGGACCGCAGCGTTCGAGGCAGCATCAGCCCGTTTGGCAGCATCATTTGTCAAATCTGCTGTATTTGTGGCAACCGAGCTCCTGACCAAAGCTCAAAGGCAGATTATTCCACGAGGTGTCCCTGGTGTGTGTTCAGAAACCCACCAACTGTGACGGTTCCAAATGGCCATCTGAGTGTGTGTTTGTGTGTATGAATGGCAGAGAATGTGCATGTCAGTTCAGAAGTGCTGTCTTATTAAATTATCTTGGCTTTTTACAGCAAGCCCCCACTGCCCCCCTGTTCTCTTTCCATCGCTCTCCTTGGCTAAACATTTGTCTTTCCATTCAGGGCTGAATCTGTATTCCACTGAAACGAGTTCCTGGTGCCAGAGTGAAGGAGTGTGTGCGTGAGTGTGTGCAGTGGGGGTGGGAACAAAGTTCACATCTGTTTTCAGTCTCGCTGCCTGAGTTCAGCAATAAAATAAAGAATCAAAACCTTTCCACAAATTGTACTTAATTTTTCTACATTAAGATTATTTTTTTTCAATAAAGCTAAGAAAGGAGAAGAAAAAAAAAACTTGTTGTATTAGGTTTTTTGGCTGTTGGAAACTTATTTATAATCCTATATTTGAAAAACTTGTTAATTTATGAAAAAAAAAGAAAAAAAAGCTTTTCTTACATTTACTTTGACTTTTATTGTACGGTAAACTGCAAGAACCCATTTATGGCCATATGTAAAAGTTTGTTCTCTTTTTGTTTCCCTTAAATGTTTTTTATTGCACTTTTCAACTTTCCTGAAGCAAGGATTGTTTAGTTTGAGTGAAAAGTATAAAAGTGATTAGCTGATGATTCCTCTGAGAAAGCTTTTTTATGCAGTAAATGTACCTAATGTGAGCAGAATTCAGAACAAGGGCACTTTCTGTCTGACACAGTCCTCGTGCTCCTCATCGGATCTGATGGAATCACACCTACTGAGAGCTACATCCCGATTGGTCAGGTGACTGTTTACCTATCAACACTCCATTAAGCTGAAAGAGTGACTCCTATCACAAGGTGCATCACTTTGCCTTTAATCACCCTGACAGCTGGGGAGCCATGTTCTGTCAGTATATTTAAACAAAGCCAGGCTGTAAAAAACTGATACCATCTGATCTGGACATTTTTTAGCTTTAAATGAGAGATGGAACCAATTTATTCTGTATCAACTCAGATTTGAACCAAACAATCTCAAATGACTAGCTAATTAGTAACTTAAACAAAATGCTAACTAAAAGCTAAAAAAACAGTAAAAGGCTGGCTAAAAGTAGCGAAAGGTTGACTAAAAGTGAAAAGTATCAAAAGGCTAGCTTGAAGCAAAAAGGAACAGATTGGTGGGTAAAAGCTAAAAGTAGAAAAATGTTAACTAGAAACTAAAGACAACAAAAGATTGGCTAAAAATTAAAAGCAGCAAAAGGCTGGCTAAAAGCTAAAAACAACAAAAGGCTAGCTAAAAGCAAAAAGTAACAGAATGGTAAGTAAAAGCTAAATGTAGCAGAATTGTACCTAAAATGTAAACCTAAATGTAGCATAAAATGACAAAAATAAGCCAAGAATGTTGAGGCAGATTTCAAAGAAAACAAGATTTTTGAAGAAACTGAAAAGATCTCTGTATTTCTATGGGGAAAATGTTTGTAAACAAAGAAAAATATTTAAAAAGTAAAAAAAAAGTTACAAAAATAAAGAGCAAACATCACAGAACCAATCTCCTGAATGAGCTGAATGATTTGATATATGAATGGCTAAAATAGCACAAGGTATGCAGAAATCATTAGACTGCAAAAAACCTACAGGAAAACAATAGCATGAATGCTGAATCAGCATTCTCACTATTAATTTTTCCTGTGAGAAATATGAGCAGATATCAACATTCAGACTGTTCACACCTGCAGCTCCACATCAACCTTCTGTCCAACTTATCCAGTTTTTGCCCTGAAAAGTACTCCTTACAGTTTTTGGGAGAGCAATAAAATGCTGTCACAGATAATTAAAGCTTTCAGCCAGCAGCTTTCTGGAAACAAGAGCCAGGAAGTTTTACAGCAGCTCTGCTGACAATCAAACTGTCTTCAGTCCAAGTTGATTGTATAAAGTTTAGTGGACTTGTTTTTCCCCCTCAGAATGTGTGACAGGTTGCCAGAGCCAGATATTTAAATGCTTATAAAGGTAGAGATCAATCCAGACCTATACGTATGAATGCAAGCAGTAGCAAAATCAATCATATTTATAAGGTTTCTCCTGGTCAGCAGAGCATGTCCCTGATTTAATTATGCTGTAATTGTGCCTTGTATGCAAAGTCACAGCAGTTAGCCAACAAAGTGATGCCATTGTTAAACCAATGTTTGTCAGAGTTTTTGGCTAAGATCATCTGATGCTGAAAAATGACATGGTTGTACATAATTTAACCAAATCTTGAAAATAATATTTTATGCAATCTCATGCAATATCACTGTGGTGGAAATGACTCTCAGCTTCTAACACATCAAATTTTGACTTAGTTAAAGCCATTTTTGTGTCGGCTAATGTTGACAGGGGCGGTTGTGGCCTAGTGGTTAGAGCAGTCATCCTCTAATGAGATAGTTGCAAGATTATATTCCAACAGTATGTCACATGGCAAAGTGTCCCTAGGCAAGATACTAAACCCCTCACTGCCTCTGATGTGTGCTCCATCAATGTATGAAGTGATCCAAAGCACTGATTATAGACTCTATAGAACAATTTGAGATGCCTTGTTGAGATGTAGAGATGTATGTGTGTGGATGAGTAAATATGAAGGCACATATTGTGTTGTAAAGCGCCCTGAGTGGCTTAGTTGGCTAGAAAGGTGCTATATAAGTACAATCCATTTACCATTAGCTGTGGCAGCCATCTTGAATTTGATTGACTCTAAAAGTTATTCAGGTGTAAATGTACATAGAATGATTATTTTTTGAGAGTTTCATTAAAATCCATCTGGTGACTTTTGAGATATTTTACTAACAGACAAAAAGTGTTGACTCCGAAAATTTTAAGCAAAGATCTCTTAATGGGAAGCATTAGGAATATGTGTTGTGAATAGTTGTCAGTTACAACCTCACCCAAATGCAGGACAATATCTGCCAAACTGATTGAATTACAGACATTTTTGTATTTTCTATGGTCCACTGGCTGTGATAGCAGTCTTGAATTGGGTTTGCTCCAAAAGTTAATCAGTTGTAGAGATACATTCAATGATTCATTTATTTTTTGTTCTAAGTTTCATTACAATTCGTCAAGTGGTTCATGAGATATTTTGCTCACAGACACCTGTATACGTGCTCACCCCACACATGGGCCATAAATAATACAAAACAATGGGTGGTAGATAATAACATGCTGCCAAATTTAAAAGAACATACAAAACAAAGGTTTCTGATCATCAATAAAATTGTTCTTTTATCTTCGTGTGGGTTTTCTTTCAAAACCCAATTTCTGTCAATTCTCTGCATCTGACAAAAAATGAATAAAATAAAATTCAGCAGCAGCAAAACAAATTTCACCAAAAAAACAATTTTATTTATTGATTACGTCACCAGCGACTCCATGAATCAGCCTGCTCTGAGATATACTAACTAACAGCCTTTGATTCTTTATTATGAGCTCATAACCAAACACAAAACCATAACACAGGGTTTGGAACGTTCCATGTTTAATGAAAACTGGAAGCTGTTGTATTAAATGTTTATAGGTTTCAAGGAAAACAAATCATGAAGCATCAGGTTTGTCACACTGAATAATAACTGAGCAAAGACAAATACATCAAAGTGCTGTTCTTTGTAAATTCAGCCTGAAGCAAAAAAGATCTGAACAAAAAGCACATCAAATATTGTGCTTCACTGCAGAAACAAACCTTTTCTTTAGATCTTTATTGTTTTAGCCTACTCTGTCAAAGATTTTAGATTCTTATCTCCAGCTGGCGATGGCGGATGGTAATGTTTTTGTCTGTGTCTGTCTGTTACCAAAATAACAAATTTTATTAAAACTTGCATAAAGTAATCATTGGATGTACACCTGATTAACTTTTGGAGTTAACCAATTCAGGATGGCCAACCACAGCCAACTGAGCTTCAGAAAAAAAAAAAAAAACAGAAGAAGGGCTGTCTTGGTTCACATGCCTCTGCCAAATTCTCATTTTCAAGAATGGGAGACCAGAGGATGTGTTCCAATCAGTTTCCCCAATCAGTCTACATTTGTTTTGTGAACTTGGAGAAGGCAGCTGACTGTGTTCCCCAGGGTACCCCGTGAGTATGGGATTGGGGGTCTGCTGTTACAAGCCATTCAGTCCCTATACAAATGTAGTCTGGTTCACATTGCCAGCAATAAGTTAGATCTGTTCAGGGTGTGAGTTGGACTCCACCAGGGCTGCCTGTCGTCACCAATTCTGTTCATAACTTTTCTTGGTGCAGCCAGGGAATAGATGGGGTCTAGTTTGGTGGCCTCTGAATTCCGACTCTGGTAATTGTAGATGACGTGGTTCTGTTGGCATCATCGTGCTGTGATCTTCAGCTCTCACTGGAGCACTTTGCAGTTGAGCGTGAAGCAGCTGAGATGAAAATGAGAACCTCCAAATCTGAGGCCATGGTCCTCGGTCAGAAAAGGGTGGACTGCTCTCTCCTGGTGGGGAGTGAGGTGCTGATTCAAGTGGAGGAGTTTAAGTATTTCGAGTTTTGTTCTTGAGTGAGGGAAAAATGGAGCACGAGATTGACAGGCAGATCAGTGCAGCTTCAGTACTGCTTAATCTGTAACAGTCCATTTTGGTGAAGAGGGAGCTGAGCTGCATGACGAAGCTCTCTGTTTACCAGTCAGTTCACATTTCTTCTCTCACTCACGGTCACAAAGTCTGGGTAGTGACCGAAGGAACAAGATCTTGAATACTGGCAGTTGAAATGAGTTTTTTTCCACAGGGTAGCTGGACTTTCCCTGAGAGACAGAGTGAGAAGTTCGGCTATTCAGGAGAGACTCCGAGTAGCTTGTTGCAGGGAGAGGAAACAGAACAAAATATAATAAAACAAAAAAACTTGTCTCTGTTATCTTAATAAATACATTTATACTGTAAGAACAATATGATGGAAAAAAAGTTGTGATTTTTGACACTATGACATTTTAACACCAGGGTCTGCCTTGAAACTGGTTATCGACCCAAGCTTAACTACAACTGAATAACTTTTTGAGCCAACCCAATTCAAAATGTCCAACAAAGCCAACTGTCCTTAGAAAACACAAAAAATAACTATAGATCAGCCAGATTTTGTCCTACAAGTTACAGCAGCCTGTAGCTGAGAGTCATCTCATGAATCACTGAATGGATATTACTGAAACTGCTGAGTTAATGAAAGAGTATTAAACACATCTGGAGCTGGCCAGGTATTTTTTTATTTTGTAACAGGCCTTATTTTTGCATATTATTTGTAAATTGTGAGTCTGGATTTATGAAAGAGTAATTTTAAAACAAGACTGATTCCTGAGTGGTCTGTTTTTTTATTATTATTTATTAGGAAGTAAATAATTAGTTTAAATTAGTTTATGCTTTATGTATTCAGCATACAATAAAAATCACAGCAACGACAAAGATAATTTTACTGCTTTTTTATTTTGATTTTTATGTATGGTCATTTATTAGACATGTTCAGTATCTTTTTCTTTTGTAATTTGACATGTTGTTAAACTCAGCATTTCACAAATTATATTGTCAAATTTTGGACTGCCATGATTTTTTAAAGCTTTTATATTATTGTTATTATTATTTAGATTTTTATCTCTGGTTGTGATTTTAAGCTGTAGAACATGGAACTACTACAGCAATATTAAAAAGACAAAAAAAAATAATCAAAAACACATGAAAGAAATAAAAAAGCTAAACAAAACATAAGCTTTGTTTTTAATTTGATGCTTGAAATCTCAACAAACATCTATTCTATCAGCACTGACGTGTGACAGATGTTCTGGTTCTGATTAGACTGATTGGAACATTCCACGCTCCACAGAAAGTGAAACAGTAAGATATATACTTTTAATAAGTGTAAAGCGTAAAACAAGAAGATGAAAAACCTAATCACCAACAGTCAGGAAGTAAAATTGGATTACTTTTTGTTGCCTAACAATTTCTCACAAGGTGGGCTCATGCACTGCTCCTGTTCAGCCCATGTGTGAAGGAGGCGGCACTCAACCCATCAATAATTTATCTGTGAGCAGTTTCTGTATGTACGTCACCCAGTTCAACCCTTACTCTCAGCTATTCTTAGGAACAACACAGCAGAAAGGAGCAGCTAAAATAAGAATGAAAAAACACCAACACAGATAACATGTTTATCAAGTTTTTACAATAATAATTCTTCAGATTTGATTTCAAAATGACTGTTATGTTTTATTAGATACAGAATGGTCCAAAACTCTGACATCCTTTGTGAAACCATTCCAGTTTAGCATCTTAGAAGGTTCCACAAATCCTCCCAAACCTATATTTGAAAACTGATCAGAAACATTGCTGTCCATCCACTATAATGATATGAAGATGTAAAGCAACTGAAAATGTGAAAAACTAATTCAGGTTTTAAGTCAGAGCTTACACAGTTTGTACATGTAATGTAATTTTTCTCTCTTTTTAAATCATTTTACATAATAATGTAAAACAAAAACATTTACCTTCATTAAATGTAGGTATACCTTATTATGAGCCCCTGCAAAGACACCCCCCCACCCACTATATATATATATATATATATATATATATATATACATATGTATATATTTATAGTTCAACTATGGCTCAAATATTGGAACAAAAAACAATCTTAATTTGTAGCAGTTTTGACTGTTTAAATTTAAAGTATGTAATATTACCCAAGTAAACGTATTCCTTTGTAATGTTTTTTATCCTTCTCCATTATGGCTTCAACACAGTTAGAGGATTATTACAGACAGATAACCCAGTTTGTTTGCTAAAATGGTACATCATGTTTCTAAGAGCTTGACATAAACCATGAATTAATTTTTAGGGTCTCATCCAGTTCTTTATGAAGTAGAAAACAGTTTAATTGTCAGAACAAATGTCATGCTGTCTTTTTGCGTTTGAAGTGCAGTGAAGACTAATGAATTTGCATATTACAATTAATTATTTAGCGAGAAAGCAATGTTGGTACAAAAATCAGCCTCTCCAAGAACAGAAAAAAAACTGAAAAAATGAAAGGTTTCTCTGACTGTACAAATATAAAGATAGTGAAATGACAAAAGGCTCTCATGTGGACTAGACTGAAACAGTGGATGTTCTTGAGGGTTAGAGGATTTCACTGAAACACTTTTGGAATGCTGGAAAAAAAATCTAAGAAAAAAAAAATCAATCAAAATGTGAAATGCAGACATCAGACATCACATTATCAAGGTCTGCATGCTCTGCTTACCATTAAAAATTCTTCAGTATAGCTAATAGAGTTTGAAATAACAAGCCTATTGGGGGCCTATTATCACTCTAACCAAGTTTACAAAAGTACATTTAGGCCCCCTTCACACTAGATGACACCTCCTTCAGTCTTAAGACAATCACGATGTAGCTACGATCTTAGTAGTCACCAAATTTCTTTTTCTTGTTGTTTTCCATGTCTTTGAGTAATTCTCTTGTGTCCTCACCACATTCTACACATCAGCAGCTCGTTTCTACAATAAAACTGTTATGAGCACAATTTTCTTGGAATGTGTCAAAATCATGTCAGCATGATGTGACGTTTCTGTGCCTGCAGGATCAATTTCAGCCTTGCTGTGGGGAAGGAAACAATATCAGTAGCATGGTAAGATGTAGGTGAAGATGTTTTCTGTGCAGTGGGGAAGGAAACAATATCAGTAGCATGGTAAGATGTAGGTGAAGATGTTTTCTGTGCAGAACCTTGTTCAGCAGGCCTGACCATGACGAGAAGATCTTCCTGCTTTGTGTCCAAATAAAGGACAGCTGAGTCCAGCTCAGTATTTATTGACTTTATGAAGAACGTAAATTGGTTGCTACAGCCTCAAGGTGAGAGCATGGTAAATTGACTGTACTTATATAGCACCTTTCTACCCAACCATGCCACTCAAAATGCTTTACAACACAATCTGGGCCCTCGTTTACCCATCCACACACACATTTATACAGCATTCTAGTGTATTACACTTCTGCAAAGATAATCTGAATAAATTTGTCCATTGAGACTAATCAGTGTTTTAGATCACATTACTACACCAATGGGGCACATTGAAATGAAATGAGAGGTTCACTGGCTTGGCCAGTCCTGCTTCAAACTCTAATGACCAAGCCATGCCATGGCATGGATACGCTGACACTGTTGCCATCATGCTCCCATATGCTTCATCAAGGCCCTGATGTACTGCCATCAATTAATATGAGTCCCTGCAAAGCAGGGTCATCATCCAATGTAAAAGAGGCCCTAGAAACCACCACTGTACAGTGCCAAGGAACTGGCTATTTTTTTCTCTTTTTTTTCTTTTGGCTGTTCCCCTTTTCTGGGGTCACCACAGTGAGTCATTCTCCTCAACCTAACTCTGTCTTCTGTCCTCACTCGAAATACATCCATGTCCTCTCTAACTGCATCCATGCAGCTCCTCTATAGCCTTCCTTTTTGTCTTTTTCCTGGCAGCTGCAAACATCCTTCTACCAATGTACCCGCTGTCCCTCCTCTGCACATGTCCAAACCATCTCAGTCTGGCCTCTCTAACTTTATTTCTCAGTCTTTCAACCTGTGCTGTACCTCTGATGACCTCATTCCTAATCGTATCCATCCTTGTCACTCTCAAGGGGAACCTCAACATCTTCAGCTCTGCCACTTCCAGTTCTGTCTCCTGTCTTTTTGTCAGTGCCATTGTCTCTAAACCATACAACATAGCTGGTCTCACTACTGTTTTGTAAACCTTTCCTTTGACCTTTGCTGCCACCCTTTTGTTACAAATCACTCCTGAAACTTTTCTCCACCCTGCCTGGACTCTCCTCTTCACCTCTTTACCACACTCCCTGTTTTCCTGCACAGTCAACTGTGAATACTCGAAGTCCTGCACCTTTGTGACCTCTGCTCCTTGTAGCCTCACTGTTCCGCCTGCCTCCCTCTCATTCACACACATGTCAGGGTTTCCCCCAGTATACTATAAGCCTGGCGGGCCGCCAGGCTAAGCTCAGCTTCTTTATTATAAATGTCATTTTTTCTTCTTGTTTTTTTCCACCCGAACCCCCAAAACCGCTACCTTTATCTACCTCACTGTGCGAAGGTGTGCGCGACAACAGTGACGCAATTGCACTGTCCCCGCCCCTGCGCGAAGGTCCTGCACAGTGTTGCATCATGCACCTTTTGTAACTTGGTGTGGACCGTGCGTGCCGCGCTCCGTTCAAAATGGACAGATCTGTCACTCCTACAGATCTGTCACTCCTACAGCTCACCTCACCACTGTCCTGCAGTCCTCATACATGTCCTGTACCAGTCTAACATACTTTTCTGCCACTCCAGATTTCCTCATACAACACCACAGCTCTTCCCTCAACACCCTGTTGTATGTTTTTTCTAATCCTATAAGTTCTTTCTGACCCAATCTATACTTCTCCAGGCAAAGATGGCATCTGTGGTACTCTTTCTTGGCAGAAAACCATACTGCTGCTCTCAAATCGTTACCTCTTGTCTAAGTCTAGCTTCCGCAACTCTCTCCCAGATCTTCATTGTGTGGGTCGTCAGCTTAATTCCCCTGTAGTTGCTACAACTCTATAGAACGTGAATACTTCTCCTCCATTCTTCAGGTATTTTCTCACTCTCAAAAATGCCAATACATAATCAAGCCTAAAACCTCACAGCCATCTCTCCTAGACATTTCCATACCTCCACTGGAATGTCATTAGGTCCAACTGCCTTCCCCTTCTCCATCCTCTTCAAAGCTTTCCAAACTTCATCCTTACTAACTTTGTCCACTTCCTGGTCCACAGTTTTGGTGACCTCTACTCTTCTTTCCCTTTCATTCTCTTCTTTCATTAGCTACTCAAAGTACTCCTTCAAATACAAGTCCTTCTCTCCCTCCTTAGTGTCCAGCCTCTTGTACAACTCATCATACGGCTCCTGTTTAGTCTTTGCTACCTCCCTTTTTGTCCTTTGTTGCATCTCCCTATATTCCTGTCTACTCTCTTCAGTGCTCTCAATGTCCCATTTCTTCCTGGCTAATTTCTTCCTCTGGATAACTTCCTGCACTTCACTATTCCGCCACCAGGTTTCCTTATCATCTTTCTTCTGTCCTGATGACACACCAAGTACCTTCCTACCTGTCTCTCTAAAAACTGTTGTTGCTGTTGCCCAGTCATCTGGAAGCTTTCTTACACAGAGCCTTTAACAGCTCCTGTCTGAACTCCTTACAACATTCTTTCTTTTTCAACTTCCACCATTAGGTCCTCTTCTCTGCCTTTACTCTTTTCCTCTTCTTCATCACAACGGTCATCCTACACACCATCATTTGATGCTGTCTGGCCACATTCTCACCTGCTACAACCTTAAAGTCCACAATCTCTCTCAGGTTACCTCTTAAGGAACTGTCTATGAACATTATAAAAACAATGTAAAACTACAATCAACATGTTTAACCTCCACATTCCAGCAGTTCTGTTTGTGTAATTTTAACACAGCAACAAAAGCAATAAAAGCACCCAGTAAGACAAATGAGTTCAGACACAAAGAAAATGGTTAAACTATATACATAATGGAGTTCCAGATAGCAGCATGGATAAAGCCATCTTAATGGACTGAAGCAAACTACTGGGTTTTAAATCTGTATTCTGCTATAACTTGAACTGTAATAACCTTTTCAGCAGAAATAAACATGTGCACACATATTGCACATATCAAGCAGATTGGCTTCTCAAATATCTTTTCTTTTTATTTTTGGAACCATGTTTTACATAAAGACATTCATGTCAGAAGCCAATCTTGGGAAAAGTGAAGGGGTGATGCATTTTCTCTCAACCCGCCTTCAGTTCCACCCTAATGGATTCTTACATTTGCCCACTCGATTGGTTGGAGCTTCATTTTGCAGATTGCTTTCTCTTTGCTAAAACAAAGAGGGCAGTCCCCGCTGACAAATCAAACTGCTGGCAGTGACCAAAGAGAGGGCAGGAATCTCAGAAAACAAACACCCACAATAAATCAAACGTGATTTCACACGATGATCACAGATGGTATTAGCGAAGAGGGCTCCTACAATTTCTTTCCCCGGTGATTCACACATTTCCCAAGCTGCTGTCAACACGTCTCCAAAATAGCCTTCAGCCAATTAGAAATGCAAATAAAAACATGGCCCGAGACCAGTTCTGGAGATTCCTGAACTAATTGACAGGTGAAGAATCAGGAACTTGTGTACAGAAATCACTATGATTGGCTCACAAATATATTCTCAAAAATATGCAGACAATTTTTTTCTGGTAAATCCTTAAAAAACACAGGAATAGTTATGGGTAAAACCTTTACCCCTTTCACTTTATACTTAAAACTGCTGCATGTTTTAAAGTGGGTAATTGCACATGATAACCCCCCATGCCAACAAAATTAGGCGCACTAATGAGAGACTTACCCCACTGTAGAGGAGCGAGTTGTAGATGATCCAGGACCAGCTGGTTGAGCGCACCTTCCACGCTGGCCTCCCCACAGCGCTGCAGAGATGGGTGGCTCATGTTAAAGACAACTGCATAAGATTAGAGATCACCAAACATGGAAAACTCAACACATGGAGTTGAACAAATTTTACTGGATAACAAACATGGATGGCTCAGCTCAAAGCTCTTAAAAATGTCACAAGGTGGATTAGAATCATGTCTTGGGTGACCTGCAGGAACTAAGTAAAATAGAAGCTCTGACTCAATAAAACACTTAGCATACAAGATAAGATAAGGTAAGATAATTACTGTATGTAGTATTAAATACTGTCTTTTTTATTAGAAAGCTGGGTTATAAAAAAAACAAAATAAGAGCCACAGACAAAAGTCCATTTACCACCTGTGAACTTGATCCTGCTTTTTTTGTTGCACATTTTAATGTCTTTTACAGTGTCATCAGAAAGTGTTAAAACTCTTTTCACTTTTTTTTTGTTTTGTTATGATGCAGCCTGATGCTAAATTTGTTTTATTATTCTGTCTCATTATTGTACACTCAGCACCCTTTAAAGTGGAAATGAAAACAGAGTTTTGTAACAAACTGAAACATTAGACATGTGTTTATGAGTAGTCAGAGCTTTTGCAGCAACACTTCATATTCAGCTCAGGTTCCTCCCAGTTCTCTTGATCTCTGCTGAGATGTTTCTAAACCTTGATTGGAGTCCACTTGTGGTAGATTAAACTGATTGGACTAAATTTGAAAAGGCACACACATATCTAAAGAAGGCCTCCTAGCTGTGTATCAAGGAAAAACCAAAACAGGACATTCAAAAGCTCAGAGACAGGACTATTGCGGAGAACAGATTTGAGGAAAGCTACAAAAATAAATCTGCTGCACTGAAGGTTCCAACCAAGACTCCTCCAAAAGTTAGTCAGTCAGCCACTCTGACCAAATCAGAGAAGTGTCTTAGTGAGAGCTACTGTTACAGTCTGTGACAGTAGCATAAACCCCAACTGTACATTAGTATTTTTGATTGATTCTTGATTATTAGATCCCTCATTCATTATCACTCTTATTGTTCTTTTCATTTAGCTGCAGAGCATATTGTGTGTTTGATGTTAAGAAAAAATAAACACCTATACAAGCAGCTTAAACCAGCAGTTAGTTTACATCTTTACAACATAGGAAACAAACTCTGAATAAATCAGCACCAACAAATTCCTCAAAAAGATCTTAGAGTTTGGAATCACTAATCATCAGGCAGCTGCTGAGTTCTGCTTTCATTTAGATGTCGAAGCTACACAGATAGCATGTTTCAGTGCTGACAGCATGAAAGTGATGGAGGCGATGGCTATCAGAGTCTGAATACTGCATCCAAACAAATACGGCTGTCAGAGAGCAATTACCCAGATAATATGCGGTGATAAGGACACCGCTGATCATTTACACAGCTGACATTTGGAATAATAGGTATGGCATGAAGCAGCCAGAGCTCCAAACCTGTCTATTTCAGGGAGAGTTTAGTGAAAGAGAAGAAGTCCTCAAACAGAACAGAACCATCATGATGGGAAGGTCTTCTGCTGTTGGACTGCTACCAACATGAACAAATAATGTCTCCCAACAAACAGCTGCACCTGAGCCCTGAGAACCTGGAAGTGTTGTGGCTGTGAAACATGTAATGCTTCAAATTTAGGTTTGGACAGATCACATAACTATCAAGGAAGTCTGTTTTTACCAGCTTCAATCAGGAATGTCATTTCACACAATTTAGGAAGATGAATACTTAACAAATTCAACCAATCTTTTCTGCATATATCTAAACGACACAAAAATGTTTTTAACTTTCCATTAAAACACAGGAAAGTACAATGTATATAAAAGGAATTAAACAGTGTAAAGGTAAGAAATTACCAATTTAAACCTCAATCAGGTGACCGAATTGCTTTAAACTTGTGAAAAAAAACTAACATTTCTGACTTATAAACAAACTGTTCTAGCAGAGCCTTGAAGCTTTGGGAAAACAGGAAAACCTTCACTTCTAAGTTTAGAAATAACACAAATATTTCTATCTAAGGATGACAGCTGAGAACAGAGCAGAGACAAGTCAAACGTTCTGCTCTGTAACTATTCTTCTGACTATAGCAACTTTAGTTGAATTTTTAATAGTAATTTACTAATGATAGCTTTGGTCGGCTGTAATAAAAAAAATGAAAATAAATGAGGCAGTCCTCCAAAACTCTTTTTTTTTTATCAATTTGCTGATTCTTATTAATCTATCCTTATTCACACGTTGCCAAAAAAGTGATGTATGAAACATTTAACCAATGACTGCTTACAGTCTGTTCTTATATTTGTAGATATATAACTGACATCTGATAAGACACTGGACGATATGAGGCAAGACGGATGATTCACTCTAACCATAGCTGCAGCAGTGCAGAGGAATTGAACATGTTGACAACGTCAGTGAAAGCACAGATATTTGAGGGATGCTTAGGTTGTTCTCTGTGCATCGCAGGCACAAGAAAACAAAACCAAAACATTACCACTTCTGAGGGGCTGCACAAAGAACGAAAATAAGAAAGAAAAGGAAAAATATATATTTTTCGGGATATATGAGGAGATGAGATGTAATGTAGAAAAAATTAGATTTTATAGAAGAGGATTTTCATCCAAAACGTAAGAGAAAGATTTTGTGCTTGGTTAAATGAAACATTTGTACCTAACAACATTTTATAGAAATAAAAAGGATGCCCTGAAGTAGGTGGTTGTTTTTTTGTTTTTCTTTTACATTTTTTTAAAGTATGAAAGTTGGTAAATAACTAAATGAGCTTAGAAAACATAAACATCAGTCAATTTAAAAGTAGTCTATTTTCTCTTTTGTTTACAGTGTATAAATATGTACAAGTACAACATACAAAGGCATGCTTCTTAACATGTTTCTGTGGATTAAATCCTTTTCATACATCATTGGGTTACGCAATACTTAAAGTATTGTGTATTCTCCATAAGTTCAACTAAAGAAATGCAAATGAATTGTCTTTGTGTTAGGCTGCTGGTAAAGAGTCTAAAATTCAAATTGAACCTGTTTTTAAAAGTTGCCTGTTATGTGTTCCTTCAGTTTCTGAGTATTTTTATGCACAAATTTACTGCTCAGAGTTTAGTAGCTTAAACAACAAAAACATTCTCTAAAACTAGTTGTGTATAAAACAGAAACCAATTTTTAAAAAGCAGCCAAAGTTCCAAGAAAAACTCTGAAACACCTTTAAAAAGTCTTAAAACCTTTTGATCAAGATAAAACTTATGAAAAAAAGTGTTGATTTGTTGATTCTCAGAATTAATGATACAGAACTTACAGGTGGCTCAACACTTTTGCACAGTAATCTGTGAACAAAACTAATTTATAGCAAAAGCTACACAGGGTTAAATGCTTTAGTATTGAGCTTTCATTTCCCTAAAACACAATGTGTTTATAAAGCCAACAAATTGATACTTAACATGGACCACCAACTAAAAGCTGTGGGGCTTTCAGAACTAATGCAAAAACTGCAATAGAACACCCCCTGCCACGTGTGTGTGTGCGTGTGTATAGTAAAACATCTCCTCAGCATCTCAGAGTAAAAAGCATTTTGCCATTTGGTCTTCCATCTGTCAGGTCAAATGAATTGAACAGAAGGCTACAGGATCCAGATGTGCTCTGACTGATGTTAACAAACATTTAACAGATGAAACACTGTGAAGGTAACAGGGGTTAGAACTTGCAACTTCTTTAGGTCATCCCGAGCCTTACGGCTGGAATGTGGACCAGTCTGTCTGTGAAAGGATATAATGCTCCAACAGATCTCCAGCTTGCTGTTGATGTGGCAGCCTTGGGCCTGCTGTCGCTCCTCCTCCAGCTGTTTGGAGTTAGTGAAGCAAACCGCCTCCTGGTCCAGCTGTGGGACACTCTCAAAGTCAAACTTGTCCACCTGGATGGCCATTCTGCATTAGAAGACAGGAGAAACACTTAGAGATCCATGGTTGTGCTTGTATACAGTAATTACTTTTTTTTTATTTGTTAGGAAAATAATAGGAATTACTTCTATATTTGTGCCATGAAAAATATTTTGCAATGCATTTACAGGAATATGTATTTCATATGCTGTATGTGTACGGTGCAAGAGATGAATCCACACGTTTTCTATGGCACTTCAAAAAGGTATAAAGAACAGCTGCTACTGCCAGTTGGTGAGAGTGAGGATGAGGTATCATATAGCGATAAGGAAGATGAGGTCATATTGACAATCCGGCAGGGAGAGAGTGAATAAGAGGATGGAGATGAAGATAGAAATGAGGATGAAGACGGAAGTACCACGATAGTAGAAAATCAACAGGAAGCAGATCAGAGGGAGAATGATGAATTTGATTAAGATCTAAATGTAGGTAAAGTAGCAGGCTTAATTACAATTGGATGATTGGTAAATTATTATAGTGCATGTAATTTGTAACTTTTCTATGTCTTGACAATGGTTGTTTTTTCGTATGTACTTGTATACATGCAGGTCTTTGTGTGTGTACAAACATGCTTGACAGAATAAGGTGCATATTAAGATAAAGTTGTGCTTGATGTTTTACCTTGAAACAACACTGACTGTAATGTTTTGATACAATAATTTAATATGATATTTTGGTTATGTTTGTGTTCCATGACGGCATATTGTGTGAAAGTATATATGGAGATGTGAGTTTTTATTAAATCTGAAATGTGCAATGCATGGGAAACTATATAAACCTGTTTTTTTAAATGTTTGGTTACAGAAATAGATGTTTTCTATAAATATATATTTTTGTTTTTGCATAACAATGTCAAACTGATTTGTCCATTATGGTACAATGTTGCCTTGAGGCAACACACTTTTAATTCATAAAAAATAATGTATTGACAATGTTAAACTGTCTATATTTGAGCAGGGAAAACATCACATTTTTTTTCTATTTGATATTGTACTACCAGCAGAAAACTCAGCCCTATTCTTTAATGAAGCAGAAAGATGAACTAATTTTAGAACTACATTGTCTCTTCCTACAAATTTCTTTATTTAAATGTCTTCAAATTTTTTATTTGAATTTTTTTTACACTTTTACAATTACAAAAAAAAATATTATATACATATCACTATTAGATCTACAACAAAAATACATCCAAAATTGCAGTTCGATCAAGATTAGTGAAAAAAATTCGCAAAAAATGCAAGAAATTTTCCCAAACACAACATTGGGAATTTGCTAAAACAAGTTAGAAAACAGCGCTCTATGGCTGAAGCATACTTTACAGTAGAAACATCATTTAAAGTTTAAATGGGTCACAGTAAATTGGACTTCATGAGGATATATATATATATATATATATATATATATATGTGTGTGTGTGTGTGTGTGTGTGTGTGTGTGTGTGTGTGTGTGTGTGTGTGTGTGTGTGTGTGTGTGTGAGAATAAGAGATGCCTCAAATTAAAGTTTACAACACCCAAAATGAAACTTAAGTGAAAGACAGATTTGAAACAATAAAGCAATAAAATAAATCCTTAAAACTTGTTGGAGTTGCAGAAAGAAATTAATATTTCAAATAAAAAATATGTTCAGTGGATATGGACTATTTTCTCTTATATCCCTCATGTCCCTGCCCTCACTTGCCACCCCCTATTTGATGAGAACCACTTCAAGGTGCTTTGTGAAGTTGGACAAGTGATAAATTATTTATCTTGTCTGAACAAATAGCCTTAGGTCCAATTCTCCCCGTTCATACTGTGAGTGTTGCCAAGTTACTCATTAAATAAAAGCCAGACAGTTCTTGGCCTGAGGTTACATCAGGTGTTACACCCGTAAAGTGACAAACTACATCGACAGCATCCTGGTGTTCATTAAAATAACCCACAGGACTGCCTCTGATTACCCCACAGCATGCAGAGCTTCCATTTAAGGCAGAAAATATCACCTGGATCTGTTCTTTCTCTAATCAAGTTTAGATCCAAGAGATTAGCACAGAGTGATTGAACTCATATACTAATTTTCTCCAGAACCATCTAACTTTTTAACTGATGACCGCCACAGATTAGATACCACAGGGAATAACTGATGAGTGACCGTGATTATTAAATACGCAGAAGGTTATCTTCTTGGAAACAGTGGTTTTTGTATTTTTAGTTTTATTACTCAGATTGTTCACAAATAGATTTGAAGAAAATACTTTAAAAGCAGTTGTTCATGGTGAAAAACAAGAACTATCATGTTTTGTATTCTCGGCAACAAGAATTTGTTTTGTTCAGGTCACTGCTCACAATAACTTCTGAGACCAGCAGAGCAGGTAAAGATCCTGTTTCAGAAACAAATATAGATATGTACAACTGAGATCTGCCAAAAAATTATGATTGCTGACACAAAGTAACACATGTTATCTTCTTACAGCACAATGTTTTGTAGAAAAAAAGATAAACAAATTACAGGTACAAGTCTTTGTTATGATCAACTACTGGACAGAATTGTAAGTACGGAGAAATGTGAGAGAAGCCATAAAATTAGAAAAAAAAAAAAAAAAATGAAACTCGTTTTTTGTTGCTTTCAGCTATCAGCTGTGTTTGACTGGTCTGTATTTAAACACACCTTTAGTTGTGATTTCCTCTCTGCAGTTGACTTTTATTAAATTAGACTGCTGAGTATTATCATTTCTTATAAAACAGAGGTCATATTTGAAATAGCCCAATACACTTTGAAGGGTTTCAACTCAACAGACGCTGTCAAAGTATCAGACATACACTAAATGTTGCACTAAAGTAACAGAATTTTATGAAGAAAAAAGGTAAAAACTGGAAGCAAAACTTAATGTACAGTCCATCAAGATGTTAACTCATTTATTCATTGAAAACCAGAGAAAGGTTCACTCAGTTCTTCTCTCTTTGTGAAAGACTTGCTAGCCAGAAAGTGTGATTCATCTACTGGAGGAAGATTTCAAAGTTAGCCCAGATGAAGTAAGACTCTAGTTCCTCTCAAACCAAAGTCTTTTACTGTAATATTAAGGTTCAAACTACTGTAGATTTAAATATTAATTCGCTGTGCTGATTACTGAACTATCAGATAGTTATTATTGAATAGTCCCACATAGAAAATTAATTTAAACTAAACATGCAACTTCAGGAAGTCTCTTAGCGTTGTCACAATGACTGATGAGTTTTGCCTCAAGTGTTTAACAGAGAAACAGAAACTATCAGATCCCTTTTCACATACAGAAGCCAGAAAAAAACAAAGAAAAGGTGTAGTTTGTGGTCTGCACCTTCAGAGTATTTTTAGAACTCTGCACTCAAAGAAACAACACAATGTGACACTGAGGTGGGCGGCTCATTGCAAATTACCTGCCTATCCATGTCCACAGGAGGCCAATGTGCAGGAAGGGTTCCAAAAGAAGCAGATTTTGGCTAAGGCAATGGTTTCATAATTTAAAGCCTGAAGCTAAATCTGTGCATTGATAAGAACCATGCTGGCGAATACAAACAGGCATAAAGCCCCATTTGCACATTTAACAGTGGATCCATGTATTGATGTGTAGGTTCATCACCAAATTCCAGTTTAAAGGATACAACAACTCCCTGGAAAGCTGAGGGAGAGAGGGAGTCCTATTTTCACATAAAACAAGCCCCCACAACTCACAGATAAAATTGTGAATTTGAACATGATTAAAAACAGAGTGATATTTTCACACAACTACAGCTTAAAACACTGAAAAAAAAGTCCACCATCTTTCAGTTTCTGGCTTTTACGTAACAAGATATAATGAAACTAATCAGGGCCTAACCAGGTTAAAAAATGATTCAAATCTAACCTCAAGTGAAGAAAAACACACAACAGATCCCACCGTGTCATTATTTATTTATTAAAACTAATTCAAAATGAAAGAGCTCCATGTGAAAAACAGACAACACCAGGATCCAATAGATTATAGAACCTCCTTTTGCAGTAACAACTCTGAGTAGTGTTTTTTTTTTTTTGCAGGACTTTCAGTCTCTCACATGGTTGTAGAGGATTTTTGGCCTACTCTTCTTTCTCATTGCATAGCCTGACCTTGGGGTGAATTTGCTGGAACATCCAGTCCCGAAAATATTGGCAGATGTCTTAAATGTTTTCCACTTGTGAATAATATTTCTGTCTGTAGAATGATCGACTACAAATAGTTTGAAAAGGACCATTAACCCTTCCCATATTTGGGAACCAACAGCTGCTTCTCTAAGGTCATTGCTGATGTTTTTACTCTGTGACATTGTGTTAACACACACCTGTAATGATCATTTAATACATTTGATCAGTGGCACCTGGCTAATAATGAACCTCTTAAATTCTCTGGAAGTATCATATGTGAACTTGGTTTTTCACACAAAGCTTTTTCACTTTGGTTTTTACTGAATAACAATGTGGTGATATCTGTTGTGTTTTTGTAAATTTGAGGATTTATTGAAATAATTCAGAACCTGATAAAGATCAGACTATTTTTATTATGTCTTGACACGTGAAATCTTAGAAATAAAAGGGTGACTTTTGTTTTTCCAATCACTATGTTTTTAATTGAAAAATCAGGACAAGGGGGGAAAAAATGGAAAAAAGTTAAGTCTGTTTTGTTCAAAGATATAATTATGCATGATCTGACACTTCACCTGTCCTATACTGTAACTTGTAAATAAAATTACATAAGAACAAAACAAAGAACCTGAATGAATCCAGATGCGTGTACATCAAAGGAAGAAAGAGGAGGAAAGGCAAAACAATTATCATTTCACAGCCTTTCCAACAAAGCCGTAGCACAAATTAAATAACAATTAAGACTTTAAAACATGGAGCAGACAACAAGGGAAGCTTCTGCTCTTGCTGTGCCACACTTAAATTCATCCTCTTTGAAGATTACTGGAACTGGGTTCATGTCACTGACTGAAGTCTAATCTTCAAATGGGCGCTGCGTTCATTCAGTCATCTTCAAAAGCACACGTTACACACAGAACCTAAAAATACTGTGTTGTAATGATGCAAACAACCCCTGGACCTGGTCTGGCTTGGCCTGAAGCTTCTTGTCTTCAGACAGGTAATTATCTGAAGATAGACGCTTACATACAGATTTACGCTTTACAGGGCAGAAAAAGGCAAAGTCATAGGTTTCAACAAATAATACCACATACAATACCATCAATCTGTTTCAATGACCTTTGAATCTCCTGTACTATAAAAGTATGACTCTCCTCAGGGTTAAAGATTCAACCTGTACTGTGAGGCCAACTGTGACCTCTTACCTGAAAGATATTAAAGATATCAACTGAAAAATTAGTAATCAATAGAAGCAAGTTTTTCACAGCATTGTCAAAAAGATATCCATCAACTATCTGCCAAAAAAAACTACAAAAACGTTGATAAAGTTAAAACAAGCAGAACAGAGACTAAAATAAGCAACACACAAGCTAAAACCTGAAAGCAGCAAAGCACTAGCAAGAAGCTAAATGCAGCAACCAGAGAAAATGTTTGCTAAAATGAGCAAAACAGTAGCTAAAAGTAGCTAAAGTTAAAAATATCAATAGTAAGTAACATTAGCAAAACAGCAGATCAATTTAACAAAACTCTGGGTAAAAGCTAAAAGTAGTAAAAAATAGTAGCTAAAAGCTAAATGTAGCATAAGAAGAAAAAGATAGAGCAAGTATGATCAAATATATTTTATTTTGAAAAAAATATATAAATGTATTTATATCAGAAATTTCATTTTAGGCACTTCAATATTTTCAAAAACATAAAAGTAAAAAAATAAAAAATTACAAGTCATAACACACTATACCCAACTGAACTGTACGGTTTGATGTATGAATGGTTAAAATAACACAAATTATCTGGAAGTGGTTTGATTGTAAAAAATGTACCGAAGAAACAGTAAACTGAAGAATAATTTTGTGAATGCAGACTCATTATCTGTACAGCTATAAAGATGAACACCATTGAATCTATCTTAAGTTTTTGAGTAAATTCACTATATAAAGTAAAAACTGAATGAAGCACAAAGAAAATGTTTTGGTAAACCAAATCTTGCTAACTAAATTTTTAGTATTCACAAAATTACAAACAGGTAAAATTCACTGACTTCACTTACTGAAACTGATCAAATGAATGAACTTTTTTTAAAAAATCAGTGCTACAATAAGTCAAAGCACAATATTATGAGCATAACCAAGCCATATCTAACCCCTCACTGTAAATGAGCTTTTCAGTATGGCAGTAAAGAAGAAGCTGAACTATGTGACCATGACTTCAACCAGAACATTTTTTCCACTGATTTGATTGTACAGACTTTAAAGGATTAGGGCATATCTGGAGACTAATCTCGCCTAATCCCAAGCTTTTAATAAAAACTTGAGCTGAGCTGGAGCCACAGAAGAAAGTGTTTCTGCTAAAATCTCAGTCCATTTTACCTCACAGGTCTCCTTCCTCCAGGATCTTACTGATAAACAGCTTTACTTTTCTTGTACTAGCTATGGGAAAAAACAACAAACTGATCAGCACACCAAACACAGCTTTCAATGCACAAATTTACTGAAGTGATCTTTCAGGCCACTGCCCCTTTTTCAGGCAGTGGCAAACTTAAAAATACAGAGTCTGCTTTTATATGCCAGAGTATTAAACTAAAATCATCATATGCTGACAGAGTTTAGCTATTTTGATCAAGCCTCGAGTTTATCTTTATGTGCAATTTCATGCAATATCGCAAGATGTCACGCTCAGAACATGTTGTTTATGACTCAACTACGACCACATCAAATTTAAACTCAATAGTCATTTTTGTCTTGACTAATGTAATTAGCTGTGAGGGTCATTCTTAATTGGTCTGATAACAAAAGTTATTCAGCTGTAGATGATTGAATGATTGCTTCTTGAAGATTTCCTTAAAATCCGTCCAGTGATCCATGAAATATTTGGCTAACACACAAACAGGGTGAACTCCAGTAGTTAATTGCTGAAATGCTAAGCAAAGGTCTCATTCAATGAGCAGTAATTAGAATACGTGTTGTGAATAACCCGCTCCAAACTGTAGCTCGAGATCTGTAAAATTGTCAGAATAATAACCAGTTTTGTGTTTTCTAAAGTCAGCTGGCTGTGGAAGACATATTGAATTGGGCTGGCTCTAAACGTGTTGTAGATGTATATCCAGTGATTATTTATCTGAATTATAAACAGTAACCTACAACTTAAGTGTCAAACAGAAACATAGCCAAATGCCAGAAATGTATGCTGGAACAAGAAAATATTACAAAAATATACAAAAATTAAATTAGGCTTTCATATGAGTGCTAATGTGCAAAAATTATTCTTGATTTTTAGGGCTATTGAGTAAATTCGCAAATGGCTTTCCATGTAAGAGCTGATTCTATGACACAAATTTCACATATGCACTTCTCTCCCTCCACTGTAGCCATCCACAATCACTGGAACTGTGGAGCTTTTACCAGATAGCTGATTTGAAACAAACAGGCAGGTCTTTAAGCTTCTAAGTGTTACTCTGAACCATTCATTCAGGCTTTGTTTGATGCCGAGTGCTTTAGGCCTCGGCCACACTGAGATACAGTTTTTCTAAAACAATCATTTTAATTTCTGTTAATAAAAATACCCTTGTAAACACTAAAGTGGAAGCGATTGGGAACAACAACAACTCAGCCACAAAGTGGTAGGCCACGTAAAACCACAGAATGGGCTTAGCGGCTGCTTAGGCGCATAGTGCACCAATATCCCCATTGTCTTGCACAGTCAACAGCTACAGACCTCCAAACATCATGTGGCCTTCAGATTAGCTCAAAAACAGTGTGTAGAGAGCTTCATGATATGGCTTTCCATGGCCGAGCAGCTGCATCCAAGCCTTCCATCACCAAGTGCAATGCAAAGCATCGGATGCAGTGGTGTGAAGCTCGCCACCACTGGACTCTAGAGCAGTGGAGACATGTTCTCTGCCTGGCAATCCCATGGCCGAGTCTGGGTTTGGCGGTTGCCAGGAGAACGGTACTTGTCTGATTGCACTGTGCCAAGTGTAAAGTTTGGTGGAGGGAAGATTATGGTGTGGGGTTGTTTTTCAGGTGCCGCTTAGCGGACAAGCGGATACTTTTGGGGAATACTTTTTTGTATATACAGTTTATCTGACTAACGTATTCTTAGACTAGTTCCATGTACCTATCCCAAACAACTGTATCAAACCACTGAGGTAGGTGTACAGCCCTAGTTAACACACCTTTAAAATAAACCTCATTTGAACAGTAACCACATTTCCATACTCATTTATCTGATTCCTCTTGCTCTTCCTATATTTTTGTCAGTTTTTAGATTCTCACATAATGTTGACGCTCAGGTTTACAAACAGGTAGGTTTTTTGTTGAAGCATTTTGGCCAACTGCCACTTTATGATTTACAGATGTATTTCTTATTTTTAGTCAGCACCTGGTCATTGTTTTGATAACTCACACTGAGCTGAACTCTAAATGACAATAGAGGCGAAGCAGATGTGTATTACAGACAATTTTGTTGAGAGCAAGCTAAAAACACTCAGTATCAGGGTCACCATGTTCTAAGAGTATTGTTGTTGATTTTGTTAAATGATATACAATGTCTCTGAAAATAACACAAATACTGTATTATTGTTTAGTAAATACAGTTATGGAACGGATGTAGTTGTGAAAACAAAATTAAAATGTTAAGATCCTGTAGATCTCTGTTTGGTTAAAGAAAGGCTCATCTGAAGCAGTGCTGAATGCCTGCACATATAAACACCATTTGTCACTCTCAGAGGAAAAGTTATTTGCAAATCCATCTATACTGTTTAAATAACTGTGGAAAACCATAAATGCATGGAGTACGGCAAAGTAGTGTGCAAAGATTTATAACCCATGTGTACTTGTTGGTGAAACACAAATCAAAGAGCACAATAATTGAACTGTGACTATAAAATGACACATGGTTTGAAGTATAAACGTGAATGAAAATAAATGCCTATCATAACAGTATTATTCTATAATACTGAAAAAAAAACAGATTTGAAGTTGCATGTGCACCTAATATGTTTTACTTCTTGATAGTAGAACTGAGCCAGGATTGTCCACCACCAAAAGGCGTAACATGATGATAATGGTTTTGCCCATGTGTTTGTGTACTTTATAGCAAAATATCTCATCAACGATTGAATGAATTTTAGCTGAACTTGCAAAACTCAATGTAGTTCTACAACTGTTTAACTTTTCGTGTCAGCTTGATTTCAATTGATCAGCCAACTGACCCTAAATACACAAAAAATGGCTTTAACTAAGTCAGTTCTACATATATTTACCTAAAGTCGGTATATTTACGTAACGTTGGGTGTGGTAGTAACTGTAAGTGATCCCTAACACATATTTTGAGTGCTCACAAAATGTGCAAGATCTTTGTTTAAAAATTTGCCATTGGCTACTGGAATTAACTCTGTCTGCTAGCTAAATACTTCATAAACCACTGGATGAATTTTAATGAAACTTGCAGGCAATAACCAGTGCATTTACATTACAACTCATTAACTTTTAGAACCAGTTGAACCTTGGAAAACACAAAAAAATCTATAATGTAGTGAGTTTTACAGATACTGAGTAAAATCAATGGTGTGGTTGTAGCTGAGAGTCATTCACAACACATACTTTTAATGTGACAGCTGGTTATTGTGTGCATTTATCTGGCCAAAAACATCTAAAAACAGAGAAGTACAGTATTGGTAAATGTCATCCTGTCCACAGGATGTGACTTTTGACACAATGCTGCTAATTATCTCCATACAGCTATAAGCTGTGGCAGTAAAGCCTTTTTTAATGGCAGCAATAACACCAGCTTAGGCTGAGATGGTCACAGCCAAATGACCCTTTCCTTATTAAATGCTGTGTTGCCTCAGACCAAAAGTACATGATAATCACATTAAAGCATAAGGGGTCGCTTACATCGGCTCACCGAAGACCAATGAGTCGTTTTAGCATCTAGGCCCATGAACCCCGTGTGCTCCTGTGTGCTTCAAACGCCTCAGAGGTGTGCAGACACAAGGAAATGTGTTTACACAGACACAAACATCAGCAACAGGATGAAATATATATATGATGAGAAATTCAGCTGGAGCTTCCAGTCAGCACCTGTTGCTCTGTCAAGTAAATGCAAACGTGTTGTAGGTTTTTAGCTCCTTTTAGAGAAATATTCTCAAATTTTCTGTAATTTGTGTGCAAATTTTTTCAGTGCGTGACTGTAAAGCATTGTGTTCTCTTTGATTAACGCCCTCAACCACATGTTGTAGAGCAGCAAATCATGTGCCATCATCATTATGGAAGAGCTAGTTTTCATTTCCTAACAACCAGTGGCTGTGCTCCGTCCCTGGGGAGAAGCTGAGAGCGAACAATGTACCCAGTGTGTGTGTGTGTGTGTGTTTATTTTTAGCTCACGTGCGAGAGCTGAAGGGTGGAGATGCATAGAGCTGTGCGAGGAGGCAGGCGAGATATGCAGCCTATTTTTAGACTGCGGCTGACTTTCAGTAACCCTTTATGCGCAGCAGCTGCAGAGCCAACTGGGCTCCATCGGTTCCCATCAGTGCACTGAGCTTCTGTTAAAGCAAATCCTTACACCCAATTACTGAACACAAATTGGTATCAAAGGATGCCGGTGCAGACAATCTTCTCATACGCCGACTGTCATTACGGTTGGAGCTTTACAACAACACAGGAGCTGTCAGTGTGTGCTATTTTTAGCCACATCAGGAGCGTGACTGAAGCCCCCAGCTGGTTCTGGATCGGAAATGTCTCTGTTTGTGAATAATATCACATTAGAAGTGGTACTCTAAAGCAAACTGAGTAATACAATGCCTGCCACTTTATAACACACGTACAGAGTAGATAAAGTATATTTTAAAATAAAGACATGGATTTGAACAATAACTGCTGACAATAAGAACTGTTTTCAGCAACGCTGTTGACAAGTACACGAGTTCCACTATTGGACTTCAACTAACCCGCCCATGGTGAGGTAACAGGGCTAAAATGCCCTCTAGAGAAATTATTATTTGAAGAAAACGTGAGGAGGGGAAGAACAAATTTCCCTGCGGCAGCAGAGAAAAAGTGTAAGTGAAAAGAAGTTGACGTGAGGGGAGGCTGAGCAGCAGCCGAAGAGTTTCAACATTTAGAAGCATCAGATGGGGCTAAAATTCATTCAGCTGGCTGAAACTACACAATGCTGAGACGCATCGGGCTGAAGATGCATCATGTGCTCAGCTACTATAAAGAAAAAAATTGTACAGAAGGGGGAAAGGTGGTCACCATGGCAACAGGCTTTGTTTGAAAAGCTGATGCAATGAGGCGTGCACGTCCTTGTGCGCACCGATCCGGCAGAGCCAAAAGGCACAGCGGATGGAGAGAGGGCTGCTGACTCCCTGCTCTGATCCACTTGTTACCGAGCTGCAGCATCCCGACGCCGACTGCATGATGATTTGCAACCCCTAACAAACTCAATGCCCCCACACCAAAAAGGACTGTCTGAATTCCCTGAGAGACACAGCTGTGGTGTTGACTCAGAGGAAGAGGGATGGGGGTGGGGGAGGGGACTGGGGCCTAGAAAGATAATTTTTAGAACAGAGAGAATTGTGTCAATTGATTCTATTCTATTGAAATAAACTACAAATGAGCTGTAAAAGAAAACGGAACTAAAATTAAAAAATGCAGTTGATGTCAGAAGTTTCCATCCACTTATAATGGGCAAGAAGGGCATTCATTTGGGCTTTGAATGACTGAAGCCCTGTCGACACAGGAACAGTGTTTTAGGAGTCCCTAAACTGTATTTTTTTAAGAACTTGGTTCCAAAGTGAAAAATTCCTTAAAGCCATCATTGCATTCTTGTGTGGACAACCTATATGAAACCTTTAGAAAACGAAAGGTTGCCTAACCTCCTGCCTAACCTATGACCGCAATAATGCTTGTGTTTGTGGTGCAGACGCCAGTTTCTCAACTACAGGAAAACCTTTGTTTACTGTTTTCCTCCAACAAACAGACAAGATGGATGAACAATAAAAAAAAAAAAAAAACCTCTTATTACTACACTGAATATTCTACAACCAAAAAGGTTTCCATCACAGTATTGAACTGTAAACTCTACTAAAACAAACATAGCAGAAAAAGATATACATTAATTTAAAAAAATGGGAGAAATGAGAATAGTTTTCAAATATCAGCATATTTGTACAAATAGGTTAACTTGATCTCTTTGAATATTATGAGGAAAACTCCTCCCTCTAATCATCTCTCCCGGTGCATACTCTGCCTGAAATTGCCCATGCTGTCCGTGGATTTGAGCTGATATGACTCCCAGTTAACATTAGTTTAATGTAACACATAGGAGAAAGTCTACTTTGTTATCAGAGTTTGTTTTTGGTGGTTGTAACTGCCATCTTCATATTTTTCTTATTCTGGTTCGAAGTGTCTGTTCCACTTCTTCTTTCCTGATTCTGGTGTATTTTTGTAGCAGTGTTATAGCGCCACATACAGGCCTGGCATAGTTGCTGCAGTGTTTGGTTCATTTTCTGTTTCCATGTGATTGGAATTTCCGTGAGGACAAAAAGACTTTTGGAAAGATGGCATTCCTGTGTGGTTAAGACCCTATTTGAATATTATTTGAACCGTTCTTTTCAATTAAGTCTGTATCTCAAAATTGAGAAAAAAATCTGCAAACGTTTACTTAGAATCATGCTGAAAGTCACGTTTGCATTAACTCTTGAGGAAATCTGGACCAAAATTCGCAAGACACACATACGTGTATCAACAAAAACATTCAGCTTTAAATTCAGTTCAATTCAGTTTATTTATACAGCGCCAAGTCACAACAAAAGTCATCTCAGGGCATTGTACAAAAACGTGAAAAATCTTTAGCGCTCTAGGATTTGTTTAAAGGGTACAAGATGCCCGCATGACTATTATCAGGGAAAGTCCGTCTTCTAAATTTTTCAAACATGATAAAAATTCCAGCAACACGAGAGCGAGGACCTGCAACTCATGCAAGGAAATTGAAAATCTCTGCAAACATTTTGAAAACCTTGCAAACTGTGTTCACATTTTTTTACCAACTGCCCAGTGATTAATTGATTATATACAACTGAAATAAGAATTGGGTGCAAAACATAAACTTTTGTGTTTTCTGTCTGGTGGTGGTGGGGGGG
>NC_051434.1:21618847-21641434 GCF_001649575.2 Kryptolebias marmoratus
GGGTGGGGTCACACTGTCTGATTTTCAGCTGTTTTAGACCAAATCTTAAATAAATAAGTTAAAAGAATCTTTGACCAAAAGGTCAAACTGTCAAACTGGTGTTCTGTGGTCCATCAGTGTGACAGGCTCTCAACAGCTGGTTCAGCACTCTCACCTCCAAAGACAACCTATGACAAATATCAAGCAATGTCAGAAATTTTCTGGGAAAATTATGCAGTGTGATTCCTGCTGTGACCAACCTATTTTTGTTCCAGCCATGAGTCATCCGCAGCCGTCTCATCCTCCTCCTTTACTGTCTGAATATAACAATTAGAGCATAATTATTGCCCGCCGCCAATGCTAGAATTTGGTGTGGCTGACAGTAACTCACAACACATGCTGTGAGCACATCAAGTGATAAGAGATCACATAGGAAATGTTGCAATATCACATAAGATTGAGTGTAACAATATTGACCAAAACGAGTACAACTTGGTAATTTCTTAATATAAGAAGAGCTTAGTTCAGAACTCTGGCACAAAAGGAAGCAGGTGATACGCATTCCCTTAAGGAGTGCCAGGCTTTGAATTTGATTTTATTGTTGGGCAGATATCGCTGTCAGATCTTTGGGATGTACTCAAGTTTACTCTGAAAAAAGTTACAGTCCAGCATCTATTAAATGTTGCAAACCGTGACACAGGTTACTGTTGACATCTCAGAATGTCAAGTCTGCACAGTGTGGCATGTATCAATTGCATGTATGTACTTCTAGAATTGCGCCGCTCAAGGTGGATGCATGTTGGAGTAGCTCTGTTACAGTCATTCTGAGATATTGCTTTTGAAAATGTTATTGCTCTTTTTTTCTTGATGTAAATTACTTTTTTTGGATCATTATTTCCTCTAGTATCGGATGCTGTGCAGCTGGAAGGATTTTTACTGAAACCTTTTTTTTTTTACTTTTGGACATTTTGTTATTATGCGTAACCATGACAACAAGTGTTAAATGTGAAGAACCCTGAAGTCCAGTCATGGCCAGAACCAAGCAAAGTGCCCATAAATCCATTGGAGGTAAAGCTCCCAGGAAGCAGCTTGCCAACAAAGCAGCCAGTAAGAGCGCCCCGGCCAGCGGAGTGAAAAAGCCTCACCACTACAGGCTTGGTACCGTGGTTGTCAAGGAAATCCACCAGTACCAGAAATCCACCGAGCAGCTCATCCGGAAGCTGCACTTCTAGCACCTGGTCTGGGAGATCGTCCAGGACTTCAAGACCGACCTGCGATTCCAGAGCTCAGCCATTATGGCTCCGCAGGAGGCCATCGAGGCTCACCTGGTGGGGCTCTTTGAGGACACCAGGGCCGAGAACACATCAGGACAGACTGCTACAAGAGATCCTTCCTGCCCACAGCCATAAGCATCTATAACAACTCTTTAACTAAACCAGAATTATGAGCTACAATGTTTAATTTCCCTTTGGGATTAATAAAGTATCTTTGAATTTAATTCGAGTTTGAATTGAATTGTATCACTTATGAATGCCAAAAATGACAGTCTGAGTGGGGCTTGACCCTCCTGTGGCATTCGGGTCAAATTGACCCAAAGTTACAAGGTCATCTCTACCTCTCTCTTTAGATGACTTTAGGAGGGTTAATACTCATAACGTCAAACTTCAAATAAAAATGTTTAAATAAATTGTTAAAATCCCCCAAACATCCTACATTTAGTCAATCCATCTACATGTGTATATTTACAAGCTATAATGTGTTTTTAGTTTAGGAGAAGGATACTCTTTAGAAAATTTAAAAAATGTTTTTTTACATCTCAATGCATGGTTGTATTTTTAGAAAAGTTAAGGACAACTGGATAAAAAATATACAGTATAATTATAATATGTCACACAACAAGAAACAATGTGACTTGGAACACAGTTTGAGGTTTTATATTTGTTATATCTTGTTATAACAAATGTTATACTTTGTTATATTTGTATACTTATGGTCATCAGGAGCGAGGAAGATCATTTTATGTCTGAGAGGCCACAGAGTTAACACGATCCTGTTGTGAACACTTAAACTTGCAGACACTGTCCTCTACTCATGTCCCCCACTGGTGTCGATTCATTTGGCTTTCACGGTCATGCTGCCATTTTAACTATCGATTTATTTTTTAAAGGAACAAAAATTCAGGCCCTCTAGTGACAAACAGTCCTGCATTTCTGAAGAAGATTAGATGTTGAATCAGGAGGTGATCTGCAGGAACAGACTTTTTAACATGGAAATTATTTCAGTCTAAATGCATCTATTTTTAAAATATGGAAAACATTACTTATTCTGAGCTTTTTATTCTTTTAAATACCATAATACACAAAATATTTTTTTCACACCTTCAGTATATATCCTCACTGTTTATGATCACATATTTTAGCTTCACTTTAAACTTTTATACACATATATTACCATCTGATTACTGTTACCAATAATTTACTGCATAATTTTAAACTGTAAACACACAATAATCAGCTTTGTAGCCAGAAATCATTGAAATTACAATCAGTGTTTGCTATTTTTACTTGGAATTTTTTTTTCTTTGTAAATAATTTAGCTCTTGTGTATTTTTCATCCCCTCCTTGTTGTAATACGTTAATAGATCAAGTCTATTTATCTATCTGCCTGTCCCTTTATCCATCTATCATTTATCTGTGCATCTGTCCTTCCTTCCATCATCTCTACATTCATCTAACCATCCCTTCATCCATCAATCTACCCATCTCTCCATCCATCCATCTATCCAAAATATAATATTCTTAAGGTTGAAAAAAAGAGTTAAGCTGTATATAATGAGTTGTGTGAGTCTTATGTGGAAAGTGAGCTAAGTGACTCTCTTGTAAATTTTCAATGACAAAGCAAATCCTACAAAGGAACATATGTTATAAAGAACTACAGCAACATTTAAATAGCCAGAAATCAATATTTTTTTCTAAAATGTTATTGTTGTTCATTTTCATAGTGCATGACAAACAACTATATTTATATTTTGATACATTGTTAGGAAGTAATAGGTAAATACACAAAATAACTTGATATGTTTCCATCAGCAGAAAAAAAAACAAAACAACCAAAAACCAAAAAGAAACAACATTGGTCAATATAGCCGGTCATGCCTATCAAGGTGTCAATAAATCAACCATTATTTATTTTGTCGTTCCCCCCCCCACATTTCCCTCCCCCTCCCCTTCACACCCACCATACGTCTCTCATTTACAAGATATATATTCCCTTATTATATCTGTATTCGGTGTTCTTGTCCGTCCTCTTATGCGGGCGGCAGTGGTTCAGGAGGTAGGGGTTTGTCCTGTAATCGGAGGGTTGCTGGTTCAAGCCCCCGCTCCGGCTGCCTCAGCCGTTGTGTCCTTGGGCAAGACACTTCACCCGCCTTGCCTACTGGTGGTGGTCAGAGGGCTCGGTGGCGCCGGTGTGATGGCAGCCTCACTTCTGTCAGCCCGCCCCAGGGCAGCTGTGGCTACAATGTAGCTTACCACCATCAGTGTGTGAATGTGGGGATGAATGGGTGAATGATTGTAGTGTAAAGCGCTTTGGGGTCCTTGGACTAGATAAAGCGCTATATAAGTGCAAGCCATTTACCATAGTCTGTATATATACACATGTACACACACACTTACCTACATATTTACATACATATCTACACGTCTGTGCACATATATAGGTCCAGCTGATGCAATTACACAAACATTGTACTACCATATTACTGTTGAGCTAGTCCCATAGGATTCATCTAACATCAAGATCAGTCACGTCCATAGATGTTAACATTTCATGGAAATGTTACCATATTGCCCCAAACGCTGTTTGTCTCCCTCTCACATTATAAAGAATCTTTTCAAGTTTGCAGGAAGACACCAACTCAATCCATTGTCCTATTGATGGTGACTTTTCTGATTTCCAATTTTTTAGGATACACTTTTTTGCTGCTGTACTTGCCAGTAGAATAAAATATTTCTTGTAATAATTTACTTCAATAGCTGCTAAATCTCGTAGAATCCACACTTTGGGCTCTTGTTCAATCTGATCTCCCACAACTCTTGATGTAATCTCAATCATGTGTTTCAAAAACTCTTCTATTATTGGACAGTGCCATAGCATATACAAGCATATGCAAATTGTTTGAATTCTGTATTTATCATAGTTGGATTGTCAAAGACACTGCCATCATCTGTTTCTATTGAATGTATAAACTTTTTCGTAGTTTCCTTTCTAATTTGCCACGCCAAGAGTTTACTTGTTTTGTTCCCAAATTCATAATGATGATATCTAGTTCTGGCCATTATTGCTTCCTCTTTATTGGTACATAGATTGTTGTACTGCATCCTTGTTTTAAATAATGTGTTAAGATGTTCCTCTTTTTTATTAACAATGTACTCCTGTTCCAACTTTTTAATGTCTCTCTATTTTTTTTAGCCTTTGTAAACCCTATATGACAAAATCTGTCCTCTCATATAGGATTTAAGGGCCTCCCAAATATTGGCATGTGTTGAGGTGTTATAATTGGCTTCTAAAAACATTTAAATATTAGTGGTCATATATGTAACAAATTCAGGATCCTTCAACATGTAATTTTTAAATCTCCACCTATAATCTGTTGTCCGCCGTCTGCTGATCGTCCAGGTTAGTCTAATAGGGTTATGGTCTGAAAAAGTAGCTGCTAGGTGAGAGCATGCTGTCACCTTGGATTTGTCTTGTGGCATTAAGAACGTATTGATTCTAGAGTGTGTGTTGTGTGTTGCTGAAAAAAATTAGAAGTCTTTCTGATTTGGGGGTTGGTTTCGCCATACATCAATAATGCCTATATCCTTCATACCCTGCATTAGAATTGTTGCAGCCTTTGATAACGAAGTTGTTTTGGGAGATGATCGGTCCAGTATTGGATCCAGAACCAAGTTAAAGTCTCCACCTATAATACATTAGCCTTTAATTGTAGCCAATTTCATAATCAAGTTGCTAAAGAACAGCGGATCTTTATAATTAGGGCCATATATATTTATCAAAGTTAATTTTTTCCCTATCTATTTCACAATCCACCAGTACAAATCTACCATTTTTATCCTTCTCGACCGAGTTTTAATTTAAAGTTCAAATGTTTACTTATGAGTAGTGCGACGCCTCTTGCTTTCGATGAATAAGATGAGTAGAAAACATTCCCTACCCAATCTGTATGCAGCTTTAAATGTTCCATGTCTGTAAGGTGACTTTCTTGAATAAATGCAATATCTATTTTCTGCTTCTTTAAATATGTCAGCATTTTCTTCCTTTTGATAGGCAAATTAATCCCTCTAATATTCCATGAGATACGTGCTAAATGATCCATCATTTAAGTTCTTTGTATAAATGTCTGATCAAGATGATAGTTCCAGTCTTTTGTTTTGAACATAATTGATTTTGCACCATGCTTACATCGGTAGATGGTTTGGACTTTTGTGCAAGTAAGCATTTTTCATTGAGAGACCGTACAACCCCATGAAAAGAAATAAGACCCTTTCCCATAAAGAACCCATAACAGAGTAACGTTAGGTAGGAAACTGTCCTAAACAACCTGA
The DNA here is from genome assembly GCF_001649575.2 of Kryptolebias marmoratus. Lineage (NCBI taxonomy): Eukaryota > Metazoa > Chordata > Actinopteri > Cyprinodontiformes > Rivulidae > Kryptolebias > Kryptolebias marmoratus. Next base: position 21,624,433 of record NC_051434.1, read on the forward strand.
ACACCGCTGGTGGCTCCAGCAACTTGTAGTTAAATTGACAACTCATAACATTCTGTGTATGCTTCAAAATGTTATCATTAGCATAATGTTTATTTAAGAGAAAGTTAACTTACAGAAAGCAGAAGGGTTATTTAAATGACGACAAACCCCTTACTTTCTTTTGACGACACAAGTCGCCATCCTTTTCATCAGTGTCCTGATATATTATGCACCACAGTCATTTCAACCACTCTGAGTTTACTCACTTGTCAGTTCTGTCAGGAATTTTTGTGCATCTGCAGGGGTAGAGAAAAACTTGATAGATTCCAGGTACTTTACTTAAAGCTGAGCTGGATAAATCAGGGCATAGTCCATCTCTTTTTCTTGCAGAATCCGTTTCACGTCACGAACGCGTCTCTCCTGCGTTGCAGATCAGCGCTGTAATCTGGATAGAATGCAATTTTCTTACTTTGGTACGTCATCTCACCCTTGTTTCTGCCCAGCTGGAGAATTTTCTCCTTGTCTCTGTAGTACGAGAGCTTGGCAATAATGGGGCGAGGTTTGTCCGATCTTTTACTGATGCGGTGTGCTCTCTCCAGGATGATAGGCAAAGTAAAGCTTTCATCCCCCAGGATCTGAGGTATAGCATTCTCAAGGAATCCTACAGCGTCTTGACCATCAGCTTGCTCCCGTATGTTTAGGATTCCTGCTACGGTTCTCCAGCTTATCAATTTTGTCTTTGAGGCTTGTTATAATTTTTTCCTTTTTTCTACGCGATCCTGCGCCTCTTTAATGTCATCCTCATTTGCGCTCACGCGGGTTTCAATCTCTTCCACCTGTTCTGCCAATGTGGAGAGGGATGTTTCAATTTTCGTTAGTCGTTTGTATGTCGGCTATTTTCTTGTCTATGTGCTTTGTGAGGTCGTCTTTAGTTTCCTGGATGGCCTGCAGAAGCGTGGAGAGCGATGTCTCTTTTTCTCCGTCCGCCATGTTTCTTGTGGTTGTAGCGTGATGGTGTTGAGGGGTTTGAGTTGTACTTTTCTTTCGTCTTCCTTGTCGAAAATTGTAGCTTGCCATACAAAAATGTCCCCAGTGCCTTTGGTACTCATATATTGACAGAAGTCATAATATAATTGTCAGGACAGGGTAATTACTGAAACCCACCACCAAGAGCTCACAGAAACACGTGCACACCCCTCCTCTGCATCCGGCGCTCTCCAAGAAATCAATATTTAATCTGATAAAAACAATTAAAATCAAAATTAACTTTCCAATCATGAGAAGGAACAGGAGGTAAATGTATCAATGGACCATACATCATGCTTTAAAACATGTAATCCATTCATCTATCCATTTTCTTTACCCCAGAGTTTTAAACTAAAGATCATCTTATGCTGAGAAAGGACAACATTATCAGAGTTTTGATTAAACTGTTAGATTTCACGAGATGTCATATTCAGAGTATGTGTTGAAGATAATCTTCAGCTACTACCACATTGTAGCTCACTATTTGTAAAATTGACTGAATTGAGAAAAGTGTTTCCTAAAGTCAGCTGGTTATGATGGCCATCTTGAACTGTGCTGACTCCAAAACCTAATCAGCTGTGAATGTATATCCAGTGATTAATTTCTGAAGGTTTCATTAAATTTGTCAAGTGATTTATGGGATATGTTGCTAATGCTAAAGACAAACACACACATACACACCTATGCATGCACACACAAATAAAAGCAAAAACATTCCTCACTGCTTCACTTACAGCAACTAGTGATAAATATGAAGGTTATGTGCTGAACTGTGTCTGAGCTACAACAGTTTTTTGCTGATGCTCCTGGCACACAGTGGTTTAGTGGTTAACATAGTCAGTCATCTCACAGTGAGAAACCTTGAAATCTCTTGCTGTTTTAGCAAGTTGTACAGAATTTAAAGTGCAGACAGCTGAAGACAAAAAACTCAGGGATTCTATGCTGTCACTGATAATTAGATACTATTCAAACACCCGCATGAAACTCATTTTATAAAAAAGAATCAGCCAAGAAACATTCTGAGTGACATGAAATAAACTCCACATGATTATAGTCTTTAGGAAGGTGTGGTAAAGAAATGACTTTTCGGTCTTAGACAACATTAGTCATTCATATTGATTAAAAGTAACTTTAAATTTCTCCATTTCATCATCTTTTATAAAATAAATAAAAAATTGAGTTACAAAAAGATTAAGTCCATGTGATGCTATATGAAATTACTTTTTGTAGTCAAATGAAAGAATGTAAAGTAGGGGAGAAGAACTGCAAATTAGACAGCAGTGATGGCTGAACATTCCTCTGAGGTCACGACAGCTGAAAATAAAGGCCTATCATTTCTTGAAGGAATACATATTGCCCACCATCTTTCATGAACGAGCTTTAAAATAAGATCATCAAATGTTTTGAAATGTTGAAGAGTTGTGGTTGTTTTGGTCAGACCATGAAAAAAAAATGTTATTCCCAATCTCATGCACATAGTCATGCTCAGAGTATGTGTAGTTAATGACTCTCAGCTATTACTACAACAAATTTTAGCTCAATTTGGGTAAAATTGCCTGATTTATGGCAATATTTGTGCTGGCTAATGTTGATTAGTTGTGACAGCCATCTTAAATTGAACTAATTCCAAAAATTATTCAGCTGTAGGTGTACATCAAGTGATTACCTTCTGAGACATTCATTGAGATATTTTGCTAACAGACAGCCACACAAACATGAGCAAAAACATAATTGTCCGCCTTCACTTTTTGGTGGCCTGTAATAAAAAGTTATTAAGTAATTTATACAATAAACTGCACTCATGTTCAGGTAAGCTAATGAATTTCACTGTCTCATTATTAACAGACTCCCACACTTCTGTTTGCAATAAGAAGTCTCACTGATGTGCTTCATTATCAATAATGTAACTATAATCCATCAAAGTATTGGCTGTGGCAGCACAGGAGTCAAGGAACCGGTGTCTGTTGTGGTTCTGAATCAGTGCCTGGTAATGCCGTCAGGGGGGCTGTTTAATGAGTGGAACAGCCTGCAGATGTCGTGCACAGACAGAAATCACACTCCCCTCCTCTGAGTCCTGCCGTGGACAGAAATAAAACACACAACTGTTCCCAGCTGTGCTCACTGTGAAGGGTCCTAATAGTTAAGTCTCAGGAGTAAGCACCTAATGAGTGTCCTTCTACCCAAAGTCAAACAGTGAGAAGAGAAGCTAACCAGTTTAAACAACCATCATGAATCCAAAAAGGCAGCTGGGTTTCACTCAGCACTGCAGAGTACACATTAACAGAACAGAAACAAAGCACCCGAAACAAAGCTGCAAGCCTCTTCATCTTGTCATGTTTTTTGCTATTTTCCTGGAAGTTAAAGTTGGTGGGACACCTGTTCCACCTAGACAATAACTTCACAACTTTACTAGGAAGAAACACAAAGTAAATCTAAGACTCAGATTACTGTAATGAGACTTTATTGGTATTTATTGGTAAACCAGGTCATTAGAGTGAAATTAGCTCTGACCTGGTGTCTGAATAAAGTTACTCTAAATGCTGCAGCCTTTCATTTCAAAGTTTTAAAACAAAATCATCCTATGTTGAGAAGTGACAGCTGTCTTGGTCAAACACTGTAAATGAGGTTATGTGTGTCACAATACTGCAAGATCTTGCTGAGGTGTATCGCTCAGAGTATGTATTGTGAATGACTCTTAGCTACTACCACAAACTTCAGGTCATTATCTGTAAATTTTACTACGTAAACAATTTTTGTGTTGACTATGGTTGATTAGCTATGGCAGCCATTTAAATTGAGTTGACTCTAAAAGTTAATCAGTTGTTGATGTGTGTCCAAAATATATCATCTGAGACTTTCATTGAAATCTATCCAGTGGTTCATAAGATAACTTACCAACACACAGACAGTGTTGAGTGTAACCATTATTGCCAAAGTTTTAAGCCAAGATGTTGCACAATGTGTATCTGTGAAGTTGGGAAAGTTAGTCATTTTTATATTAGCTGATGCCAGTTCAGATGTGATTACTTTCTGAGAGTTGCACTGAAATCTGTTCACTGGTTCATGGTATATTTTGCCATCGCTGAACAATTAACAGCTTACCTATTGAAGACAGCACTTTGAACAACATCAGTTTGGAAAAACAAAGTTTAATTCTGACCGGATTGAAGCACTAACATCTAGTCTGAGCAAAGCCTGGACCAAAAATTAAAAACTGTTCATGCTAATACCATTTTACACAGTTACTATATTTACATGGAATTCAATAGTATTTTCAAGCCTAGCAAGCAGCAGCAGTCAGCTGTACCACGTACAGTGCAGCTGACATCTTAATTTTTCTCCCAGAATAAATATGTAATGGGAAACTAGGTTTATGAACCTCTTTGTCATCTTAAAACAACTGCAATGTCAATAACTTAATGACACTTTGTGCAAATGATATTTTATAAGCCTTTACAGTTATCCTGGCAGTTAAATTTTGATATTTCTACAGGAAATGTCCTGAGCTGTACCAGAAGTGATACAGATAGCTGCTACTGTCATGTTTTTAGTTGCAAATAACCATAGAATTCTTTGTAAATACCCATCTAAAGTGAAATGACAGTAGAGTAAATGTTTATAAATGAGCATTACCATTAACTGCCATGAAATTTATTTATTTTTTAAGACAATAGCAATTCCCTTTAGTTGTTGCCCCTTTAAAACTAGGTGTTAGCTCATTAATCTGGTTAAATTAAAGTCTGTTTCTCCAAACTGAGATCGTTCAGTTTGGAGATATACATTATGTACGCTATCTCAGTCATTGAAGAGAAAAGAATTGCATATTGAACAGTGTGTGTGAAAATTCATACAAATGTTTGAAATGTTTGTATATATTCTTTCTAAAATATCTGAAAATGGGTCATGTTTTGCCAATTACAAATCTGTTGCATATTTTATGATGTCATAAAAGACCACTAATTATAAATTAAAAAAAACTATGAAAATTGTATCTGCATGTCCAACACAACTAGTCTCAAAGTGAGCCGATGACATTGTTAATGATATTTTCTACAAACGAGAAGATTCTGCAGACTTTTGGCCCAAAAGAAAGAACAGGTACATATTCTGCTGTCTTTGTTATGCTCTGTTCAGAGCCAGCCAGGAAAAAAAAAAGAAAAAGATTTTGGACACTGTGGTTGTGTCACAGCAGTCGTTGGGGACATTGCTGGGCTCTTGGACATCAAAGTGACTATTCACACCGTCAGAGGCTTCTTTTATTTTCAGCTGCCATTAAAGAACAGCGTGAAGAGAATAAAGAGCTCGTAAAATAGGAGAAGATGAAAGGAGCTCTCTGCCACTCACCTGCATGTTGCTTTCACAGCAAGAGTATCCAAACTCTACAAACTAAAGTTCCTGCTCAAAGACAGCGTACAAGGTGTAGCATTCGATAAATGTAACATGTCGGTCTACTTCTGTCTGAAACATGTTAATGTGAGTGTAGATGAAAACAGGTCCCTGCTTTGAGAAGCTTGAAAATCCAATTTCTCTCTCTACACATGGAAGCCTTCCCTTTCTGTTTTCTTTATGCAGTCACAACAAAGCTCAACAGAGACAATTAAACATCATTTGTAGTAGGCGGAAAGACTGATTGACTGACAGATTAATTTCTGCGTCTGTCAGATAGAAGCTTTAGATTCAGCAGGCCTGGATGAAGACTCCAGAAAACATGATGCGACTGACATCTCATTCATCACAGAACAGTAATGAAATATAAAAAGACAGGGCCATCTGATGTCAACAAGGGAGGGGCTGGACAAACAAGCACAATATGGTTCGTCTGATGGGGGGCCATAAAGTTCGAGGCTCTGTTTCTTTACACAGCATAGTCTGAATCTGGTGTATCTGGACTGATGGGAGTCAGTAGAAACGATGAGCCAGTGATGACTGAGACTGGATCAACTATTCTGTATTCTGTAAATATACTCCTCTGTTTAATGTTGGTCTTTCTCATTTGACATAGCTGGCTTATTTTAGCCTCTCTCAAATCAATGATCTTCTGTGTCCAAAATTTGAACATTACTAACCTCAAAAGAATGTTCCTTACCCTTAAGATGTAGGTGAACCACTGAGTCTTGACCTGAGTTGGCTTTACCATGTCATGGTATGGAATAATGTAGCCGCCACACAACTCGCCAGGCACGAGTCCATGTTAAACACCTTAAGTGAACAACAGCGGTCGGAAGCCAGACGACTCGATCAGCTGACCATGCTAACTCAGGAGATCCATCAAAAGCTGACGTCCCTGACACAATCCACACCGACGGCACCAACTTCTGCTTCCGCCGCTGCTATGGTAACACAAGCTCCCCCTGCGTCTTCTCACTTCCAGGATGTCCCGTCACCTACTCCTGAACATTTTTCTGGTGAAATCGGCAAGTGTGCCAGTTTACTGCTTCAATGCTCCTTAGTTTTCTACCATTCTCCACAATGTTTTTTTGATGATGCTTCCAAAATTTCATATATAATCGGCCTTTTGAGAGATAAAGCTTTGAGGTGGGCCAAAGCTAAATATAGCTTTCGAGCTATCAGCCAGACCTCATTCAATCAGTTTTTGGAAGACTTTGAACAAATCTTTGGCCATAGATACAATGAATTTGAAATCACAAAAAGATTATGGAACATTAAGCAAGGACAAAGATCAGTGGCTCAATTCGCCATCGATTTCCGGACGCTGACCAGAGCTTTTATCAACGCGCTACAGGAGCCCCTGAAGGACCAGGTGGCTGGATGAGATGAGCCCAGATCTCTTGAAGATTTCATTACCCTTACCATCCATCTGGACAACCGATTACGAGAACGGCAACGTGAGAAAGACCACCAGTTCTAGTTCTCTCCTTCTTCCTCGACCCGTCCACCTATCAGAGGCTAGAGGGTGGAGTCAGTTACTACTGGGACGGATTCGGAACCCATGCAGTTGGGTCGGCCCAGGCTGAGTCCAGAAGAGAGGCAGAGACGATATGAGGTCAAGGAGTGCTTCTACTGTGTGGATAAGAAACATTTTCGTGCAAAGTGCCCACTATGGTTAAAAGGACAAGCTCACTAGAAAACCAAGGGATTTTAGTGAGTAGTTCAGCACATCCCCTCGGTTCTCGTTTCTTTCTCCACACCACTCTCACAAATGAACAGTACAAGATTCCTGGTCATGCATTGGTGGATTCTGGGGCCGAGCAAAACCTCATCTCTGAGGACCTGGTTCGCAGGCTACACTTACCAGTACAGGAACTGACCTCTTCACTCCCTGTGATGGACATCTCAGGACAATTAATCACCCTGATTAATCAATCAATCAAATTTTATTTTCAGCATTTCAGCAGCAAGGCATTTCAAGGTGCTTTACATAATTAAAAAACAAAATATAAACAGCATGTGACATTGAATAAACAGTAAGAAAGAGCGAAGACATCAAAAACCCGCACTCTAACCCTTTAGCCGTAAGCAACTCTAAACAGGTGGGTTTTAAGTTGAGATTTAAAGGCACCCAGTGTTTCAGCTGTTTTACAGTTTTATGGAAGTTTGTTCCAAATTTGTGGGGCATAGAAACTGAATCCTGCTTCTCCTCGTTTGGTTCTGGTTCTGGGGATGCAGAGCAGTCCAGAACCAGAAGATCTGAGGGGTCTAGACGGTTGGTACAGTGATAACAGATCTTTAATGTATTGTGGTGCTAAACCGTTCAGTGATTTATAAACTAACAACAGTATTTTAAAGTCTATTCTTTGAGCTACAGGGAGCCAGTGTAGGGACTTTAAAACTGGTGTTATGTGCTCTATCTTCCTGGTTTTAGTGAGAACACGAGCAGCAGCGTTCTGGATCAACTGCAGCTGTTTGGTAGAATAGACTCGTGGAGTAATTTTTGCCTTAAAAACTGCCTTCATTCCGCCAGACCCTCAATTCCAGAAAGAAAGGAGGTCCCTGAAAAGATAGACCTTTCACCAAATTAGATCTCTGTAACGCTTACCATTTACCAGTTAGAATAAAGGAAAGGGATGAATGGAAAACTGCGTTTCAGACTCCGCTGGGACACTTTGAGTATTTGGTGATGCCTTTTGGACTCACCAATGCCCCCGCAGTTTTCCAGTCGCTCGTTAATGATGTGTTGCGTGACTTCCTGAACAGTTTTGTGTTCGTCTATTTAGACGATATTCTGATTTACTCCCAGAACCCCACTCAACATCAGAAACAAGTGCGAGCAGTACTTCAGAGCCTTCATGAAAACCAACTCTTAGTAAAGGCTGAAAAGTGTGAGTTCGGTGTCTCCTCAGTAACCTTTTTAGGCTTCATTTTTGGTCAAGGTCACTACAAAACCGACCCTGAAATAAACGACGTCAGCTGTAGAGGTTCTTGGGGTTTGCTAACTTCTACCGCCGATTCATCAAGGACTACAGCAAGGTGGCGGCTCCTCTCACCCAACTCACCTCCATTAAGCAGCCTTTCATGTGGACTCCTGAAACCCAAGCCGCCTTCAGTGAGTTGAACTCTCGCTTCATTTCTGCCCACATATTACATCATCCCATTCCTGAACTCCAGTTCATTGTGGAGGTGGATGCTTCAGACTCTGGTGTTGGAGCCATTCTCTCCCAGAGGTCACTGACTGACAGTAAAATTCACCCCTGTGCTTACTTTTCACGACGGTTATCTCCAGCAGAGCGGAACTATGATGTCGGCAACCGGGAACTACTGGCCATCAAGTTGGCTTTGGAGGAGTGGCGGCACTGGCTGGAGGGATCCGAGACACCCTTCGTGATCTGGACCGACCACAAGAACCTCACTTATTTACAGATAGCAAAGAGACTAAACCCCCATCAGTCCAGGTGGTCACTGTTTTTCAGATAGTTCAATTTCACCATCACTTAAAACTTAAAACCCGACACACTATCCAGGTTATGGTCCGATACTGAACCTCCAAACAGGGACAAACCCATTATTCCCTCCTCCATGTTTATCGGCTCCCTCACCTGGGCCATCGAAAGGGAGATCAACGAAGCTCAACAGACGGAACCTGATCCTGGTGGCGGGCCGCCTGGGAGCCGTCCAGAGCGTGGACTGGCTGCACTCTAGCCAATTCTCGTGTCATCCCAGCATTAACCGAATGTTAAATCTGACTAACCAATATTTTTGGTGGCCTACCCTGTCAGCAGACGTTAAAGAGTTTGTGGCAGCCTGTTCCACATGCGCCAGGTTCAAGAATGATAACAGACCCCTGCGGGCTTGCCGCAACCCTTACCCATCCCCAGTCGGCCCTGGTCCCATATTGCCCTAGATTTTGTTACTGGATTGCCCCCGTCTCAAGGTAATACCGTCATCCTAATCATTGTGGATCGATTTTCTAAATCTGCTCATTTCATCCCTTTGCCTAAGCTTCCGTCCGCCTTCAAGACTGCTCAACTAATGATCCACCATGTGTTCCGTATTCACGGCATCCCCATGGACGTTGTTTCCAACAGAGGACCCCAATTTTCGTTGCAGGTCTGGAGGTCCTTTTGCAACACACTGGGAGCCAAGGTGAGTCTCACGTCCGGGTACCACCCATAATCCAATGGACAAACGGAGCGGTGCAATCAGGAGCTGAAGGTCGCTCTCAGGGTTCTGGCCAGTGACAATCCATCATCATGGAGTAAACAACTAACCTGGATTGAGTAGGCACACAACACCCACGTATCCTCAGCTATGGGTATGTCTCCCTTCGAGGCCTCCTTGGGCTACAACTCCCCACTTTTTCCAAGGTTTGAATCTGAAATCATTGTGCCCTCAGTTCAGTCTCATCTACGCAGATGCCATAGAATCTGGAGCCAGGTGAAGCGGGTCCTTATGAGGACTATGGAGCAGAATAAGAGGTGTGCTGATCGACACCGCTCCGCCAACCCTGCTTATTAGGTTGGCGACAAGGTTTGGCTGTCTACTAGAGACATCAACCTGAAGGACACATCCAGAAAGCTGGCCCTTCAATTTATTGGTCTGTTCCAGGTGGACCGCGTAATCAACCCCATCTCCGTCTGCCTTACTCTCCCGTCTACTATGCGCATACATCCCACCTTCCATGTATCTCAGCTGAAGCACAACAAAATAATGTGCAAAAGCTAAAATACAATTTCGCAAGCCATGCACACAAAAATAAGCTGTAATTTTCAAAAAACTAGATGTGCAAAATGCGCCCGCATGGCTCACTGGTCACTTGATTACATTCAGAATTCAGTGAGACTGCAACAGGAATTTTGCCTTTTTTTTTTCTCCTAATTTTGAGTCACCAAATAGTGTCAAACAGTGCCACTGCCAAAAAAGAAACTACCTATACCATTGACAAATTAGGACATAAGGATTCTGACACAGATATTATCACAATGTGCTATTATACAAAAAACAGATTTTATCAATGAATCCAAGGTTATTACTGTGACCACAAAGTAAAGTCATAAAATTACCTACATAGATTCAGTGACATAATAAACACTGGGACTTGGGAAATGAATTGCTGACTGCATATTTTTTGGGCTTCGACCTTTATTATTTATAGCTGCAATCAACTGATTTCTTTAATCGGGATCTTTTGGAAAATGATAAAATGACTGATCTTTTCTGTTTGAATGATTAGAGAATAGTACAGCAACAGAGCAAGCTACTGTCTTCGTTAACTTTTTCTCGGAAGAGGTTATCTCACTAGTGGTAAACTGTTCAGCGACATACATATACAGATGGCAACATCAATTGCTGACTATCACTGAAGTGAAATTGCTACTAATCATCTGGGTATTTTGTCCTTTAAATAACAAGGTTTTGTCTAAGGGTGTTGTTAGATTTGAAGTTCAGTGTAATGTTGTGTTTGGACAAAATACTTCCACAGTATTCAGACACTCCTGCAATGTATTGAATGACAATGATTTCTAAACCTGCTATCCTTTTTAAAATTTGGAAAATGGATGATGGGCTTAACTTGATTTTTATACGTAGAATGCCACATCTTTTAGTTCTGATTTAAGAAAGGTATTTGGATGAGAGAAGAAATGTCTTTAAAAATGAAAAAGAAGTACATCTGCTTTTGATTTCACTTGCTAAGATTAGCATGTCCTAGATAAATAAAATTTGAAACCGGCATTTTACCAGACTTGATGTGTCTTGTTTCATAAATTGCTAAAAAAATAAAAGGAATATTTTTCAAACAACAATTAAACTGGTCCATCTTGTGTTGTTTTATTTTCTCTTGTATAACTCTGACACTCTGGATCATTACACAGCAAATGGGCTGCAGTTTAATAAAGCTTTAAATGGTCAAAGCCCTTTGACTACTTAAAGGTACATTTAGCCATTCACACAAACAATCATCTAACGTTTTATTTTTTTTATTATTTTTTATTTTTTTTTAACTTTTCTTATACATGAGTTGCATTTAAACATAAATTATTTCATGTACTAGGGTCTTTTCCACAGGCTGACCCTCTCCATTCTATGACAAAGACATGTAAGTAGACTGGGAGTTTTGGGAGATAAAATCTTTCCCTGAAAAACAGCTTAAACTGAAATTCAACACTTCTGAAAGTAATTTAGTATCTTCAATGTAGAGGTGCTAATTCTGAATGGTCATATAATCCCTGCATTTTATTGTCAGCACTGAACTTTATTGTTGACCTGTTTATAAATTATTTTGTGCTTTTTGCTATTAAACTATCTCTACATATATTGTGCTTTTTAAATCCTTCATTTATAAAAACAAACAAACATTTGGCTCCGATGGGAATAAGGTCTTGAGACTTTTAGTATTTTTAATTTTTATGTTTTCGATTATTTAACTTAATTTACAAAGATTTTCCCTATAGAAAAACACTGAAATCTTGTTCTCTGAAATCTACTTCTTTATACTTGCCCAATTTTTGTTTTAATGTTCATTTTAGCTTCCCTTATGCTACCATAAGCTTTTAGATAGTGTTTTGACGGTTGTAGCTTTTAGCTACCATGTTATTTTAGTTTTTTGGAACTATTTTGTTAATTTTAGCTTTCAGCTTCTGTTTTGCTAATTTTAGTTTTTACATAAAATTTGCTGATTATACTATTGAGCTATGATTTTGCTCATTTTACCTTTTGTTCTGCATGTTTTAACTTTAACAATTCAGTTAATTCATTCTCCAATAAATTTCAACAAAATCATTTAGAATTCAGCATTCAGCGTGGGTATTCTTGTAATATCTGTTATTTTCTACAAAAGTGATCATACACACAGCAATTATCTTTTTTATCTGATGTAGTGGAGTAAATCAAACAATATCTCCCTTTGAAATGTAATGGAACAAAGTAATACTGGTTAATTATTCTAAAATGAAAATGCTCAAGTACTTAGAGGAGTATTTAGCTGTCATGAATGATATTAGATTATTATATTTTTAAATACAGCCAATAAAGCTAAAGGGATCAGAGATGCAAGTAAACATTGTGTACAAAATTAGTGCAACTTTTGGTAGGATTACAGTCTGGCAGTTCAACACGTTCCAAATGTAGAACAGTGGGTGGGAAATGGAAAAGCAGCATGGGATCTTAGAACCACATTTCCTCTGAAAAACTTAAAAACACTGACAAATGGCAACATGACATTGATCGTCATTGTCATTTGCTAATTACCTAAATAAATCTTAATCTAAAACTGCTATCCTTCTGTGTGCATACTGAAGCAGCACAACAGAACAAACAGGAATGTGACACAGTTTAAACTGCACTCATCGAGCAGGGGGTCCACGCTTGGTATGATACTACTCGCACCAAATCAAAGCCTGAGATGACCCTACAGCTATTATGTTTGTCTAAAAACACAAGCAGACTAGGGTATGCTCCTTTTTTTTCTTCATATAAGTAGCATCTGCTTCAATACACATGCACAGTCAAGAGTTTGTGCATGATGCATATTTAATGCACTGTGAATGGGCCATTATGTGAAAGTTGTTATGTATTGGAGTACATGTAAAAAAAAGATGTGTACTCCAGTACTCCAGTGACCAATGATTTGACACTGTGTCAAATAAGTGTCTAATTTTGGGGGTTTAATGGTATTTTTTTTAAACAATGCATATCATTTATATTTCTATAATTGTGAGAAGCTTGTGGCTGTAGGTAGCACTGGGCTGCAACTGTTGGAGACTAGGTGGTGACTCAAAATTGTGAGGAAAAAAAGGGAAATTTTCAGTTGCAGTTCCCCTAAATTCTGTTTTTTCAACCAAACAAACTGTGTGGCTGCATTTTACATAGCTAGTTTTTATGCACAGCATGCAAAATTGCATTCTACACTGGGCATATTATTTCTTTGCCCACCTTCACCAGCATTATAACAACCTCAGTTCACTTTGTACCCATCTTGGCAGTCTCCCCCAGGTTTATGATTTATTCTACTGGAGAGCACTTTTGAACTAAAGAAATAAATGTTTGTTTTTGTTTTTTTCATAATTATTATGTATCATTGGTGTGTTTTTTTAACCTGGACATTTTTTCTGTCAGAGGACAGCTCCCATGTAGGTGTCAGAATACAACTCTTGTGCTTTTGAGGGCAAGTTGGAGACACTGATGACAAGTCTGACTATTTTGAGAGGAAATCTGTCACTCAAGTTTTCAAAATTCAATGACAAAGTTACACACCTCTGCAACTCCCACCAACATATTGAGACTTTCTAAAGACTCCCCCATGAATGCTGTTTGCCACCTAGTTGACGGCACTCGAAGTCCAGTGAGACACTTAAGGATAAGTATGTGGGTGCAAAACAGTAACGGTTTCACACTCTACTGGTACAAAACAAAACCCACTGAGTACAAATTTGTAACCCTCCAGAAGAAGTTGGGCTACAACTTGGTGAAAGTCCAAACTGACCAGCACCTGTAGTCAGGTGAAACTCCTCTTTGGATCAGCTGATTTAAAAGGGAGCTTCGCCTTTGATGAAAGGTAAAAACTACGCCGGGTTCATAAAAATAAAAAAAATCATCCTCAACAAATTTAATGAGACTTCAAGAAATACTTGTGGCCAAATAAATCTAAATAATTCATTATTATTTTTTATTTATTTCAAACCCACTGTAATAACATGTAGCTAATGTGATTCTGCTTGTCTCAACAAGCTTTTCTGTCTTTGGTTACCTTAGCTGTAACAATTAGATGATCACTAATCAACTCTTGTATTTTGTAACAGCAGATGATACTGTAAATGCTAAATTTCTAAAGCAATAAATGTAAAAGCTATTTTCTTTCCAGCATTCTCAGCTCATCCTGTTTTGGTCAACAACCAAAAGAAATTGCTGGCAAGCTTGTTGATCTTAACATCTAATTTCTGCACAGGAAGGATTATTTTGAGAGAGCTGAGTGATGGGCTGTTTGGCTCCGTCTGAAACGATGTCTTTCCACCCCCTAATTCCCCTCAAATAACACCATCCCACCCCTGCGGAGAAATGCCTATGAGTCACCGTCGGTGTACCTCGACTCCCTCCAAAGGATGCACTGGAGAGGCGGCGCTGACTGGAATCATAATGTACCATTTCCAGAGCAACGATAAGCTGAACAAGAGAGAGAGGCTGAGGGAATTTGCAGAAACAAGAAAAGACTGTGATGCTGAACATGCACATGTGCTGGCATGTTCATGAGGATGGAGAGACCAACGTGTCATTTCATTTCTGTGGTCATTTTTAATTAATTATCTAATACTGTGTAATGTTTTCTAATATTTACGTGTACATACACTTTATCCTTTAATCTGTTTTTTTTATATTTGTGGGATCAGAGAACTTAATTTCCATCTATGACTGTTACTATTTGCATCATTTTTTCATATAATGCTCAAGATTGTTGATTGGCAGTGACACTAAATAATTATTTTCCTGACAAGGTCGAGTTTGTTAGCCACAAAGCTTTTACTCAAAGTTTAAAAATAAAGTAGCTGAACTTCAATTCTGTAGTAGAAGACGTTTTGGGAGCTTTATTAATTCAAAACTGGGAGACTGTGGCGTTCCAAGCTTTAAACTGCTCCCTGAATGGGAACCAAAATGCCTTTTGCTACAGAATAGAAGTCTGGTTGCTTTGTTTTTAAACATACTTACTTAAAGCTTCAAAGACATGCTGTAGTTTTATTTGAAGCAGTTTTCCAAGCAAAAACATTAGAAGCACGGAGTTCCATGTATTGCTTGTCAAAGTGGAGGGGTTGTTTCCCCAAATGTCGGTGAGAGAATCACACAGAGGCTAAGCATCTGGATGTGTTGCTCCCTTCTTGTGTTAGGAACCCACATTTTGTATTGTATGACCAAAACAGATTAACTGTTTACTTACAGTATTGATCTTCTTCTCTGCTGATCAATCAACATATAGTCCTATTTTCATATACAGTCAATGCACTAATCAGAATATTCTGCACACACCTTGCTGTGCCTCTGAATGGCTCTTTGTGCTTAAGTTTTAATCAATCATGCACCACCTTATCCCCAAAATCTGACCTAACTAGAAGCAGTGGGGGAGAAGTGAGGACTTCGTGTTTTCAACCAATGTCCTATGGGTAATGAGGTTTACTACATTTCGCCATATATTACAGTTGGTGAAACTAAAATCTGCGTACAGGCTTGTTTATGAGAAGTGGCTGTACGCTTTAAAAGTGACTTTAAGCTAAGGACAGAACTTCAGTATTGCAGGTACTGCAGTTAGTACCAGCCCACTTTAAGCCCTGTAGATTCTTTTTTTTTTTACCATCCACCCTACCAAAGATTTACACATCTGAGTTGTGTGTGCCAATCTTCTCTGTTTCAAATGTCTTTTAGATGAACCAGGCAGCTCTTAAGGAGACAGTAGTAGCTGCTGTAGATTTCATACACTGATATCTTTAAAGCTTAAGGGAGAATGAAAAAAAATAAATGAATGAAAAAATCTTCACATACATTTAATTTTCTGATCTGTGATTTGTCTCAAACAGCTGAACACATCCACCTTTTTTAAAAGTGTATAGATAGTTAATTTTGTGGGTCACAAAAAGATTTGCACACACACACACACATATATATAAAAACATAAAGATCACCACCAATAGAACATACTGTAAAATACATGTGGTATTAGAAGTTTAATAATTTAGTAATTTCAAGAAAAAGAGTGTTACAAGAGAATGCTAAACTTTTAAAATGTCATCAAGTTTTTTTTACCTAAATATTTTGCTCAAAGTCATTTGACATTTGGTTTCTGCCAATAAGCAGTCCAATGTGATATTTAGAAAGTGCTGCTGAAATGGCTTCAAAGGGAAAAGTACTTACTGGCGATCATAATCAGTGTTTGTGTTCATGGAAAGAGCTGACTCTTAATGAACGGCTGAATAAGAGTTCTGGAGATCTTTTCACTTTCACATCAGCTACTGTACCCGCAGCTCTGTGTGATAATTTCTACCTCAAATAAATTAACTCAGTCAGATCCCTTCAAACAACAGCTTAGGTCTTTTGAAGTGGAGTTCTGTGGAAAGGTTATGCACAATTAATATCTTACCTGCTATAGATGTCTCTTTGAACAACAGCAGTTTGGAGGAAGAGAGTTTAATCCTGACTGGATTGATGAGCTAAAGGCTAGTCTAAGATGGCCAATACCAAAGTGGATTGATGCATCTTAAGATAAGATAAGATAAACTTTATTGATCCCACAATGGGGAAATTTGCCCGTTACTGCAGCTCAATACAGAAAGGTTAAGAAAAAAAAAGAAAACACTATGCACCTATAATAAATAGCAATGCACATCATATACACATAAGTATATATATATAAAAAAATAAAAATTCCCTTCTCACCCTCCGCAGGTGGTCTCTTTTTTTCTTTTTTTTTATCCTCTGAGCTCGGGTCCTCTACCAGAGGCCTGGGAGCTTGAGGGTTCTGCGCAGTATCTTGGCTGTGCCTAGAACTGCACATTTCTGGACTGAGATGTCTGATGTTGTTCCTGGGATCTGTTGTAGCCACTGCTCCAGTTTGGGGGTGACT
>NC_051434.1:21641971-21649205 GCF_001649575.2 Kryptolebias marmoratus
GATATCAGCCACTTCAGTTATTTGTCGGTGGTACATCCCATGTAAGGGCTTGTCCTCCCACGATGGTACCTCCAGCACCTCGTCCTCTGTTCCCCATTGTCTGAGACATTCACTGAGCACATTGTCTGTTGAGGCCTTGTCCTTGATGTATTTATGGATCTTAGATGTTTCATCCTGGACAGTGGCTCTCACACTCACTAGTCCTCTGCCTACTTCCTTACGGCTTGTGTACAGTCTCAGGGTGCTGGATTTGGGGTGGAACCCTCCATGCATGGTTAGTAGCTTCCGAGTCCTAACATCTGTGGTCTTCATCTCCTCCTTTGGCCAGGTAATAATGTTTGAGTGTAAATGCAGTTTGCAGAAAATGCCCCGCTCAAAAGTTCTTGTCTCTTGCACTGATTTTTTCCTTTAACATTGTGAAGCTCTACTTAGAACCTTCTTAAGATCCAATAGTGCAAAATGCAAATTCTTGCAATTTTTTGACTGGTCTTAAGATTTTGATCAGGAGTGTATATATATATATATATATATATATAAAACACATATACATCTTAAAACAAATTAAATCTTTTAACTTTCATAAAGACTTATTTCATTGGTATTTTTCATACTTTTTTATGACGTTTTTTTTTTACATAGAATTCTGTAATAATTTATAAGTTTAATTAGCAGTAGCAGCAAGTTGTAGTACTTCCAGTGCCACCTGGGGACACTTTATGCAGTAAAGTATAATTCTGCTGAAATGGTTGGTAAATGTGAAACTGAAAGCAATGTAGAGGTTCATAAAACACTGTTTGCATCAACTACTATGTTTTTTTTGTTTTGTTTTTTAATTGGAGGTTTTTTACTACCTATTATACTAGCTCGTAAATCGGATCAAACTTAAACACAAATCTTCAAACAGTTGTTCAAAGAGCTATCTACAATAGGTAAGATGTTAATTGCTCAATCTTTCTACAGCGTGCCACTTTAAAAGATCTAAACTATCTTTTTGAAATATGGTGATCAGGTAATCCCAATCAAAATACATATCCCCCAAGTTACTGCCAGTGAAACATTCAATTAAATTAAATCATTGAATAGAAGATTTTAAACATTTACATAAGTGGCAAAGCATACTTTGAGACTGCACTCACCTTTGGCACTCGCTGGCATGGAGAACCAGGTCCTGGCTGTTTCTGGCGCTGACAGTGAGCTCATGTTCTGTTGGGTTGAAAATGTCGAGGAGGAGATGACACTGTCGGGTGCTGTGGGCACACACACAAACACTGACTGTTGAGTATGAAGAGACAGCTTTCAATAGGCTGACACTAATGCATGAAAATAAACACCTGATAAAGATTACACAAATTCGTAGAAAATTAAATTCCTAGAATTCCTTAAAAGAATATATACTGTATTGCCTGCCACCTTTCATGTCAGCCTTTTAGACTCATCTATCCATCCATCTATTATCTACCGCTTATTACCGAGTCGAGTCATGGGGGCAGCAGCTTGAGCAGACAAGCCAAGACATCTCTCTCCACAGCCACCTCTTCTAGGAGAGAACACCAAGGCATTCCCAGGCTAGCCAATAGACAGTCTCTCCTGTGTGACCAGAACACCTCCCTAGGGAGGTATCCTTACCAGATGCCCGAACCACCTCAATTGGTTCCTCTCAATGTGAAGGAGCAGCGGCTCTACTCTGAGTCCCTCACGGATAACTGAAGTTCTCACCTTATCTGTAAGGGAGAGCCCTGCAAAGAAATCTCATTTCAACCACCACGATCTCGTTATTTTAAACCATACCCAAAGTTCATGACAATTGGTGAGGGTAGGAACATAGACCAACTGGTAAACAGAGAGTTTTGCCTTGCAGCTCAGGTCCCTCTTCACCACAACGGGCTGGTCCAGAGTATGCAGTACTGCAAAAGACACACTGACCCATCTGTCAATCTAATGCTCCATTTTTCCTTTACTCATGAACAGAACCCTATGATTCCTAGAGGCAGCACCTTATTCCCAATTCGGAGAGAGCAGTCCCCCGTTTATCGACTGAGGACCATGAAATTTTGGCTGCACGAAGAAATTTTGTCCATAAAAGTTATTCACAGAATCTGTGACAATGGGCAGCCATGGCGAAGTGCAAGTCTCAGACTTACATCATATTATGTTGAGAAATTATGGAGTCGGTCAAACTTTGAAAACATTATGTGTGATCTAATATGCAATTTGCAAGATGTCATGTTCAGAGTATGTATCGTAAATGTCTACCACAATACATTTTAGATCATTAACTGTAAAACCATTGTTGTGTTGGATGGGTTAACTCCAAAAGGTAAAGAGTCGCTGATGTGTATTCATTGATTGATTACTTTCTGAAAGTTTCACTTCCAACCAGTGCATTATGAGATAACAGACATACAGTGTTGATTTAAACAGTTAATGCTAAAATTTAAAGTAAAAATCTTGTGTATTGAAAAAAAATTTTTAATTTAAAAACAAAACAACTGGACTTGAGGATGTTTTGCTTCCCATCCGAGGAGCTTCCTCAATTCAATTTAAAACACTGGAGAGTGTGGAGTTTCAAGCTTTTAAACTGCATGAGCCAGTTGGTTATATAAGCTAGATTCAAACGGAGAGTAAACTCACTCCTCTCCCAATAGAGAGTTGTACAGGTCTTTGTTTGCCTGACTCACGAGAAAGATGCTTTGGTCACATGCATGAAGATGTGAATTAGAGTGAAAATTACTGGGTATCAGGATTAATGCTCCATTGTAAATTTTGGAAAGCTGAAATGTGAGACCTCCTTATATGTTTAAAGTTGGGTTATCTTGTTTGACATAAATGGCTTCCTTCAGCCCCCTCTCAAACTATCTGTCTTCTCTGTTCAAAATACAAACATTTTTGTCCTCAAAAGTGTCTCTTACCCTTGAGGTGTAGGTGCACAGCTGAGTCTTGCTCTGAAGAGCTTGCCCTCCTGTGATGTGGAGAGGTTGTTTAGTTCTCCAAAATAGAGGTCTGAACATTTAGATGTCTAAGAGGGGGAGAGGGATGAAGGAAACTATTCATGCCAAATGAGTGAAACCAACTTTAGGCTGTATTCACACCTGATAGTCTGGTAGACTCAGTTCGACTGGGGACAAAAACTGCAACATTTGTTCCATTTTCATACTGGTGCGGTTCTCATTCACACTGCACTAAGTCAATCGAGCCAAACCCTTTGAGCAACCTGTTCCCCCCCTCGCCAGTGGTGGCGCTGCACCAAGACCTACTAAAGGAAATGACACAAAAACCTCTAAAGAGGACACTGAGCACAACTTCCTTTTTCTGAAAAGGTTAACAAAAATGGAGTGGCGTCAAATTTTAGCAGTTTTAGAATTTCTGTTTTAAATGTTCTGTTTTGTTGTATGGGCTTTTATCTCCTCTTCACTCCTTGTCTGACCATGAGCCATTTCTCCCACTAGTTGTAGAAATGTTTGTTTTGGTTGTATTTACCCAGGAGGCCCTGTGGAAGCGATCTCTAGTCTGCTTGCATTCACATATGCATTCGAACCGTGCCAGAGTTCACTTCAACTGAACCAAGGCCTAGGTTTTTAGGTGGACCAGAGTTCGCTTTTTTGGTCCACATCAGAGTTCAATTGCACATAGAAACCTCCCCAAACAAACCGGACTTTCTAAGCAAACAAACTAGAGTTTGATTAAAGCGGACTAAACAGGGCTGGTGTGAATACGCCCTTAGACAGAGGAGGAGGACTTAGATTTCAGCTTTCTAATACCAACAATGAAGCATTCAACCTGATACCCAGTCAGTTTCACTCAAATTTACACCTTTTTTGCATGTGACTGAAACCTCTTTTGTGAGTCAGGCAATCAAAGACTTACAAGTCTCCATTGTGAGGAGAGTGAGTGTAATCTGCATGTGAATCTAGCTTTCAAAACAGAGCATCTCATGCAGCTTAAAAGCTTGGAACTCCACACTCTCCAATTTTTTTTTTAAATCAGAAAGTTCCTCGGATGGGAATCAAATTGTATTTAACTACAGAAGTCCAGTTTTTTTTTTTTAAGAAATTATGAAATATTTTGCTAGACAGACAAAGTTGACTATAAATAGTGAATGCAAAACATTTTAAAAACATCTTGCAGTTTGTTCACACTTAGAATGTGTTTTAACTTTAATTATTTTAAAGCCAGTTAGCTGTGGCAGTCGTTTTAAATCAAGTTGACTCACAAAGTTGATCAATTGTAGATGTATATTCAATAAATACATTCTGCAAGATTCATTAAAATTTGTTTAGTGGCTTACAATCTATTTTGGAGACAGCCATGCAAACACACACATGTGAGAAAAGAACATTATTGCCCACCTTTGACTTTTGGCGACAAGTGATGAAAACCCAGTACATTTTTTTTTACTGCTGCTTACATAACTACAGTTTTTGAGCAGGAGATTATAATCACTTCCTATAAATACACAGCGATGAGATCAAGAGAAGACAATGGGCACAGTGATAAGTGTTCATCAGTCTCTGTCACAACATCAAAGATGGCTGTACTTTCATTTGATCAGCAGGTCACCTCCACATCATTCCAGGCCCACTTTCCTCATGGAGATCACAAGAGGACCAATCAGACATTCACATCAACATGTTCAGCTCTCAAACAGTTCATTTTAACCTCCAACTGGATGTTCTCCTGGTTCTCTTCTGAGTAATAACAGGTTAAAAGAATGGATGTTTGAAAACTGGAAACAGATCATCAAGAACAGCTGAAGAACCAACAAGGAAATCACCTTTTAAAAGAACAAATGCAACAAAACTAAATGCAAAAAAAGCAGCATTCCTTGAAGGAATGCATGTCGACCACTGACTTGAATTGAAAGTTTTCAAGAAATATTTTACTCAATTTGTCAACACTCGGAGTACCTGTTGTGGATGGTCTCAACTACTACCACACCAGATTCTACCTCTGTAAAACTGACTGACTTTTTATGATAAAATTAATTAGCTGTGGCAAACAACTTGAATCGGGTTGACTCCAAACATAAAAGACACCAGCAATAAAATGATCACCCAGCTTTCATGGCAGCAAGCAATAATTAGCAAGATGATTAAAGCTTGTGTCGTTTTACACAACAAACTCCATTTCGTTTACTGGAGCTGCATGTAAATGGTTTGGGTTTATTCTAAAATGATAAACCAAGATCATTGATTTAATACAACATTAGTCTCAAAAGAATTTAAGTGGAGCATTTGTAACTGACAGCTGAAAACAAGGGAGATAATTTGTACATCATAAATGTGGACATATAAAGTGTAAAAAAAAAGTAGAACATTATCAAAGCACATCAATGTTAGCTAAGGCTAGGCTAAGTACTGTTACAGTCAAATGAACACCTGAACTCCATACAGCTTGTGTAAATGAACCAATTTATTATTTTTATTTTCTGTTTTTAATCAGATGTTTGGAGAAATAAGGAAAATTTAAATTGGTGAAAGGTCACAACATATTGTTAGACAAGTAAAAATAGTCTACCTTTGGTTTTCAACCCATGTTGATATGACTGAAAATATGCTAAGATTGTTCTGCTTTGGAAAGACTTCAACTTAAAGAGACAGTCTGATCATTTTTGAAGTGATGTTCTGTCCCAGAAAAACAATTATATTCTATGTTTTGTGTCTATTAATGTTTTGTGTCTTTAAAAACAAGAAAATTTGGAATTTATTATTTTGTACAAATATTGGTGAGACCCATGCTGAAACAGATGGATATGATGTCCACTAAAATGTTATAATAAATTAAATCCATCAGCAAATATCAATGTAGGAAAAATAAAATTGTCTGAACTGAAACCTTTTCTTCCAGGTCACACTAACCTGCCTTCAAACAAGATCTCTACCTCCTAAATCTTGGGGTAATTAGGGATTTAGTTGAGCTTGTTCACGTCTCTAATAAACTGCTGTAGCAATTAAAAAAGCATATCTTTTAAAGGCGACCCGTGCTTCCTTAACGGCCTTGTTTTGTTTGTGGGCAGACATGATTAACAGCCTGAAGAGGGCAAGTCGATAATTTATAGGCAGAGTCGTTAAGCGTTGGTAATCAATCAGAGCTCAAAGTTAAGAAGGAGAGCCTCATTTCTCATAGACTAACTACCAAAGATAAACCGAAGGAACACATTGAAATATGGGCCCAGACAGGGTGGGTTACACCTTTTAATAAAAAAGTAAAATCACTTTAACAAGGACACCATATGCTGAATAATAATTAACAGCTGTATTTCAGAATTACTGTTGGGACTGCAGCAGAATGACCAGAGATGAAAGCTGATCATTATTCTTCTGAACCATAATAACTGACTCATCGTGCTGAATCATTTCCATAAGTATTCTATCCCAGCTATGAAGCAAGACACTGAGATCTAAGCTAACTAAATAATTCAGAACTGCCAAAAGCGTTTCACACTATTTGTCTCCATTACAGTCTGTGAATCTTTACGTAGTTCTCTGAAGGCAGAGTGAGGCGGAGAAGGAGCCAAATTATTCCCGTATCTCAAACAGAACATATATGGAACCTCCTTTTTTGTTCACAAAAAAAAAAACAATTCAAATCATTCATTAAAGAGATATCATTACCTTATCTACATTTCATAAAGCTTTAATAACTTTTTCTGTGAAAGCTTTTTCTCTATGAACATCTCTATTCTTGGAAGTTGTTTGAGGTGGATTTTCGTCTCAGAGCACTCGAACCACATATAAAACAGTGCGATACATGGGCAATTAAAGGCCTAACATTCCTTGAAGGAATGCATATTATCTGCCGTAATATGTCAGGCTTACATATTAAAATCTTAACATGCTGA
Organism: Kryptolebias marmoratus; assembly: GCF_001649575.2. Lineage (NCBI taxonomy): Eukaryota > Metazoa > Chordata > Actinopteri > Cyprinodontiformes > Rivulidae > Kryptolebias > Kryptolebias marmoratus. Next base: position 21,648,810 of record NC_051434.1, read on the forward strand.
ACCTTTAATGTTATGCACAATCACATGCACTTATTGCAGGATGTTACACTCAGAGAACACATTGTGAATGACTCTCAACTACTACCAACACAGTTTTAGCACAACGTCTGTAAAATTTATAGCCATATTTGTTTCAGGTAATTTTAGGTAGGTAGGTAGGTAGGTAGGTACATTTATTTATTTCAGCACGAGGCGACTCAAAGTGCTTTACAACACAGAACAAAATTACAGACAGTTACAGAAACAAAATTACAGACAGGTACAAGAACTAATTGTCTAAATAAGCTAAGCTAAACTAAACAGATCTAAGCATGACTAAATGTACAGAACTAAACTAAGCTAAAAGTAAAACTAAGACTAAAACTAACGGTACCGAACTATCTAAAAGTACCCCAG
>NC_051434.1:21649487-21685019 GCF_001649575.2 Kryptolebias marmoratus
TGTAGTGTGTGTGAGTGTGTGTGTGTGTGTGTGTGTGTGTGTGTGTGTGTGTGTGTGTGTTTGCAGATAGGTCCATGAATCACGTCACAGAGGCCATTGTCTTTGAAAATGATGGAATAATATCAGTGAGCTCTGGACGGACACAGAGATGTAGGCAGAGGGGGACATCTTGTTTACATAGTTCCAGGAGAAATTTGAAGATAGCTGACCAAGGTCAGCCTAGGGGAGCTGAATTCACAAACAAGCAGTAGTTGTTTTGGTTCAGACAGACTGTTTTTGTCTGCCTTGAAAGTCTTGCTGATACTTCTCAATGGCGAATCAAAACAGCCAAATTCCAGGACCAGAAGTCAGAGAGACAGAGAGAAAAGAAACACGTCCGCCTTCCGCCAGGAGCAGAGAGAAAAAAAAAATCTCTGTGGCTGCCATGTTAACTGTGTTTACTGCAAAAGTAATAAAGATGTATTTGTACATGAATGACTACTTTCTGAAAATGTAATCAAAATATGTCAAGCGGTTTAGGAGATATTTTGCTCAAAGACAAACAGGCTTGACTCAGTTATTGCTAAAGTTTAAGGGGAAAAAAGTATGTGTTGTGAATGACTCCGCTACAATCACACCAAAGTTAAGCTCAGTATCTGTAAAACTGACTGAATTAAAGACATTTTGGGGTTTTCTAAAGTCAGTGGTGGCGCTTTTGAATTAGATTGGCTACAAAAGGTAATCAACTGTTGAGGTACTCCAATGATTAATTTTTGAAGTTTCATTAAAATCCATCTAGTGATTCAAGATATATTTTGTGAACAGTCAGAGTTGACTCCAATAGGTAAAGCCAAAATTTTAAACATAGATCTTTAGCATTCAGTTAGTGGTGAGAGTATAAGTTGGGGATCAGTCTCAGTTACTGTCACACCAAATTTTTGTGCCCATAACTTTGATGTTTCTACTGTGAAGTAACTCTGAATTACAGAGCTCCAAAGAGGTTTGGGCTATCTCACTTGTTTTGCCGAAATCTGATTGTTGAATGGGGAAATTATTAAGTTCTTCTTTTTTTATTTTTGGCAAATTTTGTCTATACTTTATGATGCTCAATCAAACCACACTATTTCTGTATGTTTTTTTTCCAAAGTTGAAGAAAAAAAGTTTACCAGAAATTGTGACTGAAATGGAAGAATAATTGCTGACACCTTAATAAAACAGAAGGTCAAAATGTTTCTCTAATTTTGATCCTATAAATTCAAAAACCAATTAGACATCTTTAAAATCCACATTTGAATTATTGTTGACTTTATAAATTAGATATAATGTAGGTTTTGCAGTTTGGAGTCCAACTGACTGGGTGTTAGTTAAAAATGTAAACACTGTTATTGCAGAGCTATAAAAACTGGATAGTCTTTGAGGGACCAAGAATAATAATAAATAAAAAAAAACCACTGTCCACACCTCAGGCAGTTCTGCAATTCATGATCAATAAGTGCTGAATCTGCAGTCTTACTCCAGCACAAAAACATATTGATACATGTTCCGAACACATAATGTAATGGGCTTAATCCGCACTGTGGGATTTAAGCTGCTGCCAATGACTGGGTATTTTTAGCTCCAGAAGCAACACTGGACAGTCGATTCTACTTTTATACCTACATTTAATGAGCTGTTCAACAGCACAATAAACATGATTCAAAAGAAATAAAAACTACTTATAAAAAATCAAAATATAAATCTAAATATAGATATGCAAAACAGAGAACTCCACCACTAAGGAAAATTTTGATCACTTCATTAGGGGTTATCAGTCCCTGGGCATTGGCCAGTTCAGGAGTTTTTCTGCTGCACTGTGTGACCTGCTAATTTTGTCAGTTTGATTTTACCAAAAAATATATTTCTCCTCTTAAACAAGTACCTGCCTAAAGATGGCTTACTTGCCTAAATTGTAGATTATTTAAGGATTTTGCACTCATGTCATTAGTATGTTGTATGTACTTTGTATGAAGCAAAATAAACCAAATGAAAAAGATTTCGGTTATGTTAGATTTATGCATACAATAACAGGTAAAGACAGAGTGAACTTTGTTATAAAACAACTGATGGAATTAGTTTGTTTCCCGCTACAGAATGTTATATTGTTTAACACAGTGTTAAGTAAATGGGACTGGAACAGGTCTTTGTGAAATATGAATATCCGATTATGTAAAATTGCAGGGCTCTTTGTTAATTTGTTTTAAAAAATGTCACTTTAGATTTGGTTTAACCCCTGAAAAAGATTCACAAACATCCCAATAGGTTTGGAAATAAAGCTCGTAAACAAAAAAACTGATTCTGACCAGTGTTTCTTTAAACTGCATGCTATCTTATTTACTTAAGTTACATTAGTTCTACAGATTTAAAGTTGCATATGCATCGACTCCCAAGTGAAAAGTGCTGACAAGATGTGAAATGTGAATCAAGTCATGAGCCAGACATCACAATGGACGCAGGCAGCAAACAGACATGACATAAAACAATAAAAAGACAGGACTTTTAAAGATTCATGTTTTTTTTTAGTGTGAATAATGCAAGCTAATACTTTTTAGACAAACCATTTTGTCAAACACAGCCTGTGCTAGTTGATCTAACTTGTTTCAATATGTGATATATTTTATATTTGTATGTTAGACTTGTTCCATCCTTTTAATCTTTTTGTGTGCACTGTGGAGAACAGAAGAAGGCAAAAAACTAGAGAAAAGAGCTGAAAGTCTATATTAAGAAATTTAGATATTGTAATGGAAACATGTATGTTCTAAGGATTTTTGGTCAATCCAACAGACTCTCACCGGCCTTGATGCACACACCTGGTTTAGATGATAATGATGAGTAAGTGAGGACTGAAAAAATGTTTATTGCAATTAATATCGCCATTACAAAATCAAACAATAATATCAAATGTCACAAGTTCTTTTAATATTGTGCAGCTCTACTGTGTGGCTTAAGTACACTAAAATGGCAGCGCCAAAAGATACAACAAACAAAAAAAGGACCTCGGGTCAAACTACGAGCAGAAGCCAAAAAACTACATGGGTGCTTGTTTTTTTTTAAATTATTGCATGAGGAGACCTGCTGCTGTCAGTATTTAGATAATATATCACTCAGGAACCACAAAGACACAAAAATTGCATCTAATTCCTAGTGAGAAATCCTTCAAACTTTGTTTCTGCTTCTTGTCTTTTGAAATGAGAGTTAACAAATCTGCACATCATTGCAACATATGGCTGTGAAGAAATATGTTTACCCAAGTGGAAAGCGATGGACAAGAGTGCGGGAACGCACAAATAGTTGCCTACACAAACGTAGAAAAGAATGAGGAACTATGCTTCCATCTTTAGAGGTAGAACATTTTTATTCACCTGCAATGCAATGAACTGCATGATGTTCTAAAGTAAAAAATTGTACTACTTTTTTGGTAAATCCCAGATATATAATCATGTTAGTCAAGCATAAACATAATGGGAGGTTTATTCAAAGAGCATAGTCTTTATGAAAACAACCATCTGCACTGCAAATTCACATATGTATGAAGCTTCCATGTGAAACTTTCTTCTTAAGAGAAGTTTCAGTTCGTCTCCAGCCCATTACCAACGTGGCAGTGTGACACACTCAGGGGAGCAGTGCTTTCAAAGGAAATTGAGAAGTTGATGATGTGATGGGCCATGGCTATAAACCCCTGCCTAACAATGATTGGAAAAAGTTCTTCTTATGGTTTCAGGATATATTTAGATGTCAGAACTGACGTTTTTAAGTGACTTGTGTGAGTGGAAGATGGAAAGAAGTTATCTAAATGCAGCAGGAGGGGACTTCAGTCAAGCACACAAGATGAAAGTTTTCTATCCTGCTGAAACAAACTATAGTTTTAATCAAACTATAGTTCCACCAACCTGATGCTTCGGCTCTTTTGTGTCATTGTAGCTGAGAAATACAGAAAACTGCAGTCATATTACACAGAACTATTTTCGAAATCTTTTATCTTTATCAGCAGCTGCAAAATTTCTAAGATTTCTAACTCTTCAAATACTGATCGATGATTGGCCAGGATTCCTATTCATCATTCTGCTCTGATAACTGATGCACTGATGCTGCACCAACAATAAACTCAGATAACAAACACCAGTCTCCAGATGTTGGTTATAACACTGCAACACAAACTGTGTAAGATCAACTTTGCCCACTTAACCATCAGTGACATAAATTTTATCAAATGTATCAGTCTGTCATGTTCTTCTGAGTGCAGCCCAGATTTTTGTGACCACGCAGATTTGTGCATATCAACAATGCACCACCATAACAGAACCCAGAGAAATACCACGACGAGATACACTAATGACTGCATTTCTTGCAAGATGAATTTCATGGACACACAAACTGCATTTAATTCATGGAAACAAATCACAAACCCATTAGCAGGGATAAATTTGTGTGCAGGCAGAAATGGATAAATCTGAGAAGCAAATGCGTAAAAACTAAGGAATCTAAAAGGAAGGCTGGAGACGCAGATGTTGGTAGTAATATCCCACCAATTGTTTCCATGTTGGACTGCAGTCTCATCTCATTAAACACTACTTATTTAACCTAAACATCTGAGGTAGTATTAATCTCTGTAATTGTCTGTGTTTAAAGTTATCACAGGATTGTTATATAGCTACTATTTAACGTGTTACTAGCCTATGAATTGTACAGGTTGTTGGTGATGTGTCAGTTGAACAACTTGTATGTAAATACGAAAAAAGTATCTAAATACTGTTTTTTCCATAGGCCCTTTTAATTCCAAAACAGACGCTTCCCCTTTTTCTCCCCAGTGAAGATGAGAGTTGTAATGATACTAATGGAAGAGAAAAGACTGCAAAGAATATGTACAGTTCAGAGGAGAATGAACATTGAACCTTTGGTCATACTATATAAGAGGGACAATTTGTGGGGAAAAGAGACAAATTTGATATTGCTGAAATCTGTAAATGTTCCCCTTATATAAAAACAGACATATAGCTGTATTTATCTTGAGTTGTTGATTTGTTGTTTAGATTTTTATTTAACATTTATTTTTCTTTGCAGACATATCTTCATCAATTTTAAAATATTTTACTGTATATATTTTGCTCTTTTTACATTTATATTCTTTAAAAGTGGCTTAAAGTAATTAGAACTTCAGGCTTTTAAAGCTGGCCACAGTGCATATGCTATTGCATGCACTCTGATACCTATGATACCTATTAATACATTCTTATAGTGTGCTGAAACCGTATTGAGAACCATCCAAGGCCAAACAAATAGACTAAGAAATAAATTTTTCCCTCATGCTGTGGACTGCCTGCAGAAGCACTAGGCTCCTCTCTGGGATTTTATTCTGATTTGTATTTGTAATTTTTTAATCTTGTTGTCTTACAGTCTAGTTTTATATTCTTTAATTATTTATTTTTTTTCTTTTTTTTTGGGGGGGGGGGGGGCATCATTTTATTTATTCATTGGTAAGATTTTCAATATTGTGACTTAGGATATTTTATATTTTAGTGATCTAATCTAATAGCAAAATACATAATACTATAAATTGCAGTTTGCTGAAACACCTCAAGAACAACTTGCATTAGGCATACACATAAATTTGTACAATACCAAATTATCATTTAGAATTTGTCAGATTTATGACGTATTACCAAACTGGGTTAGGTTAAATAACAGAAGAGTATAAGCATTAAATGTTACATGGAATATAAACATAATATGCCCCCCCCTACATGTTTATATGTAGAGAAACTACAAATACAAATTAGGATGATAATAAGTCACATTTATGACTGGATTTTTCTGTTAGAATTCTGAGGTTTGACCAAATTAATTTTAGACTATTGGTGGTTAAAATTTGCATTTTATCTGTGGAAAAAAATTATTGAACGTTTCTTTTTTTTGCATTTATTAGCTTGATGTTGTTGTTTTTTAGAAGAGGTGGCTTGTTGCTTTAAGCAGAAACTTGATATTAATGTCTGAAAGAATTTAAGCTAATGGTCAGTATATTTGTCCAGAAAGAGTGAGGATGCTTTTGTCTTTGGGCGAGTGAGTCTTTGGTTGTTAAGATATCCTGAGACAGGATTGAATGTGCTTGAAAAAATGAAAAAAAAAAACAAACAAAAAAAAAAAAAAACAGGCTAGAAGTATGACATATTTAATATTATATATGCACAATTATGTATGAAGAATTTTAAAAACTGTTTAAATCTACAAACTCATCAAACAGCTTTGGTTCAGGCCAGTCAGAAAACTCAAATATTCAAAGTTCTTTCAAGTTTAAAGTTGAGGTACAAAAGTCAAAGAAAAGATTAAATGGATTGGGGCAAAAATTAACAAGAAAAGGTTAAATTAAAACAGCATGGAAAAAGTGAAAAAATACTAAAAACTGCTGAAATGTGAGATAAAAAAGGAAAACATTATGTGTACCAAGTTCAGAGATCATGACAGAAAAAAAGAAGGGGCATGAGGGAAAAAAGGATGTTAATGTAAGGCGATTGTGATGCACAAGTGAGCAACTAAAGATATTTTACAGCAGTTACATCTAACATCAGAAGAAAATGACTTTAAACCCTGAGCAGGATTTTTTTTTGTTTTGAAAAAAAGAAAACAGAGGTGGAATGGAAGATAAGTGGAGTAGAGGGAGGAAAATAAATCCAAGGTCAGACTAAAAGGATTAGTTGCCATTTTATTGAGCAATTTTGTACAGCTGTTTCCAAATTCTCTTTTAACTAACTCCCTGCTGAGGTAAAATAAAAATCAATAGGACTTATAACGGACATAATTCATCCAGAGGAGAAATTCAAGGTAAATTCAAACAAATAATGTGTCTGAACATAAGTACCTGAAATTTGTAAAGAGATAGTCACATTACAAAGGACCAATATTTCCTGATTGAATACTTAGTGTAAATATTACTGCCTAATGTAAAGATGTAGGTAATTTATCTATATCTTCCATCTCTGTTTTACATGGTGTTTGGCCACACACCACCTCAGCAGTAAAACGTTCTGACGCCGACTGTGAGCTGCCGCCATTAATGCCAGGGTATAATTTAGGTTCATCTTACGTAGAGAAATGACTGAATTCTGACCATTTTAGTCAAACCTTAAAAACAATGTGTGTCTTACAGCTCAGACTAAGTGTTCGGGGTGCCTCTCATCTACTACCAAACCAAATTTTAGCTCAGTATCTGGAAAACTGAATAAGTTATTACCATTTCTGAGTTTTCTGAGGTCAGTTGGCTGGGGCAACTGTAATGAATTTGGTGGACTGATTCAGTTGGAGATGTACAGTCAATGATTAGTTTGTGAAAGTTTCATTCAAATCTGTCAAGTAGTTCACAAGAAACTTTGCTAACAAACAGTTGACTTCAATAGTTAATGGCAAAGATTTAAACAAATATCTAGCACAATCTGTTAGTGCTCTCTGTTGGGAATGACTCTCAGCTAACAACACACCAAATTGTAGTTCAATATTTGTAAAATGGACTGAGGTGTCACCATTTTTGTGTTCAAAATGGATGCTTAGCTGTAGTAGCCATCTTCAAAAGTTAAACAGTTGCAGATGTTTCATTAAAATCTGTCTTGTGGTTCCTGAGATAGTATCACTGCTACCTACCAAAGAAATTGGTAGACTGAACCTATCACTGCTAAAGGACTGAAGAATAATATCTGACAAGAAATCAGATTTTCTGATATTTTTTCATGACTTGTTTCAACTCTGATAAAATACTTGCCTCTAGGGTGGGCATGAGATTTGCCTCAAGTAGTATCTAGTAGTCTTGTTTACAAGATAGGATGCCAAAACAGATGAACGATCAGATCTAAGCTTTGTCTGCAATAAAGGGACCATTGCTCGGGTCCGCCATAGTGAAGGAGTTGAGCCGTAAGGCAAAGCTCTCCATTTACTGCTCTGTCTGTGTTCCAACTCTCACCTAGTGATGAGGTACAGATTACAACTAAAACAAAGGAATTCAAGATACAAGCAGCTAAAATTTGGTTCCTTTGTAGAATAGTAAGTCCCATAGGATGAGGAGCTCAGTCCTCTATAGCTTTGATGTCTCAGCTGACATAAAAAAAAGAGTCAGCTGAGATGGTTTAGGTGTCTGATTAGGATACTTCCTGGATCTCTCCTTCTGAAGATCTCCTGGGCACGTCCCACTGGGAGGAAACCTCTAGGCAGAACCAGAAATCAGAGCAGAGGTCCTCAATCCACGGGCGGTGGACTGGTACCGGTCCGTGGGTCATTTGGTACCGGGCCGTACAGAAAGAAAAATAAATTTACAATATTTCCAGGTTGTTGTTTTTTTTTTTGAGTCTGAAGGACATTTATTTTGAAAACTGACTAGATTTGCTCCACTACATCTGTCTATGACTCACTCTTGATGCATGGCAAAACGCTCATCTAGGTCACGTGATACGTTACTGTTAAAAACAAACCCACAATCAGCAAAATGAGTAAAAAACAAACGTCTCTGGAAGCCCTAGATGGGACCGTCTCGTTACTGGGAAACAGGTACAGGGCTTCCACTGATTCAGCGTTATGGTGAGTTGTATTCTTTGTGCACTTTATATTTGTGGTGCATCTTATTTTAAAGAGCATGTTTAAACATCGCTATATTGACCAGAGAACATTAGGGGGAAGAAAGGGTGTTATTCATGTACCAGGACACAGCTAACAAAGCTGCGAGTACACGTTGGATTTACATTTATTATGTTTTAAAAAATACCCCCATTTTCATGCTGCTCGTTTCATTTTATTTTGTTGTATTTATCCTCCACACCTTTAAAGGTCGGTCCGTGAAAATACTGTCTGATAATGAACTGGTCCATGGAGCTAAAACAGTTGGGGACCACTGGCTTAAGGGATTGTTATTATTAATATATATCGTCTCTGGTCTTGGCATGTCTTGGGATCTGGCGATGGAGAGTATCACTGGGGAGAAGGATGTCTGATTTTTACTCCATCACCTGATACTGTCACGGATAAATGGAAGAAAATGGCTGACAGTACAAAAAGACTGATAGATGGATGGATGAATGTACAGTCAGTTGAACAGTGGTTTTTCTACATTCTAGTTGAGCATCTTAACATGCTCAGTCGTTGAGTTGGAGGGTTTTAAATTCCTTGGTGAGCAAAACCACAGTGAAACACATGTCCAGTTACATTAAATGTAGTCCTTTTATTAATAGTATTATCATCATTACTGTTATTCTCACCATCATCATCAGTTTTGATTCCAAACTCACCAATTGCAACACATTTGTTCCTGAAGCTCCTTTTAGACCAAGTCAAGAAAATAATATTTTTTAAAGAAATTATTGGCATTTGCTTAGTTGCATTCTGCTTCAAAGTTTGTTCTTAGATTAGTGAGTGTCAAAACCTGAGAGGCCTTTGAGTCGCTAAATGTTCAGCAAACAGAAAGTTAATCTGACTTAAGAGGGATTTTGGAAGCATTCAACATGTTTCAGATGGTTGGAGCTCTAGCTGAGAGCCAGCACATACTGAGTTCCAGAGTAGTGAAGTAGAAAATGTTGAATGAGGAGAGGAGGTTTGCAGTGACAGAATGATGCTATAGCAGCCAGTGCATCATTTCTATCAGTGCTGAGCCAAGACAGATGACTCAAACTGCAGGTATTATTACAGCTAATGATTCACTTCAAGTGGCCATCCCTCTACTACGATCTGTTTCTTTTCCCTGGGGTCTTCACATGAGAGCTGGGACTTAAAAAGACAAGTGAAAAAGAAATGTTACTGTGTCTACACTCATGTGTGGTGGACATGGAAAGGTTTCAGATTCATCACCAAGTTGTTTTGAAATTAATTCTCAACAAACTGCACAAACTTTACTGCAACTGTGTATTAGAGCCACTCAGGAGGAAAAAAATATTGAGGAAGATTTCCTATTGTTTTAGAGTTTCAAGATAAATGTTGGCAAAAAGTTGAAACAGTGTTTTAAGACAAAGGCCGAGAAAGATAACCCCAGTGTGCTTCTGAACCAGACTGTGTTGTTTTGTTTTTTTTATTCCTATTGTAGCCGAGGGTTATGGGTGCACATTTAACTGAGTATACTACTAAATAACAAGACAAAGCTTTTTATTTAATCTAGGCAGGCATTATTTCCACAGCAGCAACAACAACAACAGATCTCACAGAACTTTCTTCAATCCTTCACAATAAGAGTCACAGACATGGAATGTTGATCTCAAAATACTTTCAAATGATCTGAAGCTCATATAAATACATTCTGAGATAAAGCAATTCCTTGGCTGATTAATTTTAATAGGCTGATTTTGTCCACTTTAAAAAAATAGCAACTGTCCACGCCTGTGTATACTTAACCAATTACCAAGTAGCAAAATGGTTGTGGGGCAGCAGCCTAAGCAGGGAGACCCAGACTTCCCTCTCCCCAGCCACTTGGGCCAGCTCCTCCAAGGGAATCCCAAGGCGTTCCCAGGCCAGCCGAGATACGTAGTCCCTCCAGCGTGTCCTGGGTTTTCCTCTGGGCCTCCTACTGGTGGGACATGCCCAGAACACCTCACCAGGGAGGCGTCCAGGAGGCATCCTCACCAGATGCCCGAGCCATAAATGAGGGTAGGAACGTAGATCAACCAGCTTTGCCTTTTGACTCAGCTCTCTTTTCACCACGACAAACTGGTACAGTGCCCGCTTCACTATAGACGCAGCACTAATCCGCCTATCAATCTGCTGGTCCATTTTTATTCTATTCATTAATTTATTCTATTTATTTTTATTCCAAGTTATTCTAAAGGTTCTTAAATACGTTAAAGTAAGCAATTATTGTTATATTTTGTTAAATAAAGAACACATATTGGCCAAACAATTAAACAAAGAAAAATATGTTGTATATAGAACACAGGAAACTTTGATTACCTTCACCAGGGAGGTTATGTTTTCAGTAGTTAGATAGATAGTGAGCTAGTGAGTGAGTGAGTGAGTGAGTGAGTGAGTGAGTGAGTGAGTGAGTGTCTGTTTGTCTGTCTGTGTACAAGATTACTCAGAATGTCATGAACAGATTTTCTGCACATTTTCAAGAAATATCATACCTTTGACCCTATCAAATATGATAGGGTCAAAGGTCAACATCACAGATGACCCCATGCTCTAATTGTCCAACAGTGTAATGTAGGAATGTCAAACTGAACAGTTGGACACCTCATGGGTCAAAGATGATGTCTGTTGATTTCAAAGTTCATGGGGGTCATAGGTCAAAGTCACAGGGAACCCCTTTGTTCAAACTTGTCTCTGCTCCCACATGTGACCCTTTGTTACCTCCGCCAAGGACATTCTGTTTTCGGTTGTTTGTCTGTCTGTTAGCAAGATCAGGTAAAAACTAATGAACAGATCTAGATGAAACTTTCAGGAAATGTTGGGATTTTAATTCACAACAGTGGATTAAATTTTGCTGGTGATCCAGATTATGATCCGGATTGGACCATTTTTTATTTATGCTGAGGCCTTGGCGGAGGTTTGCGCTCTCTGAGTGCTTCTAGTTGCTATTGTTCACCAGTAAAGCTCATACTGCAACCTAAACTGTTCGGCTTTATGAATAATTTACAGTTTGTTGCAGACATAGGTTATGGTGTTTGTACTTTAAAAATGTCTTTATTATTGAAACTTGTTTTTCACTACAAAAGATCTAGCTATCATAGGTCCGTGTGCCAATGATCGTTTGTTTTTTGATTCTCAATTTAATCTTAAAATAAAGTTATTTCCAACATTTTGACATTTTTCTGAACAATTTAACTTTAATTTCACAACTTGAGAACAAAAAAACACTTCTTCCTCAACATTTTTTTTTCTTCTGAGTGGCCCTTATTCATTGTCATAGTTTACCACAATTAAAAAAAGTAACCTGTTTCTTTTAAAGTTAGATATTTTTAACTGTTTATTCTTTAGGTGCAAAAGGATCAAACATTATAGAGTCCAAACCCAATGTTTCCAAAGGGACTTATTGTCTTTCTGTCTTGTCTGTCTTTCTGTCAACCTGTCTGCCCACACTTTTGAGGTTAAAGAGAAACAGTTACCAAATCAAGAAAATATTAACAAGTACTAATACAGCGAAGCTTTTATAAATTAGGTGCAATACAATGTAATTAAAAAAGTGATAAAATTGAGATGCCTTACCATCTATTATCACAAGAGCTGCTGTAAAAGTGATTAATGTTATCTGATCTGGTACTTCAAAGATGGCTGAGTGACACCACACAAAGTTTTAATTATAAAATAAAAATAAGAACAAAGTATGAGACAGGAATTAATTTTGATGTTGTGTTACAGGGACAAATACCATAAAAAAAAATTAGGAATTCTCCTTTTTAATCTCATTTCAAGTTTGAAAATACAAACTTGACAGAGTGTGTGTGTGTGTGGGTGGGTGTGTATGTGTGTGTGTGTGTTAGCCATGTATCTGCTCCTGGGGATGTACTACAAAACAAATTCAACAAAGCTGGACCTTCGTCCCATAGCCTGGCTTGACAAATCCTAAAACTCCACTAAGAGAGAACAAATTCTATGATGATAGTTCTATTATGTTACTTTGGTAATTCAGACTTTCTTTTGTGTGCATTCACAGAAAAAGGGGCCTTGTTTGATGCTTTCTCAACTAAAATACATCAACCAAAAAGGAAAATTACAAAGACATTAAAACTCTGCTCACCCTCAGACCTAATTGATTAAGAATAGCAGATTGCACTAACAAAAGGTGAAGAAAATAAAAGTCCTGCTGGTAAAAACACTATTGTAACAATCAGGACAGTGAAGAAGATTGCAGAGAACTGTAATGTGTTTCACAGTTCACATGGTTTTGTTTTGTTTCTTCCTACTGTGTTTTAAATGCGACTTCTTGAGGGCACACAACAAAGAATATACTCTGGGTGTGTGAGCAGATTCAAGTTTCCAAGCACATTTCTCATGTTTCTTTGCAGAGAATTATGCAAGTTGATTAAAACATAAATAACAATTAGCTCTGGTCAAAGGGAGGATTTCTATTTAAAATTAGAACCCATAGGTTGTAGTATATTTATTCAAATAAATTATTCAACCAAATCATTGAATAAAGACTTGTGGTTACATTTGGTAATTAAAAGGCTAACATTTAATCAACATGCAAAGACAGTGTACTGACTTATTATAAAATATTACTAGAATTTAGAATTTCTTGCTATTTGACAATCCTACATTTATTTAAAACATCACAAAACTATAATAAATGTTGTTACAGTCATTAGGTAAAAAAAAATCTGTGAACAGATGAAGCTTCTTACTGACAACTTAAGGAAAAACTGAACTCTTCCTTTACTCCATAGCAGGTGATGAGTTCCCTTTCTGTTACCATGGTGACCAGACTCAAAGAAAACCACTGTAGTGACACTGAAAATTCTAACTTTCAAGATGGACTAGTCATACAGTCCTCAAATGTTGTGTTTATTTATTTAATTTCTCAGGAGTGCCAATGCAAAGCACTGAAGCACTTATTACTTCACTGTTAAAAACATTCTGTCCTGTATCTCATCACTCAGCTTTGAAATAAAACATTCAATATATCAATCAGGATTAGTGTGCTATGATATTTGAAATGGTATGTTATACAACATACACCAAAAAAGAAGCTCACAGAAGCAGAACAGAAGCTGAAAAGAGAAGAAAGGGAGCTAAAAGCCAAAAAATGAAAAAAACAAACAAACAACTAAAAGCTAAAAGTAGCAAAACATATCTAAAGACTTACAGTAACAAAACAGTAGCTTAAAGCTAAAAGTGGCTAAAAACTAAAAATAGCATAAGAGGACAAAAATAGAGCAAATACGTTGAGGCAGATTTCAAGGTGAACAATGTTTTTGAAAGAAAATAAAAGATCTCAATGTGTTTGTATATTAAATTTTATTTTACATAAAGTTAAATATTTTAGAAAAACTCAAAAATTACAAATACCGACGGTCATTGCACCCTTTTCTCGAGAGAGCTGAATGTTTCGATATATCAATTGTTAAAATAGTGTAAAGTATGTTGAAGTAGGTTGATTGCAAAAAAAAACATGCAGAAAAAACTTTAAACACAAACCAGAAGTGTAAAATGCTCACTCAGCATTCACAAAACACACACTCAAAAAGCTGCTGATTGTACTAATTAATGCCCTAACCACAAACTGGTTCTGGTTTACAGATGATCTGTTTCAAAACCTTTGATCCAATCTATAACTGTTTTTGTGTACAAGATGTATTACCACTCTTAACAAACAGACATTGAATCCTTCTCACTACAGCTTTGATCACATGACAACAAAGATAATCCAGCAGAAGTATGGGTTACCTGGTAGCAGGGAGGGTGCTGACTCTGGTGAAAAACACTGAAGGCTCCACGTCCACATGGACCCCCAAGGACAGCTCTCTGTAGTAGCCCTCCACTTTGCCGGTCCCCCCAGAGTATTTGAAGTTCAACACTGCCTCCAAAGACTGCAGAAGAACAAGAGGAGGACATTAAGTAAAATCCGTCTGCTGTGACGGTGTGCAGTGAGCTTATCCAGTTATCCATCTCCAGTTTCCTAGATGAAAAGTAGACTGAGGTCAGAGGTTGCATGTTGAATGTTACTATTTAATCATAAAAGCTGATCCATCAGAAGCTTTTACAAAAGAATAATATACTAACTGCAAGGCTACGGTAGTGCTGTTTGCTGAATTGTAAGTTTAATGATGAAAAACAAATGATTCAAAATCCACATCAAATCCTAAAGGTGTGTAAGGAGGGGGCAGTGGGAGGTCTGCTGGCAATGTTCCCCATTAATGTGGGGAAAGTGGCCACAGAGAATTACTTAAAGGTACTCAGAAGTGTTGTTATCGGAGAGGCTAGGGAATTGGGGGGTGAGCTGCCAAGTGGACGACAAAGGATGGGGAATGAAAAGTGGCACTTTATGGTGAGGAACACTAGCTGACTCAGGCAGTGGGGTGGGTTGGGGCAGGAATGGGGTGTTGAAGCTGGATAAAAAAACCATCCAGGGTTCAGCTTTTCATCCTGAGCAGCATATATCATCTCCTCACATCCTGCTGATGGAGGCACTGGCCGTGCCATTCCAGAACTAATTTCACCCATTTCCTGTGATTATATTTGGTCTTTATCCTCTGCTATGGGGGGTGGGAAAGATGGGGGGAGCCAAGGTAAAACCACTCTCAGCCTGTTGGCTGAACATAGGATTTATTACAACATAATGATAGAAAGATAGCAAACCAAAGCAAAGATGACAAAAAGAGCAGTTATTACTGGTAACCAAACATTTTTTCCAAACTTACTCTTATCCTTGAAGACATGGTATTATTTCACAGTCTAGAGTTTGTTACGCATATATTGTACAGGTACAAACAGTAATCGATGTGTGTCTCTGACACTTTATGTTAAAGTTCCAGCCATAGCACCGCTTGTGTGATTGTTCCACCAGTGGCAACATTTTTTTTTTTTTAATTTTTGACATTTAGTAAAATTAAACATTTTTACATCCCCCTAGATAAATCCTAATCACTTTAAAGATCCCCTACAGTCATTGTAAAACCTAAACACAACCTTGTCCAATTCAAATATGTCTACATCCCAAGACAAAAAAAAAATGAACAGACTAGCATTCATTGAAAGAACACATACTGCCTACCGACTTTCAAAACAAAGTTTTAGACTGAGTTCATCTTGTGCTGAAAAATGACAGAACTGGTCAAACATTGACAATAAAAATATGCACCATCTCATGTGATATCAGATGTCATGCTCAGCGTATGAGTTGTATATGACTCTCAGCTGCTACCACATCAAATTTAAAATAAATACCTATAAAATTGATTGAGTTATGAGCATTTTTGTGTTGGCTAATGTTGATTAAGTGTAGTGGTCATCTTGAATTAGACCAACTCCAAGAGCTAATCATTTTAGATGTACATTCATTGAATTATTTCTGATTTTTCTTTTTAATTAAAATCCACTCAGCTGTCCCTAAGATATTTTGCTAACAGACAAACAAGGTTGACTTTAACAGTTAATGCTAAGGTTTTAAGTAAATATCTCAACAATGTTGATACTGACCCAGCTACCACCACACCAAATTTTCGATATTTAGGAAACTGACTTATTTATACCAATTTTTGTGTTTTCTGTGGCCAGTTTAATGTGTTGACCATCTTGAATAGGGTTGGCTCCAAAAGGTAATCAGCTGTAGAGGTATATTTACTGATTATTTCCTGGAGGCTTTATTAAAACTTGTTCAATGGTTCATGAGATATTTTGCTAACATATAAACAGCTGACTCCAAATAGTTAATAGGAATATTTTAAACAAAGATCTTACACAATATGTCAGCAGTCAGAGTGTGTGTTGGGGATCAGTCACAACTACTACAGCATCAAACCTTAGGTTCATATCTGTCAAATTGACTGAGTTATAGTAATTTTGGGGTTTTTTGAGGATTCAGTTGGCTGTGGCCAATTGGGTTGACTCCAAAAATTAATCAGTTGTACACCCAAGATTACTTTCAGAGAGTTTTACTATAAGCCATTCAGTGGTTTGTGAGATATTTTGCTAAGACTGCAAATGAACAAACACTTGAAAACACACACAAGCAAGAACATCATCACTTCACCTTTGGGTGATAATGACTAAAACCTGCTGAATCCAGAGACTGCAGATAAAAGCACATAACCACTCTAAATACTTGTAACTTTCTGTTAGAAAAAGTGAACGGAAGCAGTGGAGCCAATCTATTTGGAGCAGCCACAGCTGCCTTCTAAAGCGGGTAAAAGACAGACTCACGCTCAGCTGAAAACAGATTGAATGGAGACATATTAAAGTGATTGACTGAAATCACTTCAATTTCTTGAAAGAGACACTGGCTGAATGTAAGATGCAGCAATTTGTTTTCCCTGCAACATTGTTTTCTTCACAAGTTTGGTAAAGAACAGGGCTGCTGACATGTTGCATCATACGTCTTTGTGTGAACTGACACATTTCTATTAACGGTCAGTTTTCTTTATAGGCAAAAGCGACCACTTGAAAAGAAAAAGTGGAACTCATTTTTTCTTTGAGCCAACAGATGCTGTGACACATGTAGATGTGTGAAATTGAGGCAGCCAGAGTGGAACTAAAAGCCTGAACATGATCCTGTTGAGGAGCAGAGATGGTCTCAGCAACACTGTCTCACATCAGCACCACGGCCCGATTCCTGTTCCAGACCGGGGTCAAAGCCTGAGCTTCAGGACTTCTTTCAATCCTCCACCTCTGTGCTCTAAGTCCCCTCGAGACTCTGTTTCAATCACACTGGGCTAAAAATAGGTCTGCTGTAATGAGCTGGCACTGATAAGAGTAAGTCACAGTCCCAACCAGAACACACACACACACATCTATTACCTTTATGTGCATAGAAACAAGGAGATTAGTTAGAAAGGTCTGAATAAAGTGACACATCAAACTGATTTTACTTTTTTAACAACATAAATATGGACTGAAGTAAATTCTTGAAGGTGATATCTTCCTGGGCTGCAAATAAGTGGAAAAAGCCATTTGAGAGGCAGTGTCCAGAATGTCTCATGATGTTTGTGATGATTATCGATTTCCTCACATGAATAGCACAAGAAAGCTTGGTCTCAGTCACAGGTTAAGGGTCCTCCAACAGGATAATGACCCAAAACACACAGCTAAAGACACCCAAGAATGGCTCAGAACAAAACACTGGTCTATTCTGGTGGCCTTTCGAGCTCTGATCTAAATCCTGTTGACCATCAGAGGAAGGAGCTGAAACCTGCAGTCTGGAGAAGGAACCCTTCAAACAAGCTGGAGCAGTTTGTTCATGAGGAGTGGACCAGAATACCTGTGGACAGGTGCAGAAGTCTCAGAGAGAGGGATTGAAATCACTTGGTTGCCTCAAAAAGCTGTACAACAAAATATTAGATAGTGGCCAGCTTCATTAGTTTGTTTTTTAAATAATTTTGCAAAACAAAACTTCAGCAATGGCTGATTGTCATAAGTTGATTTTCAGTAATTTTTTTCTTATTATTACTTTTGTCACTTTCAAGTTATTTCAGTGACCTTTGTGGTTTTTCTTTCTTTAGCAACAGGGTACAAAGAAATGTATCTGTGTCTGTACATATACAACGGTTTCATCTTTGGAATCAACCCAATTCCAAATGGTCATCACAGCTTACAGACATTAGCCAAAACAAAAACATCTATAACTCAGTCAATTCTAGAGATTGATGAATGCTAGATCTTTAATTTATAAAAAATGATAAATTCAGTTCATAATAAAGTTTACCCGTGTACAAACACCTTTTTCTCACGAACGAGAGACAAAAACAAGTAAAATATAATAATATATAATATTCTGTTTGCAGATGTAGACAACTGATCATTGACTTATTATTAATCAGATTAGCAGCCACTTTAAAACAAACAAAAACAAACTGTAGCCTCCACTGGATTATTTTCTTCCAAATACCACTTTAGATCCTGATATAAGAGTTTTTCTGTCACTAATCTTACACAGTTATTCATCAAAAAGTCTCTTTCTGACTTCCACATCCTGAATCAGGACTAACTGATGTGGTGAGCACCTCTATGTACTTTGGAAATTTCGAGTCAGGTTCAACGTAAAGAGCCACTTACCTCTCTGTGGGTCCATTAAATCCCAAATATTTTGGATTTAATATATATATATATATATATATATATATATATATTAGCTGTGATAATATAATCAAAAGACCACATAAATTACAGTAATTTGTTGCTTTGACAACTATTTTCGGTCACCAGAAAATCCTTTTAAGACGTAATAATGATAACGCCCAGGACTTTACCTAGAATGTCAGGACTTTTTACTGTCTCTGATTGTGTCTACGAAAGCCACAGAACTCCATCACATTCATCCTCACAAAAGCATCACAATATAAGTGCACAGCGAACAACACAAGTGTTGACACTCCCACGCATGACGCGTGAACAAATGTCACAGAGATAAAGATCCCGACACATGCTGAGTAGATTCTGCCTCAGCCACACGTCTCCTCAGAAGAAGAAAAAATAAAACCTCATAGTAAGAACCAAGCAAAAAGATGGATGCTCCACAAACTGAACTGCTTTTGTTTGTCTCTCTCAATTTTGAAGGATCAAACAACTTTACTACTTTCTTAACAATTTGTCACCTTCTTAAAATAATTGCCCAAGTCATTTTTTTTCAAAAATTTTTTTTTTGCCTAAATCATCTTAACAATCAACAAATAGTTCAGTTTTTTGTGTTTCCTGAAACATTGCAAAAAATGACTTAGGCAATTATTTTAAGAAGGTGACAAATTTCTAAAAGATCCAACACCAAAATTCATCAAATACTGTCAAACACTGAGTATGTTTGAACTATTTTGCAGTTTTCTTCATTAAAGCATTAGTAGGAAGTGGTTTATACCAGCTTTTTTTTTTAACTTTTTGCTCAAAAAACAAAAAAAGAAACAGTGTTCACAAAATAGTACCTGAGGGTGGGGATGTGGGGGCAAATCACTGAATGATGGTTAATAATGTGGGTAAAAATGCGAAAAAGAACCAAAAAAGTGTCATGATATTACGTTTATGTTTGAACATCATGTTTATGTTTGGCATGCATTTACTATTTTAAAGCAACCGCATAAACATCAGAGAATAGAAAAAGGCTGATTTAATTTTGTGATGTTTTAATTTACCAATTTATAAGGGGTAAATCAAGTCCTCTGAGGACTTTATCAATCAGACAGCTTATTTATAATTAACAGCAAATAAACCAATGCAGAACCTCAACCTTCCTCATTTTTAAGGTTGTTTATGTCCCACTGGTTCTTCTATGGATGGCAGTTAATTAGGAATAAAATGTTATTCTGTTTTTATGAGATGAAATTTCATGCCAAACGCAAACTCATAACTCTGTCAGCAACCTTTGATTCAATTCTTTCAAAGGTTATTTCACGTTTATAGGACATTTTAACATTCAATTTTTCAAATAACTTTAGATCTTTTTTCTCATTTACCATTCCTGCACAGTTCTTCAGGCAAAAGTGACAACCAAAACTTTTTATTTCAAAATTTAAACAAAGAAAATTGTTAGTTAACATGAAAACAAAAGATGATGCAAAATGTAATTTGTGTGTGACAACATTAAAACAGATTCAATAAAACTGATGGAACTTATACTTACAGGGAATTTAGCTTTCAAAAGTAAATAGAAAGTGCTTTCAATTTTTTGAATTTTAGGATTTAGGTACAATTTTGCTGACTTTAGTTTTTAGCTATGGTTTTGCTAGCTTTAGCCTATAGCTACAATTCAGCTATATTTAGTTTTAAGCTGCAGTTTTGCTGAGTTTAGCTTTTTCAGCACTTGCTAATTTCTGTTCTGCTTGTTTTGCCTTTGCTAACTCAATTTCAGCTTCTTCAACAAATTTCAGTAGTCATTCAGCACTCAGCATCCATACTGCATTTTAAAAACAACTAATTTTCTAGTTTTTGTTTTTTTTACTTCATTTTCTTCATTAAAGGTTAGCCTCGGCAGAGTCTACTCTGACAACTACAGGCTCCTGAGTCAATTTTGTCAGTGACCCCTGATCAAAACAATGCTTCTGTCGATCTAAATATAAAACAAAGTTTATTTTTTGAAACAAAGAAAGTTTGACTCAATTAGACTCAGATAGGCATCTAAATATTGCTATTAAATATCCTTTCAAAGTATCTAATAATTTATAAAAGTTAAAACAATAGTGGTTTATAGGTCACCCATATGTTTTAGACCAGTGGTCTCCAATCCTGGTCCTCGAGGGCCACTATCCTGCATGTTTTACTTGTTTCTCTGCTCCAAAACACTTGATTTGAATCAATGGGTGATTAACAGGCTTCTGGAGAACATGAAGAGGTAATTTAACCACTGAATCAGGTGTGTTGGAGCAGAGAAATAAGTAACACATGCAGGATAGTGGTCCTCGAGGATCAGGATTGGAGACCCCTGTTTTAGACTAAAGTGTAGTTTTTATGACCCACTTTAAAAAGTATCAAAATTATGAACTTGATGTGGACAACTATGTTAACTTTCTTTAAATATAAAATTTAAAATATATATCATTAATAAAGAAAAATGATCAAAAAGCTAACAAATGTAAGAATACAATATAGTTGTGTTCATGCAGTAGGTTTAAAATAAAACATTTTTGTAGTGTTAACCTAATCCTTTTCTAATATTCACTCTTTTAAACTTCAGAAGTAGACTGGGTATTTGCATTTTGAAAAGCTCAACCCCAGCGAATCTGTCAAACAGTCAGCAGCAGACCATCTAGGACATGTGGGATGAGTCTGCACCACCTGTCTGAGTGGATCCAGAATACCACACACTCCTGCAGACAGAAATGGACAGGTTTGGACACCATCATGTCTGAGTGGAGCATGAATGCACAATTACTGCAATTTTTATGTTGTTAAAACTGAAAACATTATCAACCAATACTAAAAATGTCTGCTCTTCAACCCAAACACCATGCAAAACCAAATCAAGATCTCCCTTAATCAGGGGTCTGCAACTTGTGGCTCTGGAGCAGCCCTTTAAGGTGTCACCTTGTAGCTATGACCAAAGATGGCATTAACCTGAGACATTTTTTGGATTATACTGGCAACAGGAAAGGGTAGTTGTAGCAGTGTAGCTGTACAAAATTTTGCAGCAAGTGTGGAATTTTTGCAGCAGAATGAGACAACAAGCAACATGTTTCCATGAAAGAAAGTCTCAACTTATATAACGCCTTTTTAACTTCTCCACATTCTGCAAAGAACATTACTGAATTTCTTATTCACCCATTCATAGTCACTCTGTGCTTTCATTTGTATATTTTTTGTACACTATATATAGACTTAAAAGCATATTGGTTATTGGTGGGCAGTGAAGGTACAGTGTCTTGCCCAAGAACACTTTGGTACGCCGCAGGAGCTCAGGATAAAATCCCTGACCCTCCAATAAGGGGTAAACCACCCTATCCACTGGGCCAAAGTGCCTAAAATAATACAATACTATATATATATATATATGTGTGTGTGTGTGTGTGTGTGTGTGTGTGTGTGTGTGTGTGAGTGTTGAAAAATGACAGTTGAAGCCATTTGAACCAAACCTTAAAAAAATGCCATCTCATGCAACATTACAGGATGGCATGCTCAGAGTATGTGTTGTGAATGAATCACAACTGCTACAAAATCAAATTTAGCTCAAGGTTGGCCAACTTAACTGACTTATACCAATTTTTGCATTGGCTGTTAGTTACCTGTGGGTGCCATCTTGAACTAGACTGACTCCAGAAGTTAATCAGTTGTACATCTACTGATTACTCCCTGAACGTTTCATTAAAATCCATCCTGTGGTTCATGAGATATTTTGGCACGAGACGAAGTTGATTCCAAATAGTTAATGGCAAATGTTTGAAGAAA
This sequence comes from Kryptolebias marmoratus, assembly GCF_001649575.2. Taxonomy (NCBI): domain Eukaryota; kingdom Metazoa; phylum Chordata; class Actinopteri; order Cyprinodontiformes; family Rivulidae; genus Kryptolebias; species Kryptolebias marmoratus. Next base: position 21,671,979 of record NC_051434.1, read on the forward strand.
GATCTCGTGCCATATGCAAGTGCTCTGAAATGTGTTGGGGATCAGTCTCACCTACTACCACACAAAATTATCCCTCAATATCTGTAAAATTGACTGACTTACTGCCAATTTTGTGTTTCAAAGGTCAGTTGGCTAAGGCAGCCATCTTGAACCAAATGACTCTAAAGGTTAGTCAGTATATCAAATGATTACTTTCTGCGAGTTTCATTAAAATGTATCCAGCACTTCTTGAGACATTTTGGTAACAGACAGCCACACACATGCAGACAGAAAAAAACAAAAAACAACTGTCCAACTTCAGCTTTTGGCAGTGGGCAAAAAAGTAAAAACACACATACACGAAAGACAAGAAAGGCCATTCAAACTATTATCTGAAAAAAGTTGCAAATCTGGCTTTTGCAATGCCATTGCAGGCCATCACCTGTGTGAAGGTACCAATGATACAAACTCAGTTTTCGGAGGAACGTTTGCTGCTATTAAGACCAAATTTTCTGGTGATGTCTGAAATAATTTCATCAGAAGAATGTTAGACAAAATCCTGCAGAGTTGTTTATGAGACAAAATTTTACTGGCCTTTCTGTATTCTACAGTAGATCTAATGTTTTGGATAGAAATAAATCTCACATAAAGGAGAATCAAGAAATGTCAACCACAGACTGCTGAGCAGCTAAAATTCAGCAAGAATGAACACATTTCTCTTGAAAAACTGCAACCATCAATGCCCTCGAATCCAAAATGATTAAAAAGTTTAATTAAATGAAGAAATGATGTAACACAACAGTCAGCATGCTTCTCTGCCAACTTTTGAATGTGTTGCTGGCAACAAATCTGAGATTTCTTTAAATGTTCTAAGTAAAATAAAGTTAGTCTCTGAAGACACCAATAATCTTTTCCTTTTTATTTTATATTTCTTTTTATTTGTGTCTGTTAAAAAAAAAGTTTAAGCAAAATACCAAATTTAAGTATTAAAATTTTACTGAGATTGGGAACTTATGTCAACGTTTTTTAAAATGGGGCTCATATCTTTAAAGTGCAACATGCTGCGGTAGGATTAAAAACAAAAATGAATCAAAGCAAAATGGCCTTTTCACTTTTCTCATTCTTTTACTGTGTTTACTGTTTTGTTTAGTTGTGAGGAATTTATAAAGCATAATAATGTTAAGTGTTGCATAAGAAAAAAAAGCACATGCTTCAACTTGTTCTCAATACAAAAGAAATCTAGTCTAACATTGTTATCTACAAACAGACAGTAAAATGAAATAATACAGTACCTTGGAAAAATATGACTCCATCTTGGTATTCTTTTTATTGTGTTGTCTTATAACTTGGAATTTAAATAGATTTTTATTTTATTTAAAAGTCGTAATTTGTAGGCGTAGTTTTTGTTCACTTTTAATGACAAAACTGCTGCAGCTTCTTCAATTTGATTTTGTATAGCTTGTGTTCAGCAATCTTTAACTAAAACCAAAGAATTTCAGTTGGATTGAGGTCTGGGTTTTGACTGGATCATTCCAGGACCTTTACCTGGTTCTCATTTAACCAGTGGAGTGTTTCTTCAGCAGAGTGTTTAGAGTTGTTGTCCTGCTGGAAGGTGGACCTCAGTCCCAGTCTCAGATCTCTGGAAGACTCCAGGTTTCTTTTAAGAATTTCTCCATATTTTGCTCCATGCAGCTTTTCTTTAACTCTGACCACTGGCTGATCTCTGAATGGTGTTCTCAGCTTGTTAAGAGATGGTAGATTTGCCTCAGACATAAAGGTTTGAGTTTGGTCTCCTCACAGCACCTTCTTCAACTTGTTTGGCAAAGGAATCCCAAGCAGTCCAGTTGTTTTCCTTTAAGTAGTGTGTTGCTTCCTGCCGCTCCTTCATGAAGCCTGGCTCTGTGCAGCCTTTACAGGTCCTATGAACAGATCCTCCCATCTCTGTAGAGGAGCTGCCCAGCTCCATCAGAGTTATCTTTGCCCTCCTGGTTGTTTCTCTGATAAATGCCCTCCTTACTCGCTCTGTGAGTTTTGATGGATGACCCTCTCTTGGCAGGTTTGATGTGGTGACATCATCTTTCCAAATTCTTATAATGTATTTAATAGAGTTCTGCGGGTTGTTCAGATTTCTGGGATAATTTTTTTTTTATAACTCAACCCAGATCTGTATTTTTCCACTATGTTTCTGACATGTGTTCAAAGTTCCTTGATCTTCATGATATCTCTTGCTTGGTAGTAGTCTTGGAACTTAACAGGTTTCTTATTTTTAGGAAAATGTTGTTTTATTTCAAATTAAAATCTGAATAAATTTTAGTAGTGACAGACTAAAAGTAGAAGAGAGAAAATAAACTGAAGTACTGATCCAATCATGTTAGTATCAACATGAACTAACACCAACATTAGTATAATTTGTTGGTGTAGATTTTCAGTCATCCAGGATATGGCAAAAGTAAAAAGTTTTTAAAAAAGACAAAGCAACTCGACTTCTATTCTGTAGCTGATGATATGCAGAGCTGTGAGCTTTAAACTTCAGTGATGTAAAAATCAAATAAAATGCAACATGAATGTTCACACGGAGGTCACTGAAAAACACTGGATATGTATCTGATTTAGTACCACATATAAAAGTGACTTGGGTTGGATTTGAAAAAAATCATATATCATGTTCAGACTGATAAGATATAGGTCACATATAGACAAAAAAGTTGGATTTGGGCCACTTTTGCCTGCAGTGTGAATGTAGCCTTAGTTGTTCCACCCACAGCTCACGTAGTTTGTATTTTCAGGAGGTAGGCATTGACCCAATCTTTTTTTTTTAAACCTTCAGGAGGTTTTTCCTAAAAACTGAGACAGGTGGTTGAATAGCAAATTGTCAGAGGGCCACTGTGTATTCTGATGAAGAGATGAAATGGAAAACTGTGCACCTAATCGTCCGTAAAATGCAACTTGACCGCCGCCTGGGCTGCATCTGCCTTGTGGCATGGAAGTGAACAGCCGCCAGGAGAGCTATTAAATCTCCTGAGAGCGTCAACTTCTGCAGAAAATCCTCAGGGGATTCAGATGCAGCATGTCCATTAGTAACAATGCTGGGTCTGCCTTTTACATTATTGTGCCGATCACTATGCCAATCAGCTGACCAGCCAGGAGTTCTAATGGAAGGAGAAACAGGAAAAAGTCCAGTACCAAGTTACAATGTAACAGACTTATTACCTGAATCTGATGATCACCCAAAATTTTGATCAACTTGGCCAAAATGAAGTCAAGATGATCACTGCCCTGCCTTTTATGCACAACTTCAACTGTTTTCCTGCTTCTGTTTGTATTTCAAGACAGGGGACTAATAAGATGTTCTACATCTGCACCAGAGATTAAAAAGTACTTAATAACTGCAAGATGATGGAGATGGACAATTTACAACTGGTCAGTAACACCAAGGTTCATGGAGAGCTCCAGATCAGTTCATACCTTCATCAAATTGTACTTCTGCAGCTTTGGTCCAGTCATACCCAAAGGTTTTTGGTACAAAAAAAACTATTTGCCACAGGTCCCTTTGTCCCAACCTCCTCCCACTTCATACTTGTCTTGGCAGCCATCCCAGCAATGATGAATTAATCTACTGGAGTACATATTTAATGTTAAACAGATTCAGACCAGTTTTTACGATTATTATTTTCCACTGCCGAAAGGGCAGTAATGTTGTGGTCTGTCTGTGAGTGTTTGTGTACATGTGGTGGTTGTTACCAAAATATTTCATGAACCACTGGATGGGTTTTAATTAATCTTTTGGGAGACTGTCATTGGATGTACTACTCATCACATGAAATGTTTGCTTAAATTTTTGCCATTAACTGTTGAGTCAAAAAACCATCCATTCCTCATTTTTGGAATAATCATTTACTGACCTATGCAGGGGTTTCTCAAGTTTGAGAAGACATTTATGGACTAGAATTTTGAAATCCTCACAAGGATAATACAAAAGACTTATTTTACAAGAAGAGACAAGACAAGAGGAGACACTGTCCAATGAATGACCAAACTTCTTTTTAAATCTGTGTGACCTTTGTACCCTGAACAGATTTAAGACACCCTGTATCAGATGCAGCAAAGCAGTCCCAAACCATAACCAAGCAGCCTCTATGTTTCACTGTAGGTACAGATCTTCTTTATTTGGGATGTTTCATGTTTTAGGTCTGTGAACATGGAACTGATGGGACTTTGTGACCAAAAAGTTCCAGTTTTGTCTTATCTGTCCAAAAGACATTCTTCCAGAAGCTTTGTGGCTTGTCACTATACATTTTGGGAAAATACAGTCTCGCTTTTTTATGATTTGGTGTCCTCCTTGGTCATCTTCCTTCAAGTTCTAGACACCTGTGATGCCAATTACAGGTCACACCTAAATTTACCATGTCCCTGTGGTCAAATGTTTTAATCTTAATCTTCTAGGGGTACCATCATTTTTGCCAAGGCCAGTGTCACTAGTTCGTTGTTCTTTTTAATTATCCTAAACCAAAATTCAAAGGCATTGTCTGATTACCATTCCTTAACTTTCAGTAGTTTTTTTCTTTTATTTACTTAAGTCAGTTTCAAGATATTTCAATGATATTTATGGGTTTTTATTTCATTTGTTTGTTTGTTTGATTTACCAAAAGGGTACAAACAAATTTGTCAGTGCCTGTATATCAGTAAACTTTACAACAATGTTCAACAGTAACAAAGAAAGTGTTTCCACAAACTCTAAAAGACTAGAAGACAATGAGGAAAAAATAATACAAGAGTGCTGAAGCTCTCTGGGTTTTTTTTTTTTTGTTTTGTTTTGTTTTGTTTTAACTAAATAACTTTTAACTTTTCTAGAATTTACTATAGCTCACTTGCTATATGTCCTGATACATGCTCAATAATCCACGTAGACAAATGTAACAAAGTTGAGTCAAGTCCTCTGGATGGGTTCTTTGTCTCAACAAAGGAGAATCTCTTTGTTAAGACAAAAAAAAAAAACATCCAGAGGACTTGACTCAACCTTGTTACACTTGGTATTTGTTTGATTTTAAAATGTAAGTAAAGGGTGCAGATGCCTTCCATTCTCATGAGAAATGTAAAAACACTCTGTGTTGACACAAGTCAAAACAGCTGGTCTTGAGGTTCTTTAAACAATAATAATGTACTTTTCTGAGTAACAGAGGTGATGCATACAAGTACTTCCTGTGATATCCCATGAGTAAAGAACTGTTTCATCAAGAGTAATGTGATTATTTTGTGTTGACAAACCCACTGCCACTCAGTTCAATCTGATTCCAGGGTGTGAGTCATCTAGAGGAAGGACAGAGGATGAGTAACTGTGCATTTTGTCTTTTTATGATGGAAACAGCCTGATGCACAAATACGTCATTTTACTTTTTCTGTGGCTAAGTGGTCCTGGTGCAACAACATGAAGAGACCTCTCCCCACCTCCAGACTCAGCTGCTGTTCCTACATCATATCAAGTGCCAGTCAAGCACAGACATGTGACATGATCTAAAAGCCAACGAGAAGGGGTGAAAAACACATGCTCCAAAGCCTGAAAAATGATAAATCTCATGGTGATGCATGGGCAGCCAAGCAAAAATACACACACACACACACACACACACACACACACACTTGGATTATCACACTTTGACACACACACACACACATATAGAAACTAACCATCAACAATGGCTTGTTGAGACAAAAAGCAGGTGTGTTGCATCGCTAAGCGTGCAGGTCTTGGCACAGCCAAAAGTGACCCAACAAGCACAAATAAAATCAGCAGAAACATATGGTGTCACGTTTGGTCCGGTCCAAAAGATTTCACACATGGATTCAAGTCCACAAAGCATGAGGAAATATTTGAGCCTTCACCATTTTCACCAGCCAGCTTTCACACATCCACAACACACACACTGCTGCTAAGGCTCCTTCACACTGAATGACAACCCAGCAACCCTCTCCATGACCAAAACAACCTATCAGAATGTGGCTCGATAAGTGTGAAGGCAGTCATGACATTGCTACAAAGATCACACTACACTAACACAACACTACCACTGTAGGTATCACATCCGTGCTAGGTTGGTGGTCTTGTCACAATTTGCATAGTTTTCATATATATTAGGGGTGCATGATGTTAGAAAAACTTGTGATAAGTAACATTATTGTTTAATGTTGCAATGACAACATTAAAGTAATAATTCCACATTTTCTTTTCTATCATCCCTATCATCTAAACCATATGTGGAAATCAAGGCCAAATATATCACTACCATAGAGAACATTAAAGTCTGGTACTTGAAATATAATGGCCTATGATTTATTACAATTACCATACCAATTTTACGCTCACTGATACTGATATAATTTGAGACGCATTGATACCACATTTTTTTCTAAAAGCTCCCTTTGGTGAGCAGTGAGATTGTTGGGAACCTCATGCTCAGATCTGTATATTCTAAGGAGTTTGACCAAAACAGCTATAACATCCCTTCTTAGATCTTATGATCTTAGCCTAAAACTCTGGCATGAAAAAATGGTGAGTGATGTGTATTCCTTTCAGATAAACTAGGCCTTTAATCATACTCAATATTTTCCAAAACAAATTTTATAATCTACAAACTAACAGAAATAAACTTTAGTTGTAAAACCATCTTGGCCAAAAGTTAATAATTTGATTTTTATTTTTATTATGTCACTTATAATTTGTTATAATCTGTTCTAAAAAATCTTCTAGAGTGTCGTCACAGTTTCCACCATCTTTATCTTCCAGTTCTTCTCCAAATAGATTGAGGAGATGAGCTGATGCAATAGCATGAATTATCAGGAATTTTAAAAGCATGTAGGGTAATTCAGACGCCAAAGTTCAAATGCCACCTCAATTTTTAGAAAATGAAATTTCCCTGAATATCAAGGAGCCATTGGGCAGATGAGTCAACCAAATGTTGGTCTGATGATTGCTGCAGCTAATAAAAAGATACCTTGAAGCTCAGAGATGTGCATTTTACATGAATGATAATTAAGAGGATAGAAGCATCTAAGTCTGTTGTCCCCGGGGGTCTGCTTCTAATGGACCAGTTTTTGTGGCCATCAGTGAGAGATGAGAGGCCTGCAGAGCCACACCACAGTGACAGCGCTTTAACATGTCATTGAGAACATTGTGTACTATGCTTTCTTGTCCTCTCTGTGTGTTATGGAGTATAAGCAAGATGCAGGTTACTGCTGCTGCCAGAATGACGTGCCTCCCTGCCTGTTGTGATTTGGGTCCAAGAAATCTGCCAGAATTCAGCATGCTGACTCACTACCAGTGTTAAACCAGCCAGGGAGGCCTCAAGGTCTGCTGAGTCTCCGAACAAATCAAGTCCAAGCTTTCAAAACAACTTCTAATAGAAACTTTTGGCAAAATGTGTGTTATCACTATAATGGGATAGGTAAACAAAGCAAACAGCTCAAACAACAAATGCTAAAAACCAAATGAAATATGAATCAGAAGCCAAATGGAAAATAATAATATTAACTTTTTTTTTTTTACTGAATGACATTTCCTCCTAGATGCAAAAGGCTCTGGATATTGTGGGGCTGTCATGGTTCATCCACCTCTTCACATCACATGATGACCAGGAAAACAACAAAGGACAGGCAGACTAGAGTGGCAGTCCTAATGTTTTTAAAAGTGGGACCCAAGAAGGTGTTCCACCTATTGAGGGATCAAGCTGACTGTTGAACCTCGGATTCAGGAGGAGCAGTGTAGCTTTCCTCTGGGTCATGGTACAGTGGACCAGTGGACCAGTGCTTCATGCTGGCAGAGCTTCTAAGGGGTTCATGGGAATTTGGCTCTCCAGTTTAAATGTGTGTTTTTTTGGGGGGGGGATCTGGAGAAAGCCTAGGACTGTGCCCTGAGGCATTTAGTGAGGGGTGTTGCAGGAGTCTGGGTTGCTTTTAAGGGCTTTTTCTGGTCCCTGTACTACCAAGAGCTGTGTTTGCATTTTTAGAACAAAGTCAAGACTGTTCCCACTGTGGGTTGTACTCCACCCTCATCTCTGATCCTGTCTGTCATGTTAAGGATCAGGATCTCAAGATTTGTGGAGAGGTGTTTAGTTTCAAAATTAAATGATCTGCTGAACTGAAACTCTGTTGATTGTGTCTTTTTGAAATTAGTCCAAATTTATAAAGTTTTGGGCATTTTCCCTTTCAATTTAAAAAATAAATCATTTACAATTTCATTAAAAACATTTTAGATAACAGTCTAAATCTAGTTAAAATCTTGACCCTTTTTTTAAGCAATGACATCTTGTTGTTTCTCAATTGTGCTTTTTCAGTCTGTTCTTCTTTTTTCAACAACACATATCACCCATCCTTCTCCAAAAAGAAAATAAATAACAGAGAAACAACTCAGAGCATCACAGCATTTTTTTCTGCTATCGTAGATTACTTTGAAATATTGTTGTTAAGTGGAAACTATAGTTACAGGTAAGATCAGTTTTACTGCCAGAATCTGTGCATCCTTCTCCACAATGACCCAGTGAAAATGAGGGAATAAAAAGATGATGAAGACACAAAGCTGTTTCTTGCAGCACAAACATTAAACTCCAATCACTTATAGCCAATGGATAATTTAAGCAACCTGTATGCGTTTGTGAATACTGTGTAATGATGACAATGATGATGAGGCTGTTTAATTTATCAATTTGTCATGCCCCTTTTTCCCCTCTTCAAAGCCACCTCCAGACATGCAGTTTTGATGCCAAAATCTAATAACAGAGTCCAGCAGATAACTGCCCACTGCACAACTCTGACAGGATGGATGGGACATCCAGTCTATTAATTGTCCCATCGCTGGCATATCTGCAGTGAGTTATGTTAAATCAGAGTATATCTCTCACTGAAAAAGCTGCTTGTCAAACCCTGATAGAAAACTGCACTAAGGTGACTTTGGTGATGATCTGAAACTTCAGGAAAGGCTTTGTTTGTGTCAGTAAGGTCTTCAGAGATGCCTGACACGTGCTGGGAAGTCATAAAACACTGCTGAATTTTTCAGTATGACATAAAAGATCAGGATCTTCAGCCTTCTTTAGAAAAAAAAAAAAACATTTTCTGTCTTTGTTGTAGTGTAGGTTAAGTTCAGTCTTTAGATACTGATGCTATCCATCAAGCTACACCAGTCAGAAGCAATAAGTGTGGGGATAAAACAAGTCTAAACATAGGTCAACTGCATCTTCACTTTTATCCCAACCTGTCTCTCAGTGTATCTCACTCTGGAAATGAAAGTGAATCAAGTACCAGTACAACACTAATGACTTGTTTACAACTGAAGTGAGTTTTGGAATTAGCAGGCAACTTAGTAACTAACATCCACAACAGAGGGAGGTCAGTCACTCTTGTCACCTTATGTCTGATCAACAGGGGAACTCAAAGACACGACCATGTAAATGTACATTTGTGAAGAGTTTGGCTTAAATCTTCATGCCTGGTCCATTTTCAAACTTTTGTCATATATAAAGCATGCAAGAATATAAGGCACATTGTTGTGAACCTCCAACTTTGCGCGACCGCAGGCACCGCGCTCCATTCAAAATGGAAAATTTTGGTGATATAACGGAGCTGGTTTGCACGTATCAGCATTTATATGATACCTCTATGAGAGACCACAAAGATAATCAAACGGTTCAAAACTCATGGAAGAATACTGCACCGACGTAAGCGTCAAGTATAAATGCCTACACCGCAAGGTTGGGTCGCCATGCGCCGAGCCCTGCGCAACACTTCAGAGTGCGACTATAACTGAGCCTTAGTGTTGCAAGCGATGCGGCTTTGTAGTTTACCAACGCATACTAAAACATTACAAATTCTTACATATATAAAAAGCTCCAGATTATAAGGCGCACTGTCATTTTTTTGAGGAAATTGAAGGCTTTTAAGTCACAAATACTTTTTTTTTTAATTTAGAGAAAAGAGTTGTAAGAATTGTTTGTATAAAACATTGTCATCCAACAAATATATTATTCCATCAGTTGAAATTATTGAAGTTTTATGATCTGGTTGATTATAGTATTTTGCAAGTTATGTGCAGGGCTCAAGAAACATTGTTACCATTAAATATCCAGTCAAAATTTGTAAAAAAGAGGGAATCACTATAACTTTAAGGAACAGGAGATTTTTGCCTAACTTCCATTTACAACTAGTCTGAAGAGAAGAAGTATTACAGAAAATATAGAAAATTGAGGGGTCCATTAAGTAATTTACAGGAGAATCATACTAACATCAAGCAAATATTCCCTTGTATAACTTTTAGTTCTGTATTGATCTGTTTGTATCATTTCATTCATTTTATAAACCGGTGATACTGTAAGATATTTGTGTCAAATATTTATACAACTACAGTTTTACAAAAAGGCACTTTTGAAATACTTTTTTTTTTTTTAAATACAATAAAACTAGAACTGCAAGCAGTTATCAACGGGTTCCAAGCCTCCACGCTCTGCCCCTATCCCCGTGCTTCGATCCCGACGTCCCGCAGGCGTGGCATTGCCGCCTCTCTCAGCAAGCGGACCAAGTCGAAAGTCGTCAGGACGGTGCGTACTCAAAGGCGCTCCGTAAGACGCAATGGTATAATTTCTTAAGAAAGCTCAGGAAAGAAAACCTAACTACCATTTGATACCACACAGAGCCAAAGAAATAAATTCATATAAAATCCATTATTCATTGAAAAAATACATAAATATTGTCAGATGATCAAGTTGACATCTGTAATATTGTGCAATTATCTCCAAGTCCCTAGAAGAAATGCTTTTACAATAGAAAATTGTTCAATGCGATTTTATGGAACACTTGGTCAAGTAATGAAATTCATAAAAAATCAATAGTACATAAGAAAATTACCAAAATATTCTCAGATGATCAAGTCTAAATCTGTATTAATATGCATTTATCTTCATGTCCTTAGTTTCAATGCAGTTTCAGTAAAAAAAATGGTAACTGTAATTTTATAACACAACGAGCCAGATAAATATTCATAAAAAATCCATAACTCTTCCAAAAATTACCAAAATATTTTCTAATGACCATGCCTACATGTGGAATAATATTATTTTATTTCTATCCTCCTGGATTGAACATATTCTTTATCAAAAATTGATAACTTAATTTTCCTGATTTCCAGCTAATACACATAAAATCATAAAAAATTAAAACTTTATGATAAAATTTTACAAATATTCTCAAATTATCGTGTGTATATTTGGAAATAATGTTTGCACTTCTGGAAATATCCACACTCCATGGCTTTTGCACAAGAAATTGTTACCCTTCATCATAGCAATGCTAGTCATACTGAAATATATTCAGAAATTTGTTAAAAATCAATAATACCTAAAAAAAATCTCAAAATATTCACAGATGACCAATATCATGTCATTTCTGTGCCCAAAGTTTTTAATCCACTATAGTCTAAAGCTTTTTTTAAAATAAAATAAAAACCAGCTGTGTTAGTTAGCATTTACATGTTTTTTTCATTAACCACAAGGGGGCGCTCAAACTTGAACAATATTTCTTGTGCTTTGTAGTTAGGCTAGATCTAAGCAGAGTACCAAATTTCAACTCGTTCGGCCAAACAGAGTCCGAGTTGCTACTGCTAGCCTGAGTTCCGAACTTCGTAAAAAGTAACATCATGCTTGAATATAGAGCTGCGAAATTTGATCAGCACTTTTAGGAGTCATGCAAGGAACATATCATGCATGTCATAGCCCTGTAAATTCAACAAGTGATTTTTTGTGAATTTTTCGAAATGTTAAAGGCTACACATACATTTTTGCACATAAGCCACGCCCACTTTGACCAATCATTACCATATTGATAACATAGTTTCAGGGTTGTATCCATCAAGATTTTGAGTGTAAGACTTATGGTTTAGAAGTTATTTTCTTTGTCTGAGCAGCGGTAGGGTTTTCCTATCAAGCTGTGTGGTCGGCTTTTTCCCATGAGTTTCTCGTTTTTCTGGCCAACTACTTTTACCGGATAAGAATAAAAATAGAGAATAATGAAAAATCCGTACAAAAACAATAGGGTTCCCTGCTCCGCTGGGAGCAGGCGAACGGCCATGCCTTGCATTGGCCGTCCGCTCGCTTCCGCAGGCTTGGAACCCTAATAAATACAAATTGTTTGCACCTAATTTGAATCCTTCTTTAAGTCACATTTGCAAATAAATTAAATTAACAAAAATGAAAAAGTGCAAACAAGGCACCAACACACGTCTCACGTCAGAAAGAGAACTCTGAAAAACAGACAGATGCTGTACTGGGTTCCATTAGTGCCAAAAATATGTTTATGTGTCTATGTAAGGCGTGTATGTAGCATGCTATGTATATGTAAGGTGATATGTAAGGTGATATGTAAAGTGATATGTTAGGTGATATGTTAAGTGTGTATGTATTGTAACATGCCTGTGTACTGCATTGTGTCTATGTTCCGCACATATTATTATGTCACTTAACATATACATCTTACAAATCCCCTTACATATACACCTAACATATCACCTTACATATCACTTAACATATACACCTAACATATCACTTAACATATCACCTAACATATCACTTAATATATCACTTAACATATCACCTTACGTATCACTTAACATATACACCTAACATATCACTTAACATACACTCCTGATCAAAATCTTAAGACCAGTCAAAAAATTGTAAGAATTTGCATTTTGCACTATTGGATCCTAAGAAGGTTCTAAGTAGAGCTTCACAATGTTAAAAGAAGAAATCAGTGTAAAAGACAAAAACTTTTGAGCGGGTAATTAATTGAAAACTGCATTTACACTCAAACATGATTTTGTCAGCTGATCAAAAGTTTAAGACCAAAGCTCAAAAAACCCCGAAAACCCACCAAAACAGAAATCAAAGTGTCAAAAAAAAGGACTCAGTAATGAGTAGCTCCACCATTCTTGTTGATGACTTCAAACAATCTTTTAGGCATGCTTGATGCCAGTGTTTCCAAGAGGCTAGTGGGAGCGTTGCTCCAAGTGTTGAAGATGGCTTCACG
>NC_051434.1:21685895-21714211 GCF_001649575.2 Kryptolebias marmoratus
CTTTAACATTGTGAAGCTCTACTTAGAACCTTCTTAAGATCCAATAGTGCAAAATGCAAATTCTTGCAATTTTTTGACTGGTTTTAAGATTTTGATCAGGAGTGTTTTACCTTACATGTCACTTAACATATCACCTTACTTAACATATACATAGCATGCTACATACACACCTTACATAGACACAAACATATTTTTGGCACTAATGGAACCCCATAGTACTGTGCTTTTTGTGGCACAGGCTGCATGTTGGATCACTACATGTAACAAAACAAAGCATCTGATGCTGAATTTAATGGCATCATTTTACTGGTAAACATGGATAAATTACCACGCATCATATTAATATTTTCACGAAGTACAAAACATGCTTACCATATTCAGTCTTGTAAAGCCACCCACTGAATTTCGGCTCAACTAACCAGTTCTGGTTAAACGCGATAATGTTTATTGCTAACTCCAGGTAGCTGAAGGTGGCTCAGCCTCAGGGCTCATTAGAGTCGCTCAGGGCTCCATGAACAGCATGCGGACCTGAGCACGCGGTGGGGGCATTTATACTTGGCGCTTATGTACGGTGTGATTTTTGTGCCACCAGGTTGAGCGTGCAGTGACACTGATTTGAGGGCACAGATCACTGGTGGCACAAAAATCACGCCATACACGGGACCTTAGCGCAGGGGCCAGGACAGCGCAATTTCGTCACTGTTGGCACGCGTACCCTCGTGTAGTGAGGTAGATAAAGGTAGCAGTTTTGGGAGTGCGGGTGGAAAACGATGTGCATAAAAAATTACGTATTTATAATAAACAAGCGGAGCTTAGCCTGGCGGCCCGCCAGGCTTATAATACACTGGGGGAAACCCTGAAATTGAAACAAAAGTAGGACCATTTTGAAATGCTGCCTTTTGCTCTGTAGGAACATCAGCAGCAGCTGAATCATTAACAAACACACTTTACAAATCAATATTTAAAAAGCACTGTATAGCCAAAAGAAACCAAAAAGAGGGGGAGAAAGATTAAAAAAAAAAAAAAAAACAGTTTAAATCCTGAGCCAAGACAAAGAAAATCATCCGGTAGTTTGGCTGGAGCTTCACACTTGTGCAGACAGCTGCAGCAGTTATAAATATCTGCACCACGCGCCGGATGTGTGTGTGTGTGGGTGTGTGGAGAGAGCTGAACTGCCATCAGCAGGACTGAGACTAAAAATAGCAGGCAGGCAGGCAGCTGACTCGGTCTCCACTGGATCTGATTAGCCCTGAAGAAGCTCTGCCCACCCTCCTCCAGCAGCCCCCCCAGCTACAATCACTCGACACTCTGCCTGTATGTCATTACTCATTGCACACATGCACAAACACACACTGCATTGTTAGAAAAATACTTTCAGTCCAGTTCTGAAATGAGAACTAATTTTTCTTTCTGCCTTCATGTTTAAGATTAAGACCTGACAAGTGATCTAAAAAAAACAAAGAAAATTTGGTTCAAATCGTGACACTTCAGCTTTGAATGGATAGAAAAACATGATATAAACAGACTAAATTCAGTCAACAACTTTTTAGGCTGCTCATTATCATAAATAGATGCTCCTGAAAAAAATGAATACTGAGTGTTGAATAACTAATTAAATTTGCTAAAGAAGCTAAAATGGTGTTGTTCAGTGTAGTACAAGAAAAACATAGACTAAAATGAACAAAACATGGACTAAAATGAGCATAACACAAGCTAAAATCTAAAAGCAACAGGACAGTAGCTAAAACTAGCAAACTAGATACTAAAAATAAAATTTGCAAAAAAGATGCTAAAATCAGCTAAACAAATGTAAAAATTTGTGTAACAGTAGCTAAAAGGAGCAAAACAAATGCTAAAGCAAAATTAGCAAAACTGTAACTAAAAGTAGCAAAAAAACAAGGTAAAGCTAAAATGAACAAAACAGATAAAAAGCCAAAAATGTCAAAACTGTAGCTAAAATATGGCCAATAATATTACAAAAAATCAAGTCTTAGCATACTAGTCCTGGCTGAGCTGAATGTTTTGAAATATGAATGGTTAAAACAGCACAAAGTATGCAGAAGTACACTATAAAGAAGGAAACAAGTGTGAATCCAGGATTCACACAATAAAAAGGACAAACTGTTCTCTATTTATGTATTAATAGATGAGACTAAAGTATAAACAACTAAAAGTTAGAATATGTTTGCTTCTCTCTGGGATTCAACTTTGGGTGGAATACAGGAGACACTTTTTTTTTTTGCAGGCCCATGTTGGAGAC
The DNA here is from genome assembly GCF_001649575.2 of Kryptolebias marmoratus. Lineage (NCBI taxonomy): Eukaryota > Metazoa > Chordata > Actinopteri > Cyprinodontiformes > Rivulidae > Kryptolebias > Kryptolebias marmoratus. The sequence continues at coordinate 21,688,156 of NC_051434.1, forward strand.
ATTGCTGCAAAAACTTCAGCAGTAATATTTTTAAACTGACCACCTGAAATGAGATAACTTCATTAGATATTTAGCCGGGTTCAGAGGTCCAAGTCATACAGAAAATTGTGTATTCTGACACCACAGATGTTGGCAGGGGAAAAGCTAGTAAAAGCATAATTTTTCTCTGGCTGTTTGCCTCTGAGGAACACAAACATCTACATTCTGACAGCGACTCTATATTGTAAGACAGAGAGATTAGAAAAGCAAAAAGCAAAATGGACCAGAAACAGCTTTAGAACACCCTGGACATTTGGAGTTTGGAAGATGAATGCTGGAAATTTTTCACAAGTGTGCCTCTTCAGTTATTAGCTTTCCAAATATGCAGCCAATAAAACCCCCCACCTATTGCAGCTCTATAGCTGACAGTGGACTGACTGAAAGTGGTCAATCACAGGAGGGGGATTATGGCATTCTCTACTTTTTCTAACTTGCCATCGCATAAATCCTAAGAAGATGGAGCCTGAGGTCTAAATCCCCATAAAATTAACTAGCTGCTGCTTATTTGGGCTTGTGCACAGAAACTCTGATCAGATTTATCAAAACAAAGGTCTGTGGTTGTAACAAAGGTACTGCACCCAGAATCAAACCCCAGCAGGCCCTGAAGAGGTAAAGCACTCCAACTGAGGACAGGCAGGTGGAATGTGGCTTTTATCTGAGATGATGAGTGGTAAAAAAGGCAGAGACGGTACCAAAGAAACCAAGATGGGAAAGTGCTCCAAGTCTACAGAGAGATGAATCACTGAAAATTTGTAAATAATTGGAAAAACCAACAAATGTGGGAAGCACCAGAGCTCTTCACCTGCAACACATTCATCTCATCCCAAAAGCATCCACATTTCTCAAGCCTACTGGCACTCGCAGTGGGTGGGAGGACTGAAAAACAGGTGCTCAGAACGAAAGGTCAGCAAGATAAACATGTTGACTCCTCCTGTGCCGATTACAGATCAGTCATGATTGATTGCACTTACTCATAGCCTGCAAGTATACATGCCAAAAAAGGCCAGTGGTAAATAGCACATCATTACATTTGCTAAACATGGAGGAAAACAGTTTATAGAACAAAAGGTGCAAAACTTGTTCTTGTCCAAAAGATTTGGGTTTAAGAAGCAAAACCATGTTGAAACTTAGCTGGCCCGTCTAAGATTAACATATGCAGTGAACACCAAGCTGTGGTGCTGCCAACCCGTTTGGCTGCAAGGTTCTTAATTTGCTGTGCATCTGTCCATCCAGCCCTTATGCCAAAAGCAGCAGTTATAAGCTACCACAAATTCCCTCGTACAATCATACACACACACTAAACAAACAGGAAAAAAGACCTTGATAACACAAACAATATGTTTGTTTAATAATCCTCTCTAACACAGAAATTTATCTAAAAAGTAAAAATAATGACTTAGCAAATATGTCTTAAGGCAGGATGTTAGCAATTCTTGTTACAGTAAAATGAGCTTTGTACAAAACTGTTGTATAACATTAGTAACATTACACTTGTGCTGTTTTATGTTTAAATATTTTATTTGTAAATGATTGTGGTTGAAAGCTACAATATGTCTACAAACAATGAAAAAAAACACCTAAAAGGAGTTGCTGGCACTAAAAACCAGACAGCTGTTTTTGTCCCCAAGCAAGAGACCATTAAACAATCCCATTAACACATAAAAACAATTTACTGTTTTAACCTGATGGAGAATTTAACATTTGTTTTACCCAAGAGGACGATGTAATGCAGATGTTCAATTAGTGAAAGGGAATGAGTTGCCTTTATTTGTTTTTATTGAAAACTGAAAGTTTGCTCTGAGTCTGTCCACCAATCAATGACTAATCTAGCAATCAATGACCAATCAGACTACGGTTTTATCCATGTAGTTTTAATGGCCTAAACACTCAACACAGTACTGTAACAAGCACCGCCAGGATTTGGGGTCTTTAATATACAGTATCGTCAACCACCTTTCTAGAAATGATCCCACTAAGAGTTTGGGATCACTTCTAGCAAAAATGCAAAATAAAAAAACAACAAAAGAACAAAGTTTAGCACAGTATGAAAAATAAAAAAGAAAGAAAGAGGAAAATCCAACAATGTTGGTCTGAAAAGGTTTGTGGCTAAACCTCAGTCAAGGAGATGCAACAGAGTTGTGTTTAAGTTACCTGTAGTTCCTGATTGAAGTACGCGTTTTTTTGTTTTTTAAACAACCTTAGTATCTAACCATTTACAGGAAAACTCAAGGCAACATTTCCCATAGCATTATCCAAGGCGAGCATCTAGCCCCACGAATGGCACTGCCTGACCCCCCCATGAAGGTCATGAAATGAAAAAATGATAAACATCTGTATGCGTTTCCTTGTTACCAATTCACTGTGGTGGGGGGAGATGCCAAAGCTGATACATCATCTTGCTGTGTGTGCGCTGCATGATTATTCAGACATTCAAGGAAACAATTAGCCTTGCTGCTAGCATACTAACTGAAGCAACTTTGTCAGACACAAAGCTAAAAAGAAATGATTGGACAAATGGGTTAAAAGATGGACTTGCTGGTCAGATGATAAACTTTTTTTTGATTGAAGGGTAAGAGAATTGACTTGTTAATTATCAATTATCAAATGCTAAGTTTTGCCATGCTAACAGCTTTATTTTGGTTGTAGTGATCCTATCTCATAGTCTGCCAAGTGTATTTGAAGTAGTAGTCATTATACATTACCATTGGTCATTTTATTAAGCTCCTAATCAGAATGTGCTGTATTTATTTTAAACTTAACTAATGTGACTATGTGATGTTTGTTGCTGTTCTAAATCTGGTCGTTTAACGTTGGTTTTGATGTCAGGTATTCAGCTCGCATGTGAGGGTACTGTGAGTATTAGAACAAATTTAATTGGTTTTGTGTGTCTGATTGTGACTCATTTTTTCTTATGATCCGTTGTCATTAAATGGTACCTGAGTGTAATGGAGTGTCTGGTCAGAAGACACTCATGCTTTGTGCTGCTGTTAAACTGCATCTTTATTTTTGTTTTGGAGCTTGACTGATTAAAAGACACTCCTGCTGTTGGATCATTTGATAGGATAGTTGTAAAGTTTGCTGGTTTTTGTCCCAGTGAGGGAATGACGGTAGGAAGATCAAGGTCCCTGAATCACAGTTCAGCACTGCATTATGTTATAGTGTTGAATTAACCATTATTATAGTGATTAAAAGGAATTCAAAACTTGCTAGATATAGCTCATATATTATGATAAAGTTCAAAACATTGCAATATTAATTTCTGGTCATATCACTCAACCCTACCTCAGTTTTAGTTTTTATTTATTTATTTTTATTCTTTACTTTATTATTACTGCTTTTGTTTAGTTGAATTATAAAATAAATAAGTATGACAGTTTTGTTTGGCTAAAAATGGCTCACTTGCAGTGTACTTTAAAGTTTTGCTTTCAGATATGTACGGTTGGCTGCAGGTCAAGTAAAATATAAAATGTGTAAATTATGTTATTACAAACCGATGTTCTGATGATAAACCAGTGATCCAAACTTCCACATGGACAGTACTTTGGGTGGTTTCACACACCTTAACGTCACAAACAGGTCCCATACCCAAATGACCAAAACACTTTTTGTAACTGCACACTGATTCCAGGCTTGTCTGTTAAAAACTCTGTTAATACTGAGTTACATAAATATTCAGTATTAAATGACTCATATGGAAACATGCCACAGCTCTAAAATTCTTCTATAAAAAAACCCATTTAACCTTGTAATGCTGCCCATTCTTTTGTTTATGTAGAACAGTGTTGTAACTTTCCACCCACTGAATGTTGACATGTAACAAGAGCATGCACAGACGGTTTAAAATAAACTGCAAAAAACAATATAATGAGTAATATAGTCAGAATACATTCATTACAGCATGCACGCACAACAGGATGAATCACCCTGATGTCCAAGAGTACATTTGAAAATGAAAGAAAAAGGAGTTCATGTTTTTACAAACAGCTTCAGGGCAGATTTTACAGTCCTTATGGGATTAGGTTAGCTTTAATCAAAGTGCCAGCACTGCATTCTGATCTGAAACTCAATGCTGTCAGTCAAACTCTGCCTCAAATGAACACCAGCACAGACGATAGATGTCTAACAGGTTATGTAAAGCATCCAAAGGGAAATGAGTTTAGTGCTTGACCAACAGTGTTGTAAGAAGAGGAGTGCGGTAAGAACATTAAAGCTTTCTTTTTTTTCAATATCGTCACCTTCTTAAAATAATTGCCTAAGTTTTTTTTTGCAGTGTTTCAGGAAACAAAAAATTAAACTATTTGTTGATTGTTGAGATGATTTAGGCAAAAAAATAATTTTTGAAAAAAAATGACTAGGCAAATATGTTAAGAAGGTGACGATATGTTAAATAAAAACTTATGTAATGCATGGATAGTCAGATTTTCTAAAATCAATCCAAAAATCTTAAATAGTGGCTCACAGCTTTAAATTAATACTCGACTCTGAATTATTGTGTTAATATTCATCAAGAGTTTCATTAGTATTAATAGTGACTTTATCCAATGATGATTTGTGTAAACAAATTAAGACTATAAATAAAAACTAGCATATAGATCAAATCTGATTGAGTGTCTGTTTTTTACATCTACTTGAATGCACTCAAGGCCAACAAAGCCTGGATTTCTTTCACTGAAAAAAATACTACAACAAATAAAAAAAAAACACTTTGTTAATTTAATGCTGTTGTTTTTTACCACCTGTGCAATCCTGCAGGAATTTTAATTTCCCTGAAGGAGTCTTGCCAAACGATCAATGAAGTTCTATCTATCTATCTATCTAGCTATCTATCTATCTATCAAGTTTCAATCAGTATCTAACTGCTTTTGTAAAAAAAATATTATAGAAAATGTATTTCCATCAGTTTGGTCCTTTTACACAAGAGAGCAGACACATTCACCTAAAAAAAAAAAAGTTATTGTTCAAAGAAAACAAATAAGAAGTAAAGCATTTTCTTATAAATACCGTTCTGTAAGAACTGTGAATTGTGGTTTTTGACGTGTGTATCAAGTTATCTAAAGAAATCTGTGAAAATTCAGGATAAGCAAACCAAGCCAATTAGGGGCAATTTATTTGTGGTTTATTTGTAACTGAATTTTGTTAAAAGTTTTTTTAGCTTGTCTTCAACCATGAACAAGAAAGTTCCTTCAGTATTTGTATAAGCATGAGTCATCATCCTGTCCAACTGTCCAAAGGGAGAAACAAGAAAAGAAATCTGTTTGACAGCACAACTTAACAGTAAACACAAGTCCTGTTTTTTCTCCTGATGATTCACAGTGAAACTAAAAAGGTTTCTCTGGCTTTGTGAGGTAACACAAAGCATCAAACCACCACTGCAGGTGGTTTGGTTGTTGTGCCAGAGCATACTCAGGAACTTTCAGGCGTCCGTAAGCCCTTGACAAAACGTCATCCCCTTCTGATCCGCTCCATCCAGTGAATTTTCAATCCGTCTCCATCCCACCTCTTACTCTTAATTTCTATGAGCTCTGTGTGCTGATTCAAAGAGCTGAGAGCCTCTTGAACCAAAGTTCATCCAAATAAGCTCAGTGGCCTTTCTACAGGCATATACCTAAAGGTCTAATCTCCCAAGCTGAGATATTTATCATTTGAAAAAAAGTGAAAGGAGATTGCACCAGGATGGAAATGTTTACTTTTTCTCCTAACACAAACAGTACACTAGAAACCGCAAAATGAGCACAAATATCTGCTTGAGTTCAGGACTTATTTTCTCATGTTGCAGAGACTTATTTACCTTAATGTGGCTGTATTCAGCCTTGCCGGACTCGCTGATGACAGGCTTGGTCTCAGATCTGGATTTGAGGACTTGTCGGAGTGGACTGCAGATCAACAGACCTGACACACTGATCCCATCTGAAGACACCATGAAAAAGAAAAAAGAAACAGAGAAGACAGGGATATTGTTACCCAGCAGCTGGCAGAGCACTACAGTGTCACTCAGTTATATTAGATGTTTCTTATGCTTTTTATGAACTACTTGGTGATGAATTGTTTTAATTATTTCCATAATGCAGGCACTTTCCTTCATCCATCTCCTGTTTAGATCCAGAGTTCTCATAACAACTACATCCCTGATGAAAACCTTGGAAACCATCCTGCACTTACTGCTTCAGGTTAAACAGGATGTTGGAGACTCTTAAACTTAAACACACACCAAAGCTTTACTTTAAAGATTACCGTCTACATTTTCAGAGCATATTATGCTAGGTATTGCCTGCTGACATGAAAGGCAGACGATCATGTAATTACTCATGTCTGTGTGAAGCCACTTTTGAAGTTACTTGATTCTTGACAGCTTGACAGATCGCAGAACTTCTCCATTAAACTTTGGGCATCACCTATGTCTGTTTGTTAGCAAAATATATCAACCATTGGACAGATTTTAAGGAAATGTTGAGAAAACACTCATTAGAAATACCTCTACAACTAATTAGGTGAACCCAATTCAAGATGGCCACTACAGCCAACTGACCAAAGCAAACCTACACTGTAAATGGTAATAACTTCAGTTTAATTGATATTGAGTTAAACTTGGATGTGGTGGTAGCATATCATTATCCCCAACATATACTCAGAACACTAGACATTGTCCAATATTTTTGCTCAAAACTTTGGGGGGTTTTTTATCTCATGAAACACAAGATGGATTTTAATGAAACTTTCAGAAAGGAATCATTTGATGTACATCACCCAGTTCAAGATGGTCGCCTCTGATAATTGACCTTAGCCAACACAAAATGACTAAGTCAGTCAATTTTAGAGATATAGAGCTGAAATTTGGTGTGGCAGTAGCTGAGACTTATATTCTGAGCGCTAAGAGATCAAACGAGATCTCGCAACATCACATAAGATTGTGCATGATCTTATTTACAAGCTTTGTCCAAAACAGATACAACTCTGTTAATTCTCAGGATAAGATGATCAAATGTCAGAAATAAAATTACAAGGAATTTTAAAGTGTTTGATTTTGTTTATTAACCATAGATAAAATGGCAAAATATGTCCATCTTACGATAATGAGGGAAAGCTGGTGTAGAAGTCACAGTGCTCAGCTGAAACACTTGTCACACAAAGACATCAACATTTTTTAGAGCTGTATCAGTGAAAGGGCAGTTTGACCCGGTATCAGAATGCGATCAGACCCATTATCTATGACAAATCTGAAAGACACATCACTGTATCTTATTTTCCATTCTAAAGTCTGATATTTTACACAACCTCCAGAAGTATTGGAACAGTGAGGCCATTTCCTTTCCTTTAGCTGTAGACTGGAAACTTTTGGGTTTAACATCAAAAGATGAATATGAGTCAAGAGGACAACATTTCAGCTTTTGTTTATCTAAGAATTTGGTGTTCTGTTACAAATAATGCTTTAAGTTGTGTATCTGATCCAGATGTAAACACCTGGAAATAAAAGCTGAAATGTTGTTCTGTTGTCTTGTCTTTTGTCACAGGAAAAAGAAAAGGATTGCTTCACAATTCTAATACTTTTAGAGGGGAGTAGTTTATATATATATATATATATATATATATATATATATATATATATATATATATATTTACATATATTGCATTAAAATAGAAGGAAGAGACCAAAGTCACTGCTGTTTTAAACAAGTTTTATAACAAAGAATTAAACTGTTTCACACAGCAAATTAATAACCAATGTATTGATGTTGCTGGGTTAGTTTAAGTTTTTTTCTTAATGTGACAATAGCTGTAAGGATCAATAGACATAGTGCCTGCGTTAGGTTACTTTGGCTACCTAATTTAAATTTTAGAGACTTATTTTTGAATGTTTATCGCCTGCCACACAAAGGTGAAAGGCAGACGGTAGGTAATAATGTATGGATTTAAATGAAACTCTCAGAATGTAATCAATAGATGTACCTCTACAACTGGTTCACTTTTGGAGTCAATCCAATTCTACATGGCTGCCACAGCTAATCAAATTAGCCAATACAAAAATGGTTAAACTTAGTCAATTTTACAGATATTGAGCTAAATTTGATATAATAGTAGCTGAGTACAGAACCCACAAGATTTTGCGATATTGCATGAGGTTGTGCAAAATGTTATTTTTAAGGTTTGACCAACATTAACATAACTCCATCATTACTCAGTGAAAGATTATTTTAGTTTATCATAGATAGTAATTACTTAAATGATAGTCCTTTGTTTTGTTTTAATATGAAGGAAATTAAAACTCAAGTGACTTATCATTACAGTAAGGACTTTTGATGTATAAAGAGCTGTTCAGGTCAAGCAGGACATATCATGCAACTTGACTATCACTTTAGATTTTTACTCACAAATTACCAGCAGGCAGGTGACTGTGGGCTGTTGCTGGTATACAAACAAAGCTAATAAGATAAATAAATGAGCACAATCACTCAACAACTATTGTTTTCATTCATTTATAAATATTATTATTTTTTATTTCTTATAACAGTTATATTTTAATATAATCAGTTTTCTTTTCTTAAGATCCCGCCAATAAGTTGCTTCATTACCCAAAACTTTCAGAACCACAGCTTTAAAGGGCAGGGTTTTTATTTTAGGACCTTCTAAAACAAAAAGGGCAGCAGTGGAAAAGTGGAATATATGGATCAAGCCAAGCATTTAGGTGAAAGCTGCAGTACAATCTGCTAATTAGTATAGAAAGAAATGTGAAAGAAATTAATATTCACAGGTCAAGAGCATGTCATTACCTCACTGTGTATTGTTAACAATAATTACCTAAAACCTGACTTTCAACTGTGTGTAATTACCATTTGGATGTCCGAGTTCAACAGGATTCGGCTGTCTTAGTATTTAACATTAATAAGGGTGCCTATGCACTGAAGCATCCTAATTAATATCCTGTTCAAAATTTGTCCTATGTGTCACTGCATAGCTTTGAAATAAAACATGCAAATTACACCGAAAAGTTTGGCTCAATCAGGAATAGTGTGCCATGACTTTTGGCAGTGACATATCACAGTAGACAAATTTTGCAAAATACTGCAAACAAACAAACAAAAAAAAGCAATGAAGATAAATTTAATTTTGGCAAAGCACAAGAGAAGACCCAGTCCTTTTTGGAGCTCTACAGCTCATTTCACATAAACACAAGCATTCAAAGTTTAAATGGGTCACAGAAAGTTGGATTTTCAACAGTATGTTCAACTCACCAACTAACCTTTCAATTGTCTAAAATATTAAAATGTTTTGAAACAAATGCTTCTTTCTCACACAACTATTTTCAATACATATGAAAATGCTACATCAGAACATAATCCTTTTTGTCCTCTTTCACCCAGCATGTCTCTCAGTGCTGTAGGACTAAGAGTTTACTCTCAAAATCCCACACAATGCAGAGAGCGCACAGTGAAGTTTCCATAGACTTCAGTTATAATTTAGTTCAACATATTATCTTTAAAACTAGAACTGAAGGGTCTTTTAAATATCATATCTCCAAGCACACAGTAGAAATTTTAAAATTCACATGTGTGATCATTTGAGTGTCATGGTTTAAGAAACTTTAGGATCTAACTTACAGTTTTTGCACAGCGACTGTTTGTTTGAGGCTTAATTTTCAGCCTTCAATACTGTCTGCTTCTGATTAACTTGGCAGTAAGGGTGTGAGAGAGATAGTTGTGCAATTACCATGATGACCACGATGAGCCACTGGCAATAGCATTTTTTAATTAATTTTTTTTTTATCATTGTCGTCTTTATACCTATTAAACAATTCATATTTAAAAACCTCTACAATTTATTAGCTTCAATTACTGCAAAAGATCCAAATTACTATTGGGCTAAAAAAAAAAAAAAAAAAAGAGTTGATAGATGTTGGATTTTCAAGCACTTTTTCAAATTTTCTCTAGAAATCTCCCAGCTATTACTGCAATCCACTGCATTTATTTTATTATATTAAAGGTATTTAGACTTTTTAAATTCAAACATCAACCTTCCTATCAATCCTTCTATGGTACAGCTTTTACAAAACAAGCAAATAAAAGTTCTATCTTTTACAAAAAAGAAAAAAACATCTGAGATCACAGGGTTTATGTTCAGCCATATACATGTAAAGAAAAAGTTAATTTTCATGACCTTAGAAGAAGCAGTGTGGACACAGGAGCAGCTGTGTTCAGCACCACTGCAGGGGCTGCAGCTTTTAGCCTGCTCAAGCAAAACAAAATTTGACGCCCACAGCTTAAATATCTACGTCACAGGAATCATATCGGCCTCTGACGTCAGTGAAATTTCCCTACCCGCAGACATGAGACAATACAAGACTCTGGAGCTGCTCAGGCAACTGGTAGAGTTCAAAGACAACCAAACTTCATCACAGCTGGTGAAGTACATCTATTTCTGGATAGATGTTTTATTAAAAAGCAGCAGAAACAAGTTAACAGAAAAATGGATAAAAAACAAGATCACATAAGCTGGAAAAAAAGTAGGATAACCTGTACCTCAAATATAACACTGAGGGAAAAAATGAGCCATACAGTACAACTGAACAAAGTTCAATGTCAACTCAAAACCTAAAGAGCATATAACACAGGAGATAACAGTCATCAATATTAACACTCTTTGGGTCATCTATATAAATAAACAGGGTCAATTTATTCTTGCAAGTGAGTATTTCAAACCTTTACACACCCACCAGCTAAAGATACATTCATTTATCTGGATTCTGTGCCACATTGTTTGGTATTAAGCCACATATGTTTGCGTTGGCAAGGGCCGGTATGAGATTTTGACAACAACAACCCTAACCCTACCCTCCTGAAGCCCTCGTAACTGAAGAGAGGAAGAGAAGCCCTTGTAACTTCCAGTTCATTTGGGTTAATAAAAAGATCACTGTTTCAATAAAATAAATAATAACAAATATTGCCTAATATTTATTATTTTATGCAGTAGGTATAATACTAAATATATTTATAGGTATTTTAATGCAAATATATACAGTAAAAAATATTTTTGATCAAAGTGTAAATTTGAATTTATTCACAAGTATTGTGAATTTGAAATTTAAATTTAATTTTATATACTATAGTGTCAGTTAAAAAGCCCAGAATCAACAGGCAGTTTTATTTACATTTACTTATAGTTTATTCATAATTCTAAAGTAATCGTAATCGGGATGTCCTCCTTGGCTACCGTACACAACAGAATGACCACTCAGAGCAACAGGTAGGAGAGGGGGAGCTCTGCTCAGCGTTCCATCTCTCTGGAGGAGGAAAAAAAAAACATTGTCCCTGGTTTTATCATCAAAATAAATTTAATCTATAGGAACTAATAGGATTTTAACTGGTTTGACGTCACAATATTTTGATACTGTGGTATTCTTTAAAACCAGTTATCGGCCAATTCGAAGCTGGTGTTTTTTGAACTTTTTCTAAAATGGGTCATAGTTTGAAGAAATGAAGTGCATGTAAAAGGTCAAGATGTAGTATCTGATACAAACAACAGTGATGATGTGCTACATTGTGTGTGTATTTGATTGAAGGATGGGAAAGTTAATCTGTCGTGATCATGGTGTATGCTACGATGCCATGGTAAAATCATCTCTAGTTTTCATCAATGTGGCGTTTTTTTTTTTCTGCTGCAGAGTATCTGGCGTTCATCAGCATATTCTTTTCTCAGTTCAACTACGAGGGTGACGAGTATCAGGAAAGGGTACAGATTCTGTTTGACCTCCTCAATGTTTAATTGACTTTTTTTTCCTTTCAACTCAAACGGATTAACGAGCAATTTACACTTTATTTTCTAAGCTTCAAAGTCGACAAATCAATGTGCAAAGCATTAAGGACTTGTTCACACGGAAACTTGTTTTTCCCAAAACAGTCTTTTTGATTGTGATGTTTCTAAACATATTAATGTAAACACAGTGCTCCATATCTAGAAATGTTTTCAACCATACAGAAATGCAGAAAACTATCCAAAATGCTGTAGTAAATATACCATATACCTATATCAGGTGCTGTAAGACTGCCACAAAAAAAAAAAAACGGCATGTGATGCTGCTACACTCATGCAAGAAAACATTTCAACATAATCAATAAATCTGTGGCAATGTGACATTGCTGAAGGTCGTGCTATTTATGTTGTATATTTCTGATACTCATATATATGTATATAAATTAGGGCTGCAACAACGAATCGATAAAATCGATAAAATTCGATGATTAAAAGCGTTGGCAACAAAATTCATTATCGATATGTGTCGCGCAATTTATGCGTCACTATCGTAGTCGGGGAGACGGTGACATCACCCGCAGCGTGTTGTCAAATCTGAACAAAGTCCGTCAGCTCTGCATGATGATGAAGAAGCTACGGTTCCTCTTCCTCACTGCAAACTTTCTTTCTGCTACTCCATTACCGTTTTGGGGGGCATATTTTACTCACTGAAGGGTTAGAATCTGCTGAATAGGGTTTTGTGTTTAGTCTTTCTCCGTTGTCTTAAAGTTGTTAAGCAGCAGAACTAGCTCTGTGAGCTCTGTTAGCAGCAGTTAGCATACAGGAAACTGCACGCTGCTTTTAGCGCCACCCGGTGTCATCACAAAGTAATGTTTAGTCATGGGTCAGGTCACTGTATGCAAGTGAATGGGGTGGGGGGGTGTGGGGTTCCAAGACAACTGATTAATCGATTAATCGAGAAAATAATCGTCCGATTAATCGATTATTGAAATTAGCGTTAGTTGCAGCCCTAATATATATGAGTATCAGAAATATAAAGAGAAGATGCTGTGATGTTCTCTTACAGCTATGTATCTCAATGCACCACAAAGACACAAGACCAATATAAAAACTGAGACAGAGGCATTAGAGATGCAAGTCTCGACCTCAACAACCCTGGAGGGAAATCACCAGTTTTCAAATGCTAAAAGCATCTAAAGATGCTCAAAGCATCAGCTCTGATAGCTGATTTGTGTTTGGCAAGAAACAAATCTAAACAGAACACCTCAGTGCCCTTGAAACACAACAGGAGGTTTAGATTCAGGCTGCTTAGAATGCTAACACAATGACCAGAATCCTGCCTGCAGCTACTCTTTCACATTCAAAGCTCCAAGAGTCCAAGTTAAAACCAGGATCAATGTTACTACACATCATCCACAACATGTTCTACCTTTATTCTGAAAGTAACTATGATCCAGCATTCAACTGCTACAACCAGACTGATTAATGACAATTTAGCTATGCAAACCTGGTGACTAAGTATAGAAGTCATTTGCTATCAGAAAAAAACAGTGTACTCCTTACTTGATTTACTTGAATGCAGTAAGAGAGCTGAGATATTGCCAGGCACTTAAACTGGGATTTCTACTACAAGCATTTTTTCACTTCGCTTTGGTTAGCGTATGTAGTATATTTTCTAAAACTGTAAAAACATTTGGGAGAGGACACCTTACTCTTTACTGTGCTTTAATTTTCTTATTCTCTAAAATAAATAAAACCCTAAAAGTCCTTGAAAGAATGCATGGCACCTTTTATGGCATTGTTTCAAATTAAGATCTTGTGTTTTGTCAAACCTTAATAAGATTATTCACAATATCCTGCAATATTGCAAGATGTCTTGCTCAGTGCATTGCGAATGAATCTCAGCTACTACCACATCAAACTCTAGCTCAATATCTAGAAAACAGATGGAGTTATAGCCACTAAAGTTGATTAGCTGTGGCAGCCATCTTCAACTACATTGATTGCAAAAGTGTAGCTGTGCATCCGTCCATGACTTTCTAAATGTTTTATTAAAATTTGTTCAGGGGTTCATGAGATTTTGCTAAAAAGGTGGACTTCAATTATTAATGCTAAGATTTTAAGCAAAGATGTCACGCAATGAGTTGCACTTGATGTGTCATGATTGACTCTCATCTACTACCACACCAGATTTTAGCTCAATATCTATATAATTTGACTGAATGTTGTGTTTCCTCAGACCAGTTGGTTGTGGTGGCCATCTTGAATTGAGTTGGTTGTATGCAGATATACAGCTTATGAATATTTCCTGGAGATTTCCTTAAAAAATGTCCAATGGTTCATGATACTTTTTGCTAACAAAGTTGACTCCAAATAGTTATTGGTAAAATTTTAAACAAAGGTCTTGTGTAATCTGTTGGCGCTCAGAATACATGTTGGGGATCAATCTTAGCTACTAGCATGCCACATTTTAGTGGTTAATGAGTTATACCCACTTTTTGTGTTTTGTTTTGTTTTGTTTTTATTTAGGGTCAGTTGACTGTGGTGGTCATCTTGAATGATATTAAGTCCTGAAGTTACTCACTTGTGAATGTTCGTGCAATAATTAATTTCTGACACTTTCATTAAATTTGTCCAGTGGTTCATGAGATATTTTGGGAATGGACACACACACAGACAAAAACATTTTTGTTGTGCCGTTGCCTTTCAGCAGCGGGCAATAATAATCAGAAAATCTATTAAAAAGAACCAAAAATGCGGTTTATAGAATGAAACCTTCATTATGAGTCGCAGCTTGTTTCAGGAGGTACACATGACTCGACTTGTCTTGTGGCACAGGGACTGTGTGAGTAATGGGAGCTGTGATTAACTTTGGCACTGTTTCACAATTACCCCCCTTTACAGCCACCTCCCAATCAGTATCTGTCTCGTTCTTCGTTGGACGACCTCGGAGAGGTTTGTTTAAACTCAGAATTTCTATCAGAGGCTGCCATGCTGCCAGAGCGGGCAGTCAGCTAAGACTGGCAGTGAAACTTTTATGTAAGAGCACTTGGTGCTGCTGCTTGTGAAATATTCACCAGACAGCTAAACATTTTCGAACAATGCATAGAAGTAGCACAGGTACCCGTTTACAATAAGGTTACACTCATAAAATATTATTAAAAGTTAAAACTTTACTTTATAAAACATTAATAAGCAGTTGCTGTGGATCAGATAAAAATAATACGGAACATGTTTTGTACTCCCCCATTGTTTACCCAAATTATTGATTAATTCAGATCTAAATATCAGACATCTGTCTGTAAGTTACCTTCTTGTAAGCACTCTGAGTGCTCGTACATACAAAGTTAGTTTTGGCATAAACTTGTTTAGTTAAAAAAAATGCCTAGCAACTACAAAAAAAGATTACATTTACCTAAATAGATTATAGTACTACATTTGCCAAATAGTGGGCCTGCTTCAATGTATAAACAGTGGGTTATAAATATTTAGTATTGCTTTCTAAAGTGGTTACAACCTCATGAAAAATATATTTATAAATAGCTTTATTTAGACCTTTATAAATATATTTATAAAGCTTTTAATTATTGAAGAATTATTTATAAAAGTGGTGTTATTGTGAAGTTGTAAAACCATATATATATATATATATATATATATATATATATATATGGTTTGCGTGTGTATGTGTGTGTGTGTGTTTATCTTTGCATTTTATAAATCTGTCAGCTTCTAGAATGTCTTCTAGAATTTGAAAAAGATATTTATGAAGACAGGAAACAAATTAGTGTTAGAAAGTGAACTCAAGCATGCTGATGCCTTTGATGGATGAAGGGTAATCTAAAATTTGATTGTCCTCACTGCTCTAAAAACTAAGTTTTTACAAAATACATTTCATTTTTTTGTTTTGAAAAACTAAAGAAATGCTCACATAAAGCCAAAACTGTTAACATAAAAACAAATTTAAAATATGCCAACACAGAACAAATTATGAAAAAATAGGGCATTGTTAAAAAAATGCAAATAAAAACAGAATGAAATGATTTGCAAACATCATAAACCTATATTTTATTCACAATGGACCATAGTAAACATTAAATAATTAAATGAGAAATTGTACAATTTTTAGGAAAAAATACAGCTATTTTGAATTTGATGGCTACAATATATCTTAATAAAGTTAAGACAAGGCAATGTTTCCATCTGTGAAACATCTTCTCTTCTTTTCACAACAGTCTTTAACAGTCTAGGAATGTTTAATGGAGAGCTGTCAGAGGGCCTGAATATTACAGCTATCCAACATTGACTTTCAGTCTTGTCCTTTGAGCTCAGAGATTTCTCCAGATTCTTAAAGTATTTTGATATTATGAATTGCACATTTTGTAGTATTCAAAGTCTTCATAATTTTCTATTGAGGAACATTATTCTGAATTGTTTCCACTATTTTTAGATGCAGTTTTTCACAGACTGTTGAACCTCTACCCATCTTCACTTCTGAGAGATTTTTCCTCTCTATAATGTTCTTTTAATACTGAGTCTTCCTACTGTTCTACTGCCAGGTTACTTATTTAGTTGCAAAATGTTCCTCCAGTTGTTTCTTTTCCATACCACATAGTTTTACAGCCTTTTGTTACTTGTTTTGTCTTTTTTGAGGCGTGCTACTGCCATCAAATTCCAAATGACCTTATTTTTCTTTAAAAAACATGCAATATATACATTTTTTTTTTTTTTCAGAACTGGGGTTGTACATTGGTAAACCTAGATCATGAATTTACTGACCTTGCAGCAACAAAATAGCTAACAGGCTAAAATAATTTTCAGGCACAGTCAACTTTAAATGTTTTTTACAGCACCAATTTGATTTTATGCATCATGCTCTTAATGCAATTCCTTTTTAGTAGAAATCTTTTTGGACTTTTTTTCATTTCTGCAGCAGAACACCATGTCAGATGACAATAAAACTTTTGGGAGCAAGGCTGCTGCAGTCAGGACAGGTCGGACCAGCTGTAAACCACCTCCACCTGAACAACCCTGACATGACTGAGGCTTCACTGAGGCAGCTGTTGATGGTTTGAATGACTTTTTGTTAACACTCTGCAATATGATTTGACATTCTGCAAAATGAACAAAAAAAAATTCTCATACAGCGTTTCTACAAAGTCAGCTTCTGACTGACTAGGCTGCGGTCTTTTTTTATGCATCTCATATGTCAGTGGCAGTTCTTGTCCACCATGAAGTCTGCTGCAGGCAGCCAAAGCTGGACTCAAACACATCAACTGCTTCAAGCAAGTGGCAGAAGATACTGTATTTCTCCCAAGAATCAAGTTTGCTGGGAAACTTATTTATTCCTCTTAGTCTCAAACTTCCTAGAGGACAGCTGATCATCTTCAAAGCACCAGTCAGTGAGACAACAGGCATCGTCATCAATTCTGCAAACACCCACAGTGTCAGGAAGTTTAAGACACAACCGCTTCATGATAATAAATACATAAAATTTACATTTATAAACTACATTTATTCACTGTTCTTTTAATGGGCACATTAAACATTAATTTACAAGCAAGAGATTATGAATAGTTCTATTAAAAAAAAGTCAAATAATCTTGTAAAATACAGGAAGCTGCAGCTGTGGTGCTGTCTGTGAACACAACACTAATGTGGGCAGTCACACTGTCATTAGCTCCGACATTCACACCATTTAACACAATAAAGAACGCTGTAAGTCAAGGCCCATTAGTCCTGAGTGATGACATCACACCCATCTGATTATGACTTATGGTGTGAGGGTGTCGAACTCGACTCAAACCATGGGATATACAATGTCTGATCATAAATCAAGGAGGTTCAGCCTGTTTTCAGTATTCACTCTCCACTGTTCTGTCTGAAATACCATCTCTGAGTTAGTCGATCACAGGTTAGTATCAAAGACCAACTTTTCACAGATTACACAGATATGTTGATCAATATATGTTATTGTACAAAAGGCTCTTTATGTGTATGAGTTGTAAATAATGTAAGTTCAGTGTTAAAAGTTTGTATAGTGTTTGTCCTGCAAAGGATACCGTAATACCGCACATCATCTGTAAAATTAGTGGAGTTATAGCCATTTTTGACTTTCCTATAGTCATCTAGTTGTGTGGGCTATCTTGAATTGGGTTGACTGTAATTTAATCAATTTTATAAGTTCATCCAATGATTGTTTTCAACTGATTATACAGACACAGCAGCAGATCAATATACAACATATATTTAGTCAAATGCCCTTTTTTAACTGAAAATGTGTATCATAATTGAACCTGAAAGGTGCAAATCTGAAGTCAAAGCTAAACCTTGGTTGTTACAGGCTTGTCTGACATCTGAGCTTACAGGTATATTAAATATAGAAGTGCTGATGTTAATGCAAAGCACCGGCAGCAGGCATCATGGAGAGGCTCAGAAATACACTGTACAAGTCATGAAGTCTGATTTCTCCTCAGGCTGTGCAGCTGCAGCACCAAGTCTGCAAGCAGAAAAAGAGTAAAGACCTCTGAACCTGAGCTGAGTGAAGAATTCATTCTTATTCATTTGCATGCTCACACTCATCTTCAGATTGGATTATACAGCCTCTCTCTGTTCTCCCCACTTTTGTTCATGGCTGATAGCACTGACCTAGCTGTCAGTTCCAAGGATAATAAATATTTATAATGTTGTATTTATAAAATAACAAAAAAAAAAAAAATGAATTACATGCCTCTGTAACATTGAGCATACTGTTATTGCAAGTTTTTTTTTTTTTTTTTCAAAATCCTAGTTTGAAAACATTTGATTTGTTATTGTCACTGTAAACAAAGGTTGCAGAACATTTAGCCCATGTTTTGGAAAAAAAACAAAAATGTAAAAATAAAATTTGACACAAAAGCTCCATAAGGACAATGACTATTTAATTTGGTATATGCAGAGATCAACAATTAAGGCAGCTATTATGGTGTGATAAAGGCTCTGTTTACACATAAACGAGCTCCTGGAAACATTAGAGATTTTTTAATGTTGATTGGGAAACATTAGAAAATCTCTGAGACCTGGGTTTAAAACGTTTTGCTGTCAGAGAATCCAGTTGCTGTTGTTGTATGCACAAACAGCCAAATCGCAACAAAAATGTTCCAGTTTCACTTAAAAACAGTGTTGTGTCAAAAAGGCCTAAATCCCAATAAAATCGTTTGGTTTTCTAAATAAAATAAAAACAGAAAAAAAAACCTGTTGTTAATTCTTTCATATTATTGCACAAACACCAGTTTGGAAAAAAAATCTCTCTTTAAGCCCTCCTCAGATTAGATCAGAGAAGTCTGCAGCTAGGGATGCACCAATATTAAAAGTTACTGATTAGACAAAAACTGATAAGAGGCCTTCAGAACTGGATCAAGATAGAGATCTGGACAGCAAAATAAATTCTGTAAGTCTATTTCAAGAATTAAACATCACTTAGCCCATTAGCTGATGTGACTCAACCCTCAGATGAGGCACAAATAATAAATAGCAAAATAGCTATGTTGTGGACAGCTATTTTGCTTATATTTTGCTCATAGTTCTTACTTTAAATATAACAATGTTTGAATATTTAAGCTTTTTTCCTAGAAATGACAATATTTGACAAGTTGATTGTTGTGAGTCATCTTGGTTTTTGACAGCTCTTTACTGAAAATCCATTCTTTATTAACCAAAATGATGAATGTGTTTTTGTTCTGTCTCCAAGGACATGTGGCTCACAGAACAGAGCAAGTCATCAACAAACTGCAGAGTGGGTAACTCTTCCTGCCAATCAAAACAATACATCCAAAAAGTTGTTTCTCGTGGTTTTAAATCAGGACAACTGCAAACAGTGTTGTCCACAAACACATTTAAAAGAGCACTTTCATAGTTGGTGAAAATATTTTCTGTGAAATTTGAATTTTATACCTAAAGAGTTTGAACTGAGTATTGCTCACTCTATGGACTAAATACTACTCTATTCAAAAAACTTAGTTGATGAAAAGATATAGATATTTAGGACAAATTATAAACTTTAACAACTTCATACGGTCCATAAAAAGAGTCACTATATTCAGACAATTCCAGTTCATAAGGCCAGGTGGGGGAGCACCATTCATAAAAATCATTCACCAAAGAAGTAGTACTTTCTTATAAATAACGTTACTTATTCACTTAGCTTGTTGTGTATTGTTTTGTTTTGTGTTTTTCAACTAATTTGACCCTTTTAAATTAAGTTTTAAATGTTTTTGGTACCGTATTTTCCGGACAATAAGACTAAGGCTAAAAAGCCTTCAATTTTCTCAAAAAATGACAGTGCGCCTTATAATCCGGAGCACTTTATATATGTAAGAAGTTGTAGTGTTTTAGTACAACTTTGGCAAACTACAAAGCCGCACCGCTTGCAGCATTAAGGCTCAGTTATAGTGTTTTTTTATGTCGCGCAGGGCTCCGTGCACGGCGGGCGGACCCGAGCATGTGGTGTATGTGTTTAAACTTGACGCTTACGTCAGTGCAGTATTCTTCCGTGAGTTTTGAACCGTTTGATTATCTTTGTGATCTCTCATAGATGGATCATATGAATGCTAATACCATTCATCCATTTTGAATGGAGCACTGCAGTTCTGTTGGCAGTGACCAGAACTGCAGGCAGTGCCAGTAGAGTCACATAAAGGACATTTTGCTGGTTTTAGCTCAGAGATATGGCCTCTACTAACGTTAAACATCACTTGATCTTGTTTAATACAGGAAAAGCGTGGAGCCTAACCTGGAGATTTTCAATTAAAAACAATATGTTCTAAGACTAAAATTTGAAGACAAATTGTCAATCAAGCAACTTGAAACAGACAAATCAGACATTAATAAAACACAGAAAACTAAGAACAGAGGGGTGATAAACCACAGAACACTTGTCCCCAGTATGCTAGGTAGTTAGTATTTTGCTGGCCGAGTCTATAGCTACATGTAGATCACCCACAGGTGGGTCTTATTAAACTGGTTCATATTTTAGTTGTTTTTTGGGGGTTTTTTGCTTCATGACAAAACAAAAAAATGAAAGCAGCTTCATTATATACGTGTTAGGAAAGCAAAACAAAAATGTAAATAGACTGAACAGAAATCATATCACAAATGTTATGACATGGTGCAATGAATATGCTTACTGACATAATGTCAGTAAGCACAATAATAATGACAGTAATCTACCATCATTTTTCAAACTGTTTTAAACCTCCTGAGACCCTGTGTCCTCATATGAGGACACTGAAGAGAAAAAATGCACACCAAACAAAAGCTTGGATCTGAGGAGGTTAAAGAAAACTTTGCCTCATTAAAACAAAGATAAATGAGTGTAAACTAGTTCATACCATGAGCAATGAACATAAATTTAAAATTTTAATATGTGTAAACTGAACTAATTCTTAGTGAGTGTAAATGCATAAAACTTGATTTCCAAGGTAGCTTCTCACCACCTCAGCATAAAGTCAGAACTTAGAATATTATGGTTTATTACACCATCTAATTTTTGCTTATGTGCTACATGTTTCTACAGTGGACTTGGCTCTTAGAAAATTTACGTCACAACATCACCTGTTTCCGTTACCCATACTCTAGCACAGTGGTGCGCAATCTTGATCCTCAAAGGCTACTATCCTGCAGGTTTTGAATTGGAATGAATGAGTGATTAACAGGCTTCTGCAGAACTTAAAGACATGCCAAAAAGAAAGGGAAACAACTAAAACATGCAGGATAGTGGTGCAGGACTGCTCTAGCATACAGTATGAAGCATGACCTCCAGCAACTCCAGATTGCCACAGACCTATTGGTCATGTTGCAAAATTATGTAATAGCAATGCAGAAAATTTGAAATATCACATGTATGCTATGATAACATAAGTGATGAAGCAGTGACCCAACAATGTTACACAATCTTATCTTTCTCAATCTATGCTAACACTCCGTCTACACTTGTGTAATAGGTGTTGCCATTGCTTGTTGCTGCAAGTTCATTTTTAAATGACTGTTTCATAAAAACATTCTCTCTGGTTAGGATACTCTAGACAAATTTCTTATACAACTGCTACTAACAAAGCAGATATTAAAAATGCAAAAGAGCAATATATTTTAGCCTGTGTCTGTGTTCCCATGTCAGCAATCTATCTCATAAACCACTGAATGGATTTTAAAAAAGAAATTAATCATTGGGTGTACCTCCACAACTGATTAATTTTTGGAGCTAACCTGATTCAAAATGGCCACCACAGCTAATCAACATTAGCCAACACAAAAATTACTACAATTCCATTAGTTCTATAGATATTGAGCTAAAATTGGCTGACTCACCTTCAACACATACTCTGAAAGCTAACACATTTTACAAGATCTTGCCTGAGATTGTTTTTAACAACCTTTACAAGGTTTGAACAATATGGCTACATCTCAGTCTCTTATCATCATAAGACAATCTTATTTAAAACAATGGCATGAAAGGTGGGTGCTGACATTCATTCCTTATGGGATAGTTAGTTTATTTTACCAATGCCTCAGTCTATGGACAATAACATGTGTGTAAATACATGCCATATGTAGGAACAAGGCAGTACAACCAAACAGTTTTTGAAAAAAAAAAATAAAATAATCAAGATTTTACAGTTTAGTTAACACAACAAAACTTGGTATTCTTCCTGCACACAGACACAAAGAAAACAAAGCATAACCTTGGCTTTATGCAAATAGGTTCAACAGTATAATAACACAATATTATTAACATGACTGTATTAAGTATCGTATGCTAGATAGCATCAAATGTCTTTAGTAAAAACTGCAAACCCATAAAGTTGCCATAATAACTCCATTCAGGGCTGCTGCTTAGAAGAAAACTTGTCTTATCTCATTAAGTCAGGGCCTCAATTATAGTTGTGCTAATTAAAACACTGAAACAGAATCGCTCAAATGACCCGATGTAGAGGGTGGCACTGCAGCAACGTCTGTGTTTGTTTTTCCAGGCAATTGGATCCACATGGAGATGCTCAAAGAAACGTCTCTGCGATGCAGCACCATGTCTGTACCTAACTCACATTAATATTTATCAGCCCAAACAGTCTGAAGTGAAGAGCTTTGACTGTGAAGAGTGAAAAGTCTGAAGCACCACAGCCAAAAGGCAATGATCAGAATGTACCAAGAAACAAGATGAAGAATATAATCAATATGATTTGAGGCAGGGAAGAGGGTCCCAGCTGTTCTTTTTCTTAATCTGGAAGGAAATTAGAAGTAATAAAATCTAACTGTTGAAATGAAGAATGTAGCATCTAGGAGTGGAACTGTGGTGTAGAGACCTTGGGACTATCCTCTTATTACTGCTGAATCCTAAATCAGTAAGGCAGAGCACCTTTAACAAGCATACTCCATGTAAAACAACACATTAACTCCCATAAGAGCATTCATACTTTTCTAAGAATATTAATAAAGCTCCTGTAAATATGAGGAAATGTTTAAAATTTCAGTGGGTTCTGTTACAGGGGATATATTAACACAACAGTGACTAAACACACACATTGTTTCACATTTGTTTTTGTAAATTAAAAAATAAATAAATATATGCAGTCGTGGACAGGAGTTTGCATCCACTCTTCACAATAGTTTGGGATTTTAATGGTTTATTTGAACAATTTTTTTTCCATAGTGGAGTTGTACAACATACACCTTCAATAATTTTTAAAAACAAGAATTGGGTGCACAGCTTTGTTTATTGTGGGCTTTCTCTAATCTAGACAGAGTTAGAATTATACACACAGGCTCAAAGACATTCATACACCTAGGGCTGCCTAGGTGTATGATAATGATAATTCTCCAACACCAATGTTTTTAGGTAACATGCAATTTTGCAGGAACTTCTCTTTGAATTTTTCAGTTTCTTCGACAGAAACTACCATTTTCCACCAAACTACTAGTACCCCCTGCCTAAAGCATCGAGGGGTCAGCTCTGTTTAAAATAATTTTTAAACTATCAAAGCGGATAAAGCAGGGTCTGGGCCTGCGTCATTGTTGAATGAGTCAACTTATTAAAGTTTCCAAAGGCCAAAAGGGTCTAAAGTATTGGAGTCTTCAAGCCAGCTGACAATAAAAAGATGGTTTGTATGCTTTGCAAGGTTTTCTCAGCTTCCCACAGTGGCACAGAGTAATGCACACAAGGGCAATGATGAGCCGGCAGGAAGAAAAAAAAATAAAAGTTTCTTTTTAAGTTGGTAAATGCAATTTGTAAAGTTAGACAGGTTGTCTGTCTGCTACATTTTCCAGTGAATAAATGTTTGAAGAAACTTTTAGACTAGAATCTAGGGCCCATGTTTGATAACAACACTGTGCCAGTGTTGTGTCGAGTTGCGTTACCCCACAAGCTTTGTTCTGTTTGCTTCTTAACCTGTTTTTAAACCAATGGTATTTTAAGAAAAATGCTAACAACAAGAAGGTAAAAGATCTTGGTTTCTTTTTGTCCAGTTTTGGTCTGGTGCAGCAGGGGAAACACATCCTGGAGGCTGGAAATCAACTAGACTAAGACTCCATTAATACATTTTTAAAAGCAAAATTGTATTTAGTTCTCTTCTCTTTCTGACAGGCAAAATTCCTGCGAAAGAAACATTCTGAAGTTTTGATGAGAAAAGTTTTTTCTTTAATTGGAACTCTTTACTTTTTATTTTGTGGTCAACTGTAAACATCTAAGATGACTTAAACATAAAACTAATTCAAACAAAACTGTTGATTTAGATATTTAGATTATTCAGTTATTTAATATAAAAATGGTCTTTAGTGGCATCTACACTATTATTTGTTTAAATGTCTCTCAGCCAGTGGCACCTCAATCACAGGCTTTTTGTATCCATCAACCAGATTCTGTCCTAATTCTGACTGATATTTGGCCATTCTTCTTGACAGAATTGGTAGAGTTTATTGAAATTGGTAGGTTTCCTGGCAAAGACCCAGCTTGAAAAAAATTTAAAGCACAAACTCCCATTAAGGTTGAGGTTGGGGCTCTGGGAACACCATTCCAGAAGCTTACTGTTTGCCTATTTTATCCAATCGGAAACTGGCTCTGAGAGAACAATCTGCTTCTCAATACCTCAAAGACTTAGGAGCTGCTTACTGACCAAAGGAAAAAGAGAACAGAGGTCCCACCTATGATTATTAGCAGGGACTGTGCAGAGAGGGTAGCAGACTTCTGTTTCCTTGGAGTCCACATCAAGGAGTATCTGACCTGAAGTGTAAACACCTCTGAGTTGCTGAAAAAGGCACAGAAGAGACTGCGCTTCCTGAGAGTGCTCAGAAGGAACAACATCACCCAGAGCGCACTGGTGTCCTTTTATCGATGCCCCATAGAGAGCATCCTAACATATCGTATTACTGTGTGGTATTTCAGCAGCACAGTGGGTCAGAGGAAAGCGTGCCAGAAAGTCATCATTACAGCCCAGAAGATCTTGGGATGCCCTCTCCCTCTCACTTAAAGAATTTCCACTGCCCACTACTACTTTTTCTCTGTGCTCCTGGTGGAAGGCGGACGTGTTTCTTTTCTCTCTGTCTCTCTGACTCCTGTACTGCCCCCCCACCCCCCACCCACCCTTGCTTTCAGAACCTTCAGAACTGGATACACATTGGATTCCTGGAAACGTTGGAATCCTGTTTGTCTATCGAGTCTGTCTGTGGAAGACGTGGAGGATCTTTACATATTTGGATTTCTGATAACAGGATTTCTGCTGTTTGGATTAGGCAGTTACCTGACTTATCGTCAAATTCGTTTGATGGGTTCAGCGATCAGCAATCAAACTGTGTGGATACGCGAGCTGACTCGCAAGTTGGATGCGATCCTTTTACAGGACCGCAGACTGAATTGCGTTTCTGGAACTCATGAATAATATGGGTTACATCTTAAAGAAAGTTGCTTCGCTTGAAACAGGCAGAATGGTCCTGGAATTTGGCTCTTTGGATTCACCATTGAGAAGTATGAGCAAGACTTTCAAGGCAGACAAAAACAGTCTGCCTGAACCAAAACAACTACTTTTGTGAATTTGGCTCCCCCTAGGCTGACCTTGGTCAGCTATCTTCAAATTTCTCCTGGAACTATGTAAACAAGATGTCCCCCTCTGCCTACATCTCTGTGTCCGTCCAGAGCTCACTGATATTATTCCATCATTATCAAAGACAATGGCCTCTGTGACGTGATTCATGGACCTATCTGCAAACACACACACACACACACAAAACACACACCACACCGTCTTCTCAC
>NC_051434.1:21714528-21729979 GCF_001649575.2 Kryptolebias marmoratus
CTTAGATCTGTTTGGTTTAGCTTAGCTTATTTAGACAATTAGTTATCATTGTATCTTGTACCTGTCTGTAATTTTGTTTCTGTAACTCTGTCTGTAATTTTGTTCTTGTGTTGTAAAGCACTTTGAGTCGCCTTGTGCTGAAAAGTGCTATGTAAATAAATGTACCTACCTACCTACATCCTAAAGGACACACTTCCACTGGACATGGTCTGTTTGAACTGTTACCTTCAGTAATAAGGTACAGATCAATCAAAACAAGGATAAACAGATTTTAAAAACATTTTTATCCATCACCACTTACAAATTCAACAAAGCCATAAAAAGTAGACCCTGAGCTGCAGTAAGAACTGAATAATTGCAATATGGGACAACTAGTGAAATCTTAATCTTGTTAATGTTGCACATTTGGAGCATTATTAATCTGTACATAATTAGTCTTGTGAATAATCTTGTTTTTTAAATGTGTTTTTACCTCATACTAGTGTGTGTTATCTTTGTTTTTTATTTATTGTTTACTTTTATGATGTGTTTTACTTCTTTTATACTTAAAAAGCAAACCCAAATTCTGTTGTACTTCTGGTGCAAACACAATAAAGCCTATTCTGTTCTATTCTATTCTGTTCTAAACTCAAGTGCAAAAACTCCTGGGAAGTACTCAGAGTGGGGAATGTCAACATTTCTGCACTAACCAAGCTCACCTCAAATTTCTGACCAATCACACAACAGCTGTCGGACATTACACGAGAAAAAGGTTCAGCTCTAATTATGTGCCAAGAACAAGCTGCAAGAATTCACAAAACAGGATTGCAAAAAAAAACGACTTTATGTTCTTCATAACCCTGGGAGAGAGAACCATTTACCTGGTCCTTGTGAAGTGTGCAGCACCCTTTAGAGAAGAGGTTACCCAGTAAAAGTATATATACTATATGGTGTTGGAAAGCTTAAACTTTTACATTTGACTTCAGACACAAATAAAATAACCTATATTTGGGTTTACAGGATGGTTGAATCAGAAGAGGCATTTCAAACTGTTTAAAATGCTTTATATTTAAAGGTGTCTTGGGTATTGTCAATGCTGTCTAGCACTGCACTATGATAATGTCATACAGAAGTCCAATTTAGACCCACCCCCTTTCAGTTGCACAGAGTAGACATAAAGAAAATGTAAAAATGTAGCAAGTTTTTTAAATATAATTAGCAGTGATTATACGGTATTATAATAATAATACTTTAATAATTTACTCCCCTATCCTTGAACTTGGCCTAGTCATCTGGACTTTTCAAAGCTCAGTTCAAAGATAAGATGGTAGGATGTTTGTGAGAGTCTGTGACAGCAGTTTTGTTTTTACTGTTCCAGAAAAATACAATTTCAAACATATCTAGAGCAAAATTAGGGGATCACCTGAAACAATGTATTTGACCTAGGGCATAACTGTGCCTTTTTGACAATTGCAAAGTTTAGGTCTGTATTTTTTAGACACTGAATCAGTTTACAGGCAGATGGATACTACTGCTCCAGTTTCTGCAGGATGATTCAGGAAGTTGCATCTGGTTGTTGATCTCAAGATTGATAATGTTTGCAAAGTTGATGATAATGATAAACTTTACTGTCCCCAAGGGGCAATTTGCTTTGCAAGACAGCAAGAGCAATCACAGATAAATACATTATACCAAAAAAATTCCAATAGTAATACACCACAACATCCATATAGCACACAGTACAATCATATACCACCACAGTTTGTTTGGGTCTATCTCAAATTATTAATGATGCCGGCAACATTTGTACCTTTTTGTGTTAGATTTAATTGCTATATATCTACAAGAAGAAGGCAACAACCTAGAATGGCGATGAAGAAGGCGATTTGGATCAGCAAGTACAGCTTTAGCCTTCCTTGTGACTCTGTGTCTGTAGAGCTGGGGGAGTTCTACTAGACTAATTCCTAAAGTTGTTTATGTTGTGTTATTGTGGTGAAAATTAAGTTTTACAAAAGCGTAAAACTAAATTGGCTTTCCATCTGCTTGATATTGATGAAAACTCAGACTTTTTTTGGTCTATTGCTCTCATTTTCCTTCTTGTTCTGTTCCTTCGTTCTCAGTTACACATAATGTAGGCATTTTGAGTGACAGTAATAATCATCTCTGTCAAATACTGTGACCACTGAGAAGTACAAAGTCATATGGATTAAATGAAGCATCTAAGACTCCTGCAGTAAAGATTTCCAGTAATTGAGATATTTGAGTTATACAATGAATCGTTCCAGCCTCAGTGACAACACTGCAATTTCCAATTTTAAGTGTAACTTGGCTTTTCAAGTAGTTCAACTTTGTAAGATCAGCATTTGTCAGTGCATGGTATGGTTTACCACGTTTCTCCTAGTGAAGTGAAGTGAAGTGAAGTGAAATTTATTTATATAGCACTTTTCAGCAAGGCGATCGAAAGTGCTTTACAACACAGAAACAACAACAGAATCAAATACAGGACAATCAGGTACAGAATCAAATACAGATAAAAACACCAAAATAAAATATAGAAATACAGAAATAAAAAACATCAATAATGTATAATCCAAATGAAATATGAGATCATCTAAATAAAGTCATGAAACTAAACACATCTAAACATGAGCTAAGATAGTCAAAATAGTAGCTAAGATAATCTAAATGAAATCATGATAAAGTTAAAACTGAACTAAACAACAATCAGGAATCTGATAATCTAATAATATCTAAAATATGAGCTAAGATAAATTAAACTAAACTAAAGGTACAAGAGGTTAACTAATAGTACCAAAAAGGCCCGCTAACAGCCAACATGAAAAATGCTAAGATAACTAAACTAAAACATGATAATGCTAAACTAAAGGTACCAAGAGGCTAACTGATGGTACTAAAGGCCTGCTAACAGCCAACATAAGAACTGCTAAGATAACTAAACTAAGGTAGTGAAGGAAGGGAGAGAGGGAGTGCGGGTGGGGTGACAGAGACGAGGCAGAGACGGTGGAAAGTGTGTGTGTGTTTGTAGAGACGGTGGAAGACGATGTGGTGTGTGTTGTATGAGTGTGTGTGTGTGTTCGTGTGTGTGTGCGTGTGTGTTTGTAGAGAAGTCCATGAATCACGTCACAGAGGCAATTGTCTTTGATAATATGATGGAATGTTTATCAACCATCCCAGAGCAGATCCACAGATGTCCTTAGGCAAGGGAGGGGGCAGAGCATCTTGTTTACATAAAATCCAAGGAGAAATTGAAGATAGCTGGGCAGACAAGGTCGGTCTAAGCGAGCCAGATTGACTCAAACAATTATAACAATAATTGTTTTGGGTCAGGAGACGGAGAGAAAGAGACTCCACCAGGAACAGAGAGAAAAAAGTAGAGCAAATGTGCTTCTACATAGTTTTGTCTGACTTAAAACTTCATAATAATAGTGACAAAACAGACAAAATAATCATCAGACTGCTCGAACAAAACAAGTATAGCTACTTCAAACCTAGAATTTTGAATTAAAATGTTTATAAAACTATAAGAACAGTAATGGAAAACTTTTAAATATGATCTTAGTCAAGATTAACCTGTCTTGGTTTTATATCTAAAAATCAAACTTAACATATTCTTGGATCAGGAGGAGCAGCTGTATGCCATCATTATGAAAGCAGAACTTAGTTTCCATTTTTAAAGTCTGTGAGGAAATACAGACACAGTGAGTTTAACCAGTGCAGACTGCTTCATTAAAAAAAAAGAACCTATGTTCATGAAAAAAAAATCCCTACCCCTGAGGGATAAATTACCATCAATATAATGGCTGTTCTAGTGGTATAATCACATAATTAAAGTCTATCAGTGGAATGAAAGGACATCTTAAGAAATGTGTGTAAAACTTTTATGATAATGACAGCTGGGTTAAATAATAACAAGTTTTAAATTGTTTTTTTAAATAATTTAAAAAGTGGAAATAGCTGCTTTAAAGTGAGAATGAACAACCCATTGAACAACCCAGCCCAAAAAATGTTGGGGGGAAAAAATATAGGAGATTTAAACATTTTTATTTTTGTGTTTGAGATAATGTCTCTCAGTCATCAGTCAGTGTCAATACACAGACAAATATATATATATATATTATTCTAGTTATATTATTTTAAAAAGTGCTGGGTTCTATAAAGTTTCATAGATGTTGACATGTTGACTGTTATCTGCTCTTTATACATCATCCAGTTTCTCAGGAAAACTACATTAAAGTAATATAAAAAGAAGTATTTCCTGAAGCTATGAATATCACCCGCCACCTTACATGTTACGCTTTTAAACAAAGATCTTGTGTTATCAGTTAGGGCTCAGAGTACATGTTGGAAATGACTCACCTACTACCACACCAAGGGTTTGCTCAATATCTGTAAAGTTGACTGAATAATAGCAATTTTCATGCTTGCTAAGTTCATCAGCTGTAGCAGACATCTTGATTTAGGTTGACTCTGAAAGTTAATCAGTTGTAGATGTCAATCCAATAGTTTTCAGGTTTGACTTCGATGGTTATTGACAAAGTTTGAAGCAAAAATTGTGTGCTTTGTGTAGTGCTCAGAATAAGTGTTGGGAATCACTGGGGTCAGAGGTTAGTGTATGTTAGAGTAGAGGCTGATAACATAATGTTCACATAAACCAATACAAAAATTTTTAAATTGGAATTGTCATCGGAGTTAAAAACACTACAGTGCTGTATATCTTTACTGTCAGCTTTGCTTAAGTCACAGCTGCGATGGAAATTCATCTACCTATCAAAATCTTTATCCCCTTACAAAAATTCAAAGCAAGCTCAAACAGCATCTACTGCTGAAGGTTTACACCAACAAGACTTTATTTTACTGACAAATGTGTGTCAGACCTGTATCAAACTAAAATACACAAACATACACTGGCCCTTTGCTAGAAGCTAACCAAAACTCTTGTTTTATTTTGGAAATTATTAGTAAATATAATAATCTGATAGTAGCAAATCAAAACGTTACAAGTGAATTTTGTATCTCCTCAGGAGGATGAACTAATGTGTTCATTAGCCAACCCAGTGAGAATACACTGATGAATTCAGAAGGTGTTGAGTTGTAATAGCCTGCGTCCACTCACCATCGTTGAGGTCCTGCAGCAGACTCTCTTGACCAGAAAAGTCCAGCTTGACTTTGATGCTGATTGTCAGAGTCACGGTGTGCCCTGGCTTCAGAGGCAGGTGGCTCAGGGCCTCCTCCAGCTCCCAGCTCAGAAAGCTACCAAACACTTTTTCTGCATCAACAAAAACAAAGGAAAATAACATTTTTAAATATTTATTTGAAGTTTTGACTTTGATGATCACTTCTGAGAGGAAATGTGGTCAAACTTATCAATACTTTATAATCTTTCTATATTGTAACCTGGAATTTAACTGGATTTTTTATTTGAATAAAGGAAAGAGCTGGGATTCTTGGAAGAGATTATTTTAAAAAACAGCAGCATTGTGCTGTGGGCATGTTTTTCTCAAGCAGAGACTGGAAAACTGGTCAGAAACAAAGGAAATGGATGGAACAATATGTGAAGAAATTTTTGTGAAGAATTTTTTTGAGTCTTCCAGAGATTTGAAACTGGGACAGAGGTCCACCTTCTAGCAGAACAATGACCCTAAACACTGCTTAAAGAAACATTCCATTGGTTTAAGGTGAACTACGTAAATGTCCTGGAATGATTCAGTCAAAACTCAGATGTGCATTCAACTAAGAATCTCTGGTTGGATTTAAAAATTGTTGAACACAAGCAGCACCATCCAACCTGAAGGAGCTGCAGCAGTTTGGTCAGGAAGAATGGACAAAAATTACACTGGTTAGATGGACCAAGATCACGGAGATGGACCTGAAGAGACTTTGAAGAGATATTGGAACTGCTGCCAAACGTGGAAACACAAAGTATTGAGTTTTGTGGGTTGAATGCTTTGAGTTTTACTTTTGAGTTTTATACATTTAAAGATTATTTAGAACAAGATATTTTTCTTATTTAACTTCATAATTCTTAAGTATTTTTTGTCGAATTATCACTTTCAATCAAAATAAAAATCCAAATTAATTCCAAGTTGTAAGGCAGCAAAACAGAAAGCATACCAAGAGGGATGAATACTTTTGCAACAAACTGTATATCATTTTCTTTAAAAAACTTGGTATATTCAGGTGCAAGCTTGTTTTGATGATGTTAGGAATAGGATTGCATGTGTAGAAAGCTGAACACAAAGAAAAAAAGCGTCACTGTGACCCTTCTCGTGCCCATCACCAGACTCAGAGCTTCAATTTATGCTTCCTAGCTCCTCTAAATGAGTCGAACGACTCAGCTGCATCCACTTCAGCCAATATGAATGAAACATCACCTGAATAAAGCATGTGTTCAGCCTGTGCAGGTGAGCTACTGCTGATCGCAAGGCTGCAGGAACAGCACACAGGCTGATTATAACACACGCACAGCAGAGGGGGAGCCTGAAAGCTCACTGCAAAGAACAACAGCTTACACTTCTTGGTTCGATTCATCATCAAAATCCGTAAAGTCCTTCAAGAGGATGTGAACGTAGGCAGCATCAAATAAACATTCAGTGAGTAACACTTACCTTCAATTATTCATGAACTCAGAGCTTTTGAATTGAATTAAAAGTGAAAAAGAGAGAAAAGGAGCAGCCAGTGAGGCAGCGGAAGAATGATTAAAAAGACATCAGGATTATAAAAAAGAAAATATTCACTTCAATGTGTAACATAAGACCTTGTAATTCAACAAGCAGAAATCCTGGGCTATGGATGGAGAGACTACTATCACATTATTTAATTAGCAGTCAAAAAAGTAACCTAAATGATTGATGAGAAATAGTTTATGCCTTTCTAAAGTATCATAGGGAGCCATTAAAATACTTTCACATCAGCTGCACCTAATGAAAAACAAAGTATTATTTCTTTCACATCAAGTGAAAAAGTACTTAGTGAACAAAAGGGTAATGAGCAGGTTCAAGTACAGACATTAATCTGACAAATCTTTACAAAAACGTCCTAAATCATTCTGTTCTCTTTTCATTCAAATCAAAATTTATTCAGTATTCCTGTCAAATTCAGAATAGAATTTAAATCTTACTTCTAACATACAAAGCTCTTGTCAACCAAGCTCCATCTTATATTAAAGGTCTTATTGTTCCATATTTTCCTAACAGAGCACTTTGTTCTCAGACTGCAGGTTTACTTGTGGTTCCTAGAGTTTCTAAAAGTAGAAACTGGAGGTGTGGAACCAACTTCCAGTTTCTGCCTGGTGGACACACTGTCCACTTTTAAGATTAGGTTTAAGACTTTTCTTTTTGATAGTTAGAGTTGGCTTGAATTTTCTGACCTATTCCTTAGGTATGCTGCAACAGACGCAGACAAATTTCTTTGCAACTATTTGTAAATGGTAACAAAACAAAACATCACAATGGTAACTGAAATAACTTAAAACTGACAAAAGTAATAACACGAAAAAAATGACGTAAAAAATGTACACTGACAAAGATTCTGGAAGAATATCTTTTGGACAGATGAAACAAAACTGGAGCTTTCTGGCAACAAAGTCCTATTAGTTCTATGTTCACAGACCCAAAAATGAAAAATACAAGAACCCTGTAACTACAGAGAAACATGGAGGAGGCTCTGTTCTGTTCTGGGGCTGATTTCCTGAATGTAACACAGGGTGTCTTGAATCAGGTAATGACCCAAAACACACAGCTAAAAACACCCAAGAATGTCTCAGAACAAAACACTGGCCTTTTCTGAAGTGACCCTCTGAGCCTTGATCTAAATCCTGTTGACCATCTGAGAAAAGAGCTGAAACCTGCAGTCTGGACAAGGAACCCTTCAAACCTGAGACAACTGGAGCAGTTTGTTCATGAGGAGTGGACCAGAATAACTGTGGACATGTGCAGAAGTCTCAGAGAGACGGATTGATTGCAAGGTTTTGCAACAAAATATTAAGTGACCATACTTTTTTGTAAGGGCCAGTTTCATTTTATTTTTTTTCTGTACTTCTGTTCAACAATACTTTAAAAGCAATGATTGATTAAATTAGTTGATTTTTAATTGTTTTTATTATTAATATTATTTTTGTCAGTTTTAACTTTTTTTGTGAAGCTTATTGATTTTTTTTTTTTTAACAAATGGGTACAAAGAAATTTGACTGCCTGTAAAGGCTTACACAGATTATTTCTCTCAACTATCCATGTTTGTATTTGCAATTACTGCTGTCATTACACAGTTTTTTTCTTTTTCTCCTCCATATATAAACTAGGCTTGGACCAATTATTTTGTGTTTGTCTGGATCTTTTTATTGTCCTTTCAGCCCCCAACTTTTCAAGGCAGATGGCCGACCATTCTGGTTCTGTTTTTGCTGGACATTTATTCCTGTTAAAAAGCATTCTTTTCCACTGTTGCCTCTGTGCTGCTCAGGATGGGGGATTGCAAAGTGAAGATTCAACACAACCTGCTGGCTTCCTTAGAAAGATAACTTTCACTAGTTTGCATTTCAAAATGTACAAGTGAATGTATTGTATTATAATTGGAATGAATTGACTTTAATTGGATTTTAATCTAGATTTGTTTTATGATTTTGAACTTGTTTTTTCTTTGTATAATGTCCTAAGAAGACTACTGTTGTGAATTGGTGCTACATAAGTAAAATGAAAACTGAATTTTTAAAACCATGCAATAATAAATACTTTTATGAAAGCTATAATATTATTTTTATGTTAAAACAATTTAGAAAGTGCATTGATTCAACTTCATTGCCATTTTGGATTATCTAAGTATAATAAGTAGAATACTTAATATTTTAGTTATGAGATCAATGATAATCTATATACCCAATATATTTGTGTAATCTGCTGAATCCTCCAGGTCTAAGGTCTGAGCTTAAAGCTAAAAAGAATGAAATTCTCGTGTTTTAAAAGCTAACCTGTCATATGTCTAATATACTATTAACCATTTAACAAAGAAAGACAAATGTATAGCTAAATTATATGCAATCCTAAAAAATATTTCTTTATATAACAGTCCAAAGATAAAAAGCAAGACAATCCCAAATTCAAACACTAGTTTTAAGTAGAGTTTGACAACTATCTGTCATATTTCAGTTTACTAATTAACAAGTTTGAGTTGTTTTACTTTATGTTAATCAAATTGAAGTTTAGTTGGTATTAGATACAAGATGTACAAATAAACTTCTATTTAAAGGATGATTTTCTTCATCCATGTTTTCTTCCACCTACCCATCGTCAGGTCATGGAAGAAACAAGTCAAACCCAGATACCCCTCTACCCTCTCCAGCTCCTTCTGGAGTACCCCAAGATGTTCCTAGGCCAGACAGAATACATAATCCCTCCAGCAAGTTCTGGTTCTATCTCAGTGTCTCTTCCCAGTGGGACATGACAACAATGCCTCATGAGGGGAAGTATCCAGGAGGCAGGCTAATCATATGTCCAAACCATCTCAGCTGTCTCTTTTCAATGTGGGGGAGCATTAGTTTTAATCCAAGTAAGCCTGGTCACCCTACAGTGGAAGCTCATTTTAGCTGCTTATTGTCAGGATCATATTCTTTCATTCATGATTCTTAGCTTATGACCAAAGGTGAGGGTTAGAATGCACCCAAACCAGTAAAGTAAGGGGTTTGCCTTTTGGCTCAGCTCCTTCTTCACCACAGTAGACCATATCAACGACCTCTTTACTGCCGATGAAGGCCCAATCTGTCCATCTCCTGCTCTACTCTGGCCATCACTCATAAACAAAACACAGAGATACCTGAACCCCTCCACTTGAGACACTCATCCCCAACCCAGAGGAAGCATTCCATATTTTTTTTCTGGTTAAGAATTCTGATCAAGTCAGATTAAAAAAGGCCAAACAGACAACTTACAGATAGGTAAACCACTGAATCAGTATTATTCTGCTGTTTCTGTTTTCCGTGCAGCTGAAAGAGTTTTCTCTCATCAATGTGTTTAAAGTGATTTAGGTCAGGGCTAAATTGAAAAAAAACATGTTTAAATCTTCAAAATAAAAAAAGACCAAGGTTAGGAAAAGAGCTCACTTTCAGCTATGCAAAGGTACAAGAACTATGTGTAATTTATTAGATGACTGTATTATCCATCACTTATTGGCTTTAGACTTTTTGAATGCATGCATGTTTTTGAGAAATGGGGAATGTGTCATACATTAAAAGATAGCTGTGTCTGCACCATGGCAGAAAGAGTAATGTTTTGTTTGTTTTGCAACAGATGTGATCCTGTTAAGACTCATCTCATCTTTTATTCATTTAACTCCCAAAGAAAATGCAGGGCACAACAGAAATCCTCTTGCAGCTCGTGTCTGTCCAAAATTACTACAATATGACTAAAGAAGTGTGACAATCGGGAGATGCAAGAAGGTACAGAGAAAGACAGATAAAAGGCATCAGTCTTTGATGCAAAAACAACATCCTGTATCTTTGTTTGAAAGACACAAAAAATGAAAACAGACTGAGAATCTCTTTGTTAATCCAAATCTACCAGGTGTTAGGCTCCCTTTAAAATAGATTAAGACTCCACTAAGCTCTCCATGAAATACACGACCAATTCAAATAGGGCTGGATCAGGGCAAACCCCCAGCAGTGATGACGCTGTGTTTAGTAGTTGTTGTTGTTTTTGTTTTTGTTTTTTTTACCCCTGCTGTTTTAAACATTTCTGAGATGTTTTTCTGTGCACTTACCAAGCTCTATGTCAGCAACACATTCTCACCACGATCTCACCACATTAGGGCTTCATTCTGGCATTGCTCTCTTTGACCGTGTCTGGATGAAGCTATACACAAAAAGACCACTAGCATGGTGCTAATGGCATGATGGGTATATAACTCATCCATGAGGCTAGAGTGGGCAGTACTGTGGTTGCCTTCAGACTGTATGAGACCCCGCTATAATTTAAAAGAAAATTGTCGAAACATGGATGGGTTTTGTACCTTGGTGAGGTTTTGGTATGCTCATTAAGAACACAAAGGCTCCCCCACCCATGATATATCCACATGGGTTTGAGCATGCAGAAAACTTCCACAGCAAGGTCGGTGTGCTTTATTGTCAGTGTGGCAGAATATCAATTTCCTGGGTGTTGCATGGTGCCTGTGGTGGAATCATATCCATGACACAGGACTCATCTGAGTTACACAGAATGACCTGGACAAGTCATTCTGTGTTTGTCTGTGTATCTTTTTTGTCCTCTCAAACCCCAGCAGCTGGGGCAAATGGCCACCCATCCTGATTCTGCTGGAGGTTTCTTCCTGGTAAAAAGGAGTTGTTCCTTTTCACTGTCGCCGATGTGCTGCTTAGGATGGGAGATTGAAATCAGGTGAAGATTTGATGTACGTAATCTGCTAGGTTCCTTAGATCAAAGGTGTCAAACCACATTCCTCGAGGGCCGCTGTCCTGCATGTTTTAGATGTGTTCTTGCTTTAAATCACCTGGTTTAAATGGATGACTTGTTGCCATGCTCCTGGAGAACTTGATGATTTGATGAGGAGCTAATCAAACCATTTGAATCAGGTGTGTTGGAACAGAAAAACCTAAAACCCTCAGGACAGCGGCCCTTGAGGCCTGGAGTTTGACACCCCTGCCTTAGATGGATAACTTTTATTAAATGGCTTTTATAATGTATGTTAATGTTTTTGTACAATGCCCAAAGATGACTCTTGTTGTTAATTGGCACTATATAAATGAACTAAACTGAACAATCCTAAAAATAAAAGTACAACATCAAACAGTCATTGTCACAAGTCCAAGATAGAAGTTCAATTGTCAAGTCCAAACCGCAGGTCCAAAGTGCCTCCTTTGTTCAGATTGTTTCCTTCCATAATACAGATTCTGAAGGACTATTGACAATCGTTATCAAGGCAGGCACCACTCTCTCTTCTTTTGCTGCTATGCCTCAAACACTCCATAACCAATCCTTGCCAGTGCACACCAGCCTTGTCACATGGATATGTCTGTCACCGCTGGCACCATATTGATGATGCCAGTGCACGCCCTGTCACAAATCTGCTGCCACCACAGGCCCTTCACACTCCACCCAGAAGCCCAGTACTCTGCCACTAGGACAATAAAGCACCATGACCTTGCCACAGACATTTTGTGCATGTCATAACCATCCTAGATCTATGATGCCATGTGCTCTTAACATAGGTCTGAAGACCTTGCCTAAACTCTGGAAAGAGTTTCCAAGTTATAACTGATTATTAATGTTGTGGCACAATCGTTATCAAGCAAGGAGGGGGCCTTGGAGTCAAAGGCAGGCAGTCTACTCAACTTCAGCATGACTCTTTGAAGTGTAAGGGTTTCAAGTTTTATGAAAAACAGCACTTTGTGGCAAACCATGTTTATTGCATGTAAGCTATTCAAAGACATACTAAAGTAACTGTCCTAATCCAGCACAGACAAAGAAGTAGTACCAGCAACTTCTTTGGGCTCAAAAAAAGAAGAGAAAATGCTTTTGTCAAACATTGGGTGAGTGTCACACCATTTATCTAAAACCTATTGATCAATTTCCCTCTGCAGAATCAACACCTTAATGTGTTGGAGGAGTTTGAGTCTTTGGGTCAATTTTTTATTTTATTTTTTTAACTGTTTCTAAATGTCATTTTCTACAAGTTAATTAAAAGTGCAATGAGATAATACTAATAGATAAAACTTATTTAGCTGGTCAGTGAAAAGAGATCTAAAAACCCAAACAAGCATGTAGATGAGCTGAAACTATTTAAACCTGCAGATTAAGTCTTTAAATAAGAAAACAAGCTGATTTCCTTGTAGAACAAATTTTGTTTGTTTCTAAAGAAAGACATATTGAGCACAGCCACAAAAAACATTTTAATAATGGAGATCTGCTGATTTTACTTTATGCATATTTAAGATAGACATGTAAAATGAAGAGATGCCTTAATGACTAATACTGGGTGACTGATAAAAGGATTTTGAAAAGGATTTTTTAAATGATGCAGTATTTAGATCTGAAATGTTCATGCCACCAAGAGATGTGCACACACCTAAAGATTCAAACAAAAATAAAACACTGTATGTTGTTATTATTTTGTATTATCTCACCAGATGGGCTCTTAAGGGATTCAATTACCCACTGAAACCAACAGCCTAACAGGCAGTAAGGAAGTAAATAGAATCAGCCCAGAATTTAGGACATTTGTTCCTTTACCTTAGATCTGAATCTCCACAATGTTTCATAAAATTAAGCAATTTTTTATATGGTATTAATATATGGTCATAGTAAAAATTACACACAGTAAATATAAAAGTCTACACAAAGAGCTTTTAAAGTATCAATGGGATCACACAGTTAAAACGGATTAGTCAGGAGATGGTTACAAAACATTTCACTGGCATAAGAAATCCAATCCAACACGGTGGCCAATGGATCAACAAATAGGGGCCTCATCCGCAGTAATGAGGGCATTGCTCTGATCTGTCATGGTGAAGAAGGAGCTAAGCTGAAAGGCAAAGCTTTCAATTTACTGATCTGTCTTCCCCTTACCTATGGTCACGAGGTATGGATGACAAGCGGCTGAAATGAGCTTCCTTCGTAGTATGGCCGGGCTCAGCCTTTAGAGATAAGGTGAGGAGCTCATCATTTGGGGGGAGTTTGGAGTAGAGATGCTGCTCCTCTGCATCAAAGAGAGTCAGTTGAGGTGGTTTGTGTTTCTGATTAGGCTGCCTCAGTCTAGAGGTCATCCAGGCAAATCCTACTTGGAGGAGACCCTTGGCAGTCCCAGAAATTGCTGAAGATTTATCATAGTTTCAGTTTTTTTGCACAACCATAACCTGGCATTTTAACAGGGGTGTGGAGAATTTTTCAACCACTGCCAACACTTTGTGGAAGATTGAATGTATTTCACCATAGGTATGTAATGGTATACATAACTGTGTTTGTGCAGTTTCAGAAACAGTGAGAAACCATAGTGATGGTGTGCAGGCACATATGGCTGATCAATAATGTAGGCACTCTGAATAGACCCAGCTGTTTGCGTGTGATGACAGCTGCTCCCAGCAGCACTGAAAGCAAAATACTTTCTGTCATTCTGTTCACTGACAGGTGCAAAACAGGTACTTGTTTGGAAACACAGAACTCCAACTTAAGCTGTATTATTAAAACAAATATTATTATAATCATTTGTGCCTGTTGGAGGTTTTGACACATTCACAAGTTTAAAAATAATTTAAAATAAATCTGCAGAAATGCCTCGTATGTAGAAGCTGCTAGAAAACAGAAGTTCAGGAACCTAAACCAAAGACGAAAAGAATTCAGAATTTGATCAACCCTATCAAGGAAATAACCCTACAACAGCCTGATGATACTGATCCATTTTAGGCAACTTTAAGTGAACACAGACACATTTAAGGGCCTAGCATTCCTAGGAGGAATGCATATCACCCACCACCTTTCCTATCAGAGCCTAAAACTAAGACCATCTTATGAGATGATTGGAGTCATCACCCCTCTCCCTGGGCTGCCACCTTATCATGGTGGAGGGGTTTGAGTGTCCCAATGATCCTAGAAGCTATGCTGTCAGGGGCTTCATGCCCCTACCAGGGTCACCCAAGGCAGACAGGTCCTAGGTGACGAAGTGCAGCCCAAAGACCCCTTATGATGAGTCAACATATTGGACACAGTGTTCCCTCGCCCGGACGCAGGTCACCGGGGCCCCACTATGGAGCCAGGCCTGGAGGTGGAGCACGTTGGCGAGCGCCTGGTGGCCGGGCTTTCACCCATGGAGCCCGGCCGGGCATAGCCCGAAGAGGATACGTGGGTCCCCCTTCCCATGGGCTCACCACCTATGGGAGGGGCCAATGGGGTCGGGTGCAATGTGAGATGGGTGGTGGCCGAAGGCAGAGACCTTGGCGGTCTGATCCTCGGCTATAGAAGCTGGCTCTTGGGACGTGGAATGTCATCTCTCTGGTGGTGAAGGAGCCTGAGCCGGTGTGTGAGGTTGAGAGGTTCCGGCTAGAAATCGTCAGGCTCACCTCAACGCACGGCTCTGGCTCTGGAACCAGTCTCCTTGAGAAGGGTTGGACACTCTTTCACTCTGGAGTTGCCCACGGAGAGAGGCGCCAAGCAGGAGTAGGCATACTTGTTGCCCCCCATCTTGGTGCCTGTACATTGGGGTTTACCCCGGTGAACAAGAGGGTAGCCTCCCTCCGCCTACGTGTGGGGGGACGGGTCCTGACTGTTGTTTGCATTTATGCGCCGAACAGAAGTTCAGATTACCCACCCTTTTTGGAGTCCTTGGAAGGGTTACTGGAGGGTGCCCCTCCTGGGGACTCCCTTGTTCTACTGGGGGACTTCAACGCTCACGTGGGCAATGACAGTGAGACCTGGAGGGTTGTGGTTGGGAGGAACGGCCCCCCTGATCTGAACCCGAACGG
>NC_051434.1:21732204-21740358 GCF_001649575.2 Kryptolebias marmoratus
CTCGGCTGGCCTGGGAACGCCTTGGGATTCCCCCGGAGGAGCTGGCCCAAGTGGCTGGGGAGAGGGAAGTCTGGGTCTCCCTGCTTAGGCTGCTACCCCCGCGACCCGACCCCGGATAAGCGGAAGAGAATCAATGGATGGATGGATGGAGTCATCACCATTTTGGTCAAACCTAGTAAATGAAATCTTGCATGAGATATTGCAAGATATGTGTTGCGAATTGGTCTGAGCTACAACCACAAAAAAAATTAGCTCAACATTTGTAAAACTTGTAGAAATTTCTTTGTTGACTAAGGTCAATTAGCTGGGGAAGCCATATTGAACTAGGGTGACTCTAAAAGTGAATGATTTGTACATATACAGGAAGGCCAAAGAGGACATATATGGCTGCAGTTAGAAAGGACATGGAGGTAGATGGAGTGAGGACAGAGGACACAGAAGAAGAAGAAGAAGAATGGAGAATGACTCGCTGTGGTGACCCCTGAAAAGGGAACAGCTGAAATAAAAACAATATTAGTTTCTGAAAGTTTCAATAAAATCTGTCCAGTTATTTATGAGATATTTTACTTGGAGTTTGTGTTAGGGCTGACACTCAGCTAGTACCACACCAAATTGCAGCTCATTATACTATACATATTCTACGGTTGGCTGAGTTATAGGTGTTTTTTGTGTTTTCTAAGGTCAGCTGGCTGTTGACTTGGTTGACTTCAAAAGGTACAGTACAGTAGTTTATGAGATAATTTGCTAATACATATTTTGCAAACAGAGGTTTTAATCACAAAGTTTTAAAAACAAATCTCATGCAATCTGTTAGTGTTCAGAGTATTTGTTGGAGATTACTCTCAGCTACTACCACAACAGATTTTAGATATAAAATTAAGTTATATCTATATGTGTTTGCTGTGGTCATTTAGCTGGTGAGGCTAAATTTTATATATATATATAAAAAACATAAATCCTCTGTTGTTGACAGTTGCAGTCAAGCTCAAAAGCAACAACCAACTTAGGACACTTATTTTGACAATGTATTTTGACAATACACTTAAATAGCGCAAGAATCATGATTACCCACCGCCATCAAAAGCCAACAGGTGATAGTGTGTCACCTCTGTCTATGTGTGTCTGTTACCAAAACATCTCATAAATGACTCAACAAATTTTATTGAGACTTTCAAAGTAATCACTGGTTTTCATCACAGCTCCAACTGACTAACTGTTGGAGTCAACCTGATTCAAGATGGCTAAACAGCCATTAAAAACATAGAAATGGATACAACTCTTTCCATTTTACAATTATTGAGGCAACATTTGGTGTGGTGGCAGCTGATACTCCTCTCTATCACATAGTCTGAGTGCTGACAGATCACAAAAGACTTTGGAATATAAGACGATGGGTGATGTGCATTTTTTAATGCTACTTTCATTTGACTTGTATTCATCCAGTAACAACCTTAGAATATGACAATTTGAAATAGATGTCCATAAGAGATTAAAAAGATGAGACACTGTTTTAAAAACTGCATCATTTGAAAATCTGAATTAATTTTTTTATCAATTCCTCCTTTTAAGGGACTTTATGTGAAACCACAGAGTTTCATGAGTTACAGCACTAAAGAAAATAAAGTAACATCAAGAAGAGGACTGAATGATCAACAGCTCTGCAATGCAATTAGCACATTGGGTTGAATCATACAGCCCACCAGGTTGTTGTTCCTCTGAGAAAATGTGTATTTTTATTTTCTGACATTTGAAAGTTTGGACAAAAAAATACTTCAGTGAGCAGCAGCTGAACATCTTAAAACCACAGCATGTTTTTAATGACTAAAAGAAATGGCTTAGCAAAAGCTGCGATGCACAATTAAGCATGTCCCATTATGAAAAAAAGGATTACCTCTATAAACTTGTACCAGGAGGAACTGCCTACAAATGCAGATTATACCAAAAGGATTTAATCTGTTTGCAGCTTTGCACGTGTCCCTGTGGTAAACATTAACAAGTAACAGTTCTGTTACAGTTCATAAAGTCAATAAAAGGGAACAGGAAATGTGTATCAACACCCTAATCATACAGGAGAAATGTTCCAAAACAAAATTATTAAAACAAACTTCATTATCATGGTGTTTATCTGTATGTAATCAAACCTTCTGAATTTACTAAAATAAGTTATTTCTTTACAAAAATGTAATGCCTATAACTTGTTCCAAACCCAGTGTTAAATAGCCATGAGCCAGTTACTTGTATTAAGGAATTCCAGGATGTCAATAAGTCACACGTCAAACCACTTTTTTTCCTCATCATACTGTTTCTACAATTTAAAAAGTCTAATAACTAGAATACAGAGCATGTTTTTTTTAATTGCCCCCTTGATTACCAGACCTTTTGCTTGGAGCCATCATTCAGTTGTGTTTGTAGACAAGTAGAGAAAAAACCCTAAACTCTTGTGCCCCTTTAAAAAAAAGAGTTAGTTGGTTATACAATTTATCCAGAGGACCACACAGTCAGTCATGGCTTGTCTACTGAAGCAGCCAAACCTCTCTCTTATCAAGTTAATGCTGTTTTGAAACAAATGTTTGCAACAAGCTACAACCGTTAGCATGTTAGCAGGTGAAGTATACAACAGACTGCAGGCTAATAACCCAACTGATTAATTGATAACATCAGCTTGCCAGGCTCTAAATGTTACTTTACAAAGGGCAGAACAGCAGAGAAGAAGTGACATTCACTGCAATGGGCGCAATTACTTTAGAATTATAAATAAATTGATGTAATTCCGTAGTTCAGTTTGCTACTTGTATCTTGTGGAGCTGTTAAAGGAAAACAATATTCTTCTTTTCCTTCTCATTTCTCTTTAAAGGGAAACACACCTTGTCTCTGGG
Source organism: Kryptolebias marmoratus (assembly GCF_001649575.2). Lineage (NCBI taxonomy): Eukaryota > Metazoa > Chordata > Actinopteri > Cyprinodontiformes > Rivulidae > Kryptolebias > Kryptolebias marmoratus. Next base: position 21,735,081 of record NC_051434.1, read on the forward strand.
TACATAACTGTCAGCCATCCATACAGTACAGTAGTCTCTTAAAGGGAAACTTGAGCTCCTTTCATCACATATTTATGAGAAAAACTGCTTACAGCATCACTAAACAAGCTGTTCATGGTGAATTATGTCCATCATGTCCTCTACAATCTGTTTTTAAAAACAACACTGTTTTAAACAGCCTTTATACTCTGTTGGTTAATTTAAAAAAAATAAATGAACCTGATCACATATTGGTTTAAAATCTGTCCTTTGATTTTAATAAGAATGACTGTCAAATTGTTTGCTTAGGTTTTCTCAGTCTTCTTATTTATATCTGTGAATTAAAACAAAACTAGAAATATTAAACTTAGTATTATTATACTATTATACCTTCACTAAAATCATTATTAAGCAATATATGATATTATTTAGACAGCAGCAGTAATAATGTTTGAATTTTTCTTTTTTGAATAAAAGCAAATAAAACATGCTTTAGTGGTGTGGTGGACCCAAGAGAGCAGGCAAGAAGGCAAGCAAGAATGATTTTAAAAGAAACAATAATTTCAAAAGAGCTAATGGGTCAAAGAGAAGCAAAACCAAAAATTCACGGTAAAAACTTGAAGGGGACAAAGCATGACAAAACCAGTTAACCTAACATACAGGTGTTTGGTCTATGGGAGGAAACCGGAGTACCCCGAGTAAACCCATGTGTGAACAGGGAGAACATGTAAACCCCTCCCAGAAAGGCCCCAGGCCAGGATGAGATCCTGCAACCTATTTGCTGGGAGGCAACAGCTCTAAGCAGGAACTAAAACAGACACACTAAATTTAATCTGAAGAGTCAGTCATGTGAGAAACTCCTAAGGAAGCTGATATGATCTTTTTTTTTTTGCCTTTTTTGTCTTTTTGCCTTTTTTCCCTGCTTAGATGCATAACTTATTTACTTACAGGTTGTGTTTGTTCCTTAGTGACATCTGATTCAAGAGAGTCAGATGTCCCAGAGTAACAAAAGGAGAAAATCTTTCACTCTGCTGTCATGCTTTGATGGAATAAAATGAGGGCTATGGTGACCGAATAATTAAAAATAACACCAGAGATAAGCTAGTCTGAGATTAATGAACAAACAATCTAATAGATTGTTATGTTATGTTCATTTCTGAGGAACAGGAATGATGTTCCTGGGTCAATTTGACCTGGGAATGTTTAATCTTGCAGTAGTGTCAGAAACCAAAAAAAATCCCAAGAAACATTTTTGTATCCGATTATTAACTCCATTACTAACCTTTTAATCAATACTTAGTGAAATTATGTTTTTTAACTCTCACAAATTATGGATCAATGAGGATAATTCACTCATTTTTTATTTTAAAAATGGATGTTGAATTTTTTTATGTCCACTGGAAAAACCTACACAGTAAAAAACAATGTTTAAACTTGAAATTGATTTTTTTGAATTTTTTTACATTTAGAATTTGTTGCTTTTCAAGGAATGATGTTTTTAAATTAACTTGAGACACCTATTCTGTTTGGGGTCAAACTGACCCGTTGATTAAAAATCAAGACAAATAAGTCATGAGGATTTGTGTTGAAAATAAACTTTTTTTAAGGGACTTTTATAACAAAGAGATAAAGCATAAAATAGACCCAAATGAAAATGGGATTGTCAAAATGCTGATTGAGATCTATAAGGGTAAAAAGCACAGAACAGTATCCTTACTTTATAAATATTTGTTAGAAAATAGAGGCACTAACACATTGGAAATTAAGACAAAATGGGAAAGGGAACTGGGCATTCTGTTAACAGAAGACGACTGGCTGAATATCTGGAAGACCCAAATTACAACATCCTCTTCCAGAATCTGGAGAGAATACTGTTGGAAGAATGTAATCAGATTTTTTATAACACCCAAAATTACTAGTAAATTCAAATCCAGAGTTCAACCATGTTGGAGAGATTGTGGAGCGCTTAATGTTAATCACGCGCATATTTTCTGGCTTTGTCCCAGGATTACACAGTTCTGGGACAAAATACACAAAGAGATTGTAACAATACTGGGATATTCAATATCTAGGACCAGTCAGGTTTTATATTTAGGTCTTTCGGAAAATGTTGTACTTAATAAAGATTGTTACTTGTTCAAAATTCTGTTGGTAGCAGCCAAAAAAGTAATAACCAGGAAGTGGTGTCAATCTGAGCCTCCCACCATAGAGGAATGGACACAAACGGTGAACTCGCTATTTGAGATGGAGATTCTAACACACAGACTGAGGACACAAGAAGAGCAATGCCAGGACAAATGGGAAAAATGGACAAATGTCACATCAACGTTACAGGACTAAATTAGGATATGTCGTCCCCTTGTATTTTGTGCTATTCAGTTAAGAATCCCCCTTAATGTGTTGTTTTTATTTTGTTTTTGGTTGTTCTGTATTGTCTGCTTATTATCATTTCTATGTTGTGTTTTACTTTCTTTGGTGAGTCTACTCTGAAAATGTTAATAAAAATAAAGTGATAAAAAAAAAAGAAATACTTTTTTCTATCAATGTTTTTGAACCACAAAATGAGCAAAATAACTACAAAAGAAGAGATTAGCAACATGAACACAGTGCATGCGTGTCTGTGAGTTTCCACAGTCTACAAGTGATATGTCATCAAATGATAGCAAACACCATGCATGTGATTAGTAATCACATTGTGCTTTGTGCAAATTAATATTTTGCACATTTCACACATGTTGTGCTCATCTTGTTGGCTTGTAAACTTGGCTTCTCTGAATGCCACTAGCCTTTCATCCACTGTGACATTAGGACCTGGATTATAGAGCAGTGAAAGTTGCTCAACCCACTTGTCCCACACTGTCCTAAGAGCTTTCAGACACATCCTCATCTATTTCACTGTCTTGATCAAGGATAAGTCCAGGTCTGTCATATTTTTATTTCTGATACTCATTTTGTGAAGCTCTGACAGTGACTATATCACATGTATCTGCAGTGTGTAATGTTTTTAGGACTCCTTTAAGAGATTAATTATATGTTTCCCTCCTCCCCTGCTGAGTGTCCATTCAGTGTGGGTTTTATTTACCCACACGAACAGAAAAGGTTCCCATCAAAAGTCATAACAACACCTGCATTTCTGCAGTTTACTAGTAAGGTAAAGAGAATAGGGAGAGGGTGTGCATCTCTGTATGTGTTTGAGGTGAAATATGTCTCACAGTTGCAAAGAAACAAAAAGTATAAGACATTTTTACCCCTCACTTTGACTGCCGGGTCAAATTGACCTGAACAGTATCTATGTAATGTATTAATGCAAGTGAGGATTGCAAATACGTAAAATGAACCATTTTCATTTTATATGTTGATTATGCTAATTAAGCCAAGCAGAAAAAGTTTCATATAGAAAAAAAACTTTTAACTATTCTTTTTAGATGTTTGAATTTAAAATGGGTCAATTTGACCCGCAACATAACAGGAGGGTTTATGTTACATAAAGAAAAAAAGCTTAACCAAAATAAACCAGCAACATATTCTAATTTATGTTATGATTTTAATGCAGCAAATTTTCACAAAAAAACACGTATGTTCAGGGGTGTAGTGTGGTCTCAAGATGGAGTAGGCGTGTTCTGAGGAAGCTCAGACTCAACTTCACTATTATCTCACCCTAAACATCCTTTAAAAACCTCTGCTAGATAGACCCGCAATATAAAAGATTGCTCTTTAAGTAAGATGACGAAACCTAAGAATAATAAAAAGGATAAAGGCTCTGGGGATGACATTTTAGTTGACCAGACAAAGCTACCATGCGCTGAAGAAGCTAGCGCTGGCACTTCAAACCCATCGGCAACCAATGAGGACGTCCTGGCAGCTATTAACACGTTGAGTGGCGCGGTCGACATGAGATTTATTGAGCTCAACAGCTCAATCTCCAACCTCTGTGCAACACTATCTGATATTTGTGACCTCGTGGCATCTACTGAGGCCACAACCGAATTGCAGGGCAGACGGATTTAGGAACTAGAGAAGAGGTATGCTAGCTTGGCTGCTCAGTGCTCCCAGCAGCAAGCTAAGTTGGAAGACCTGGAAGCGCGCTCACGTCGGCAGAATATTCGGATTGTGGGCATACCGGAGAAAGCGGAGAATGGTAAACCACTGGATTTCATCATCAAGCTATTACCGAAGCTGCTGGGAGAGGACAATTTCAACCAGCCAATTGAGGTGGATCAGGCGCACCGGAGCCTGACGCAGGCTAAAGACGGAAAGACGAGGGCCTTCATCGTCAAGCTGCACTATTTCCAGGAGAAAGAGCGAGTGTTAAGGTTGGCGAGAGAAAAGTTTTTTTGTTTTTTTTTACTAAAATCAATAAAAAACCATAACTTTTAACATATAAACCAAAAATACTTACTACTTTTGTAAGATAATTACTAACAAACATTGACATTCTCAAAAGGTGCTTTTTTTGAGAACGTTGATAGCTTATAAACTGACATTCATGACCATTTCTGGATTGTCCCTCGTCTGCAGCTCTCCTCACATGTTTTGCAGATACATAATGTTTGTCCATGGATGACTTGCGTTTATGTTCGATGATTACATTGCAGGACATGCAAAACAGCTTCCCCCCACTCTCGTGCAGCTGGGTAGGAAACTGGTTTGTGACCGCAGTGAAGTTAGTTTTCAGTTGGATATTGGATATTCGTGCTCCACAGAGTTAGCGGCGTCTAGCTCACGGCTGACCCGAAACAGGAACGCTAATGTTGGCCAGCCGTCCCTAAGTGAACCATTTAGGGACGGCTGGCCAACATTAGCGTTCCTGTTTCAGGTCAGCCGTAAGCTAGACGCCGCTAACTCGTTTGCTGAAATCTTTGTGAGCAAATGTGAAGCGTTAGCGCACATTTTCGCTTCGGTCGCTGCTCCTGCAAGCTCCCAGCATTCTGATGTTAACAGGATGTGACGTCACATGTCTTCTTCGTTAGTTATTTGGGGTTTTTTTGTTTTGTTTTGTTATGTTTTTGTTGCCCTGGTGGAAGGCAGACGTATTCTTCTCTGTGCCCCCCCCTCCCCCACTTTTTACATATTTTCCAAAAATTTAAGGAATATGGATCTGATCAGCTGGTCTCTCAACACAATTGATCAAATTTTCTCGACTGGATGAAGGAGAGTCCAGTCTCGGGATATGTCTCGCTGGGTATAAAGTGGATTCCTGGCAGGAGTGGAAGACTGTGTACCTACCGACGTGGAGCTTCCTAACATATTTGGGTTTTTGATAACAGGATTTCTGCTGTTTGGACCAGGCAGTTACCTG
>NC_051434.1:21740409-21788349 GCF_001649575.2 Kryptolebias marmoratus
CATCATCAAAGACAATGGCCTCTGAACTAAATGCAATTTCTGGACTCAGAATATGGAAAAGGTTAAAATCTTGGAGAAGCTGCTCGTTTCGGAACAACAGATTGGACCTGAAATTCGTCTATTCGGATTTGAGAATGTACCAGCAAAGACTTCAAGGCAGACTCAAAACAAAGTCAGCCTGTTCCAAAACAATTCTGTTATTATCTACATTTGGCTTGCCGATGTGGCCTTGAAGGCCAAAGTCTTATCAATTCTCCCTGGAATTTTTGTCAACAAAGGCTGTATGCCTTCTTGCCTGTGAACATCTGTGAACGTGATTCATGGATTTTTCTGCAAACACACACACACAAATGCATAACACTGCCTCCTACCATCTGGAAACACACACACACACACACACACACACACACACATATATATATATTTACTCCATTTACTCTCTCTGCTATGTAACTTGTTTTTCGCCCCTCCCCCTCCACCTCCCTCCCTCTTTCATTATCTTAGTCAGTAATTATTACTTCGGCTGTATAGCGGTCCTGGGGTACTTTTAGATAGTTCGGTACCGTTAGTTTTAGCATTGCCATGTTTTAGTTTATTTAGCCTTCCTGTACACTTAGCTTAGTTACTGTACAATTAGTTATCATATTATATATAATTGGCTGTTAGCGGGCCTTTTTTTTGGTACCTCTTAGCATTATACCACATCAATGTTTTTACCTCTATCAATTCTATCAATTTTTTATGTTGGCTGTTTTAGCGGGCCTTGGCACTGTTAGCTAGATTCTTTGTGCCTTAGTTTAGTAATATCATGTTTTAGTAGTTTAGTTATCCTGTACCTTAGTTAGCATTGTCATGTTTTGGCTTAGTTATCTTGTACCTTGTACCTTAATTGGCATTATCATGTTCTGTAACTTTGTATTGTTGTTTAGCTTAGTTGTCTCTCTTGTATTTTGTCTGTAACTTTGTCTGTAATTTTGTTCTTGTGTTGTAAAGCACTTTGAGTCGCCTTGTGCTGAAAAGTGCTATATGAACAAATTTCACTTCACTTCACTTATTTTGTATTCCACACTACACAAACCCACAAAGAAGACACTAGATCGCAGAAACGGTGGCGAATCACTTTAGAAACAATAAATATTGGGTTAAAGTTGTGGGAAAGTTGAGATGTTTTGGACAAAGTTGCGATTTTGCGGGGTTTGCTTGATTTTGCATTAATAATTGTGATCGCAACATCATGAAATCCTGGAGGGTCTGATTAGTGGCTTATATTACTGGGTGAAAAAATAATATTCAGCTATTTTGATGATGTTTGTTGTGTTGAGCTGGGTGGTTTTGGTTGGGGAGATGGGTAGCTATGTTACTAGTTCGCCCCATTGTGGAGGTGTGCTAGGTCTAGCTTTAAGTCGGGGGCTTGGAGACTCCGCACTGGGTTCTGTTCAGTTAGGTTCGAGGTCAGGTGGGATTAGACATTGGGAGGGGTGTTTTTTGCACATCAGTTTATTTTGAGTATTTAATAGATAGCTTTGCAGTCATGCAACAGTTAGTTAATAAATTACACACAAACAAATATTAACTGACCTATATAAACATTGCAAGGGCGGTGTCATTTTAATCAGTTGGAATGTTCGAGGGATAAATAGTCCTCTAAAGAGAGGGAAAGTGTATGCGCAACTCCGTTCTTTGAAGGCCGATATTTGTTTTCTTCAGGAAACTCACATTAAGAAAACAGCAGCTAAGGTTCTTAGCCCCTCATGGGCTTCTCATGTGTACCAGTCAAACTTCAGCACAAAAACGAGGGGGGTCGCAATATTGATAAGAAAAAATATACCATTCACCCATAACCAGACAATTTCAGATCATAGAGGATGATATGTGATCGTATGTGGGCTGCTAAACTCAACACCAGTAACATTAATCAATGTGTATGGGCCCAATTTTGATGATCCCATCTTTTTTCAAAACCTTTTTAAGGCAGTGCCAGATTTGATTAGCTCTAACATGATCATTGGAGGGAACTTAAATCTAACCTTAGATCCAGTCTTGCATAGACAACGCCCTCGATCTGGTGTATTCAAGAGCAGAGACTCTCAAAAATCTGTTAAATTCACACAATCTGGTTGACATTTGGAGACTGCTAAATCCTACTGGAAGAGATTATTCATGCTTTTCTGCAGTTCATAAATCCTACTCTAGGATTGATTACTTTTTGCTGGATGCTAGATTGCTGGCATTGGTATCAGGCTGTAAATACCATAATATTCACATATCAGATCATGCACTGGTATGTTTGAATCTTAAGCTGGATTGTGTGAAGGGCAGGGGGCAATTGCCACATTAACAACGCTTTGCTGAAAGATAAAGAATTTTGCTCCTATATCTCAAATTAAATCACACTATACTTGAGCTCTAATGATACAGGAGATGTGGATGACTCAATGCTTTGGGAAGCTATGAAGGCGGTCATAAGGGGATGTATAGTGTCATACGAGGCGGCGAAAAACAAGGAGTCTAAGTTGAGGTTGAATGAAATAGATAACCTGCTGACCAGTCTAGACAAAGTACAACAGAGTTCAGACACTTTAAATAAAATAATGGCTTTGCGGTATGAATACAACTCTATTATATCAAGAGACGTTTCTAGACTGTTGGTACAAGTTAAACAAAGATGGTTTGAGTTGGGTGACAAACCACATAAATTACTAGCTTGACAGCTTAAGCAGTTGCAGGCCTCGAGAGCTATACATTGTATTAAGCTCGAAGATGGCACTTTACTCACGAATCCAGATAAAATTAACGACAGCTTCGCAGACTTCTATGCCAAAGTTTATCAATCGCAGGGAAAATTGGATGTTAAAAAAATGGAAAGGTTTTTTGATAACCTAAATCTGCCAAGACTGCCGTCAGACTTAACGGACATACTAGAAGCTAATGTAACTTTGCAGGAGATTGAATCTGTCATCTCTGCTCTTCCTAATAATAAAGCGCCAGGTCCTGATGGGTTCAGGGTGGAGTTTTTCAAAGCGTTCAGCCCCAAACTATCACCTCTACTTTTGCGTATGTTAAACCACTCTAGGCAAGTAGCTAAACTTCCTCCTACTCTATACAAAGCCAATATCTTGCTCATCCCTAAACCGGGTTCTGACCCGGGAAGTATTTCGTCCTATCACCCAATTTCCTTGTTATCCTTAGAAACCAAAATTCTCAGTAAAATCCTTGCTAACAGACTCACAGAACACATAGGCTTAATCATCCATCCAGATCAGACTGGCTTTATGCCGGGTAGACACATGTTTTTAACCTACAACGCCTTTTCAATATACTATTCTCAGACCATACAGACGAGGCCATGGTTATTTCATTAGACGCACAGTTGTTGATTTTTGGAAGACTCTCCCTCTATCTATGGCTGGTAGGATTAACGTTATTAAAATGGTGGTATTACCACAGTTTCTTCATCTATTCCACTCTATTCCATGTTTTATAGTAATGTCATACTTCAAACAGTTAGACTCTATTATCATCCCCTTTATTTGGGGTTACAGGAATATCATAATCTCTAAAAAAACACGTATGTAAACCAAAAGTAAAAGGTGGATTCTCCTTGCCAGATTTCAGAGTATATTATTGGGCATCTCAACTATCCATTATAGCATGGTGGAAGAAAGGCCCACAGCCACCCAACAACTCTTGCCCTGCCTGGTTATCCTTGGAACAACGATATTATCACAATACGCCCCTGGCTTCCCTAACACTTTATAATAATAATTTTGTCACTGGCAATACTATAAGAATCTGGAAGCAGATAGAGAATTATTTAAAAACTCTGACAGTCTACTTTGATGCCCCCATTTGCGAAAACCATTCCTTTGTTCAAGGTCTCAGTGATGCCGTTTTCCAAATGTGGAGAATGAAGGGTATCCATGTGATAGGGGATCTATACATTGATGGCACCCTTGCGTCTTGTGCTCAGTTGTGCTCTGTATACGATGTTCCGCGGTCAGGTTTCTTTCGTTTTCTGCAGATCAGAGACTATATTAGTAAAAACATATCAAATTTTGGAACTCTTACCAAGCACGAAGCCCTAGAGGCAATAAACAAATTTGATCCAATTAATCGGGGGGCGGTGATATAATTTAATAAGATCCTCAACAATACACCAGTAGACACAACTAGAATCAAGAAAGCATGGGAGGACGAGCTGGGACAGCAGTTACCTGACGAAGTGTGGGAAGAAGGCTTGAAAAGTATACATGACTGTTCAGTCAATGCTAGGCACAATCTTATACAATTCAAAACAATACATAGACTTCATTATTCGAGAGAAAAATTAAGCACTTTTTATCCAAACGAGTCACCAATATGTAATTGCTGTAAGGCTGCCACAGGCAACTTGCTTCACTCCTTTTGGTCATGTGTGCAGCTTCATACATTTTGAAAAAAAAAAATTTCCATTTCTTTTCCACTGCTTTTGGGAAACAATGGGATCCAGATCCACATATTGCAAATCTCGGAGCTTCTAAGGTCCTACCCTCGGCCAATAAATATGAGAAAGTTGCCCTTTTGTTTAGTATGGTGACTGCTAAAAGGTTGATTTTGAAGGTTTGGAAAAAGGACTTTGTACACACATTTGATCTGTGGCTGGGAGAACTGGCAAACACATTACACCTGGAAAGACTAAGATATTACAACGAGGACAAAGTAAACATGTTTGAGAAAATATGGGACTCTGTACTGAAATCCCTTCAATGATGGGATAATAGATGATCAAAAGACTAATGGCTGGAACTGAGTGAGCCCTTGCTCCCTGGTGTGTTTTTGGAACGATGGGTTTCAAAATGTGGTGAATTCATTTCATGTTGCTTTGACTGTGTAGCTTTTGTTATATGATGTGCTGTTCTGGTTTAGGTGGGTAGGGAGGGGTGTTGATGTCATTAGTTAGTGTTGAATGGGAGTTGTGTCAGTCCAAATGCGTGGACATTTTGGACGCTTTTCAAGCCCAGTGGAGAGAAACAATGTTTGTGGCAAATCAGGGTACAGTCTTTAAACACAAGTGTCATTCTTTTAAAATGATTCCCATTTACCAAATTCTTTAAATGTATATTGTAGGGTTTGTTCTGTATTGTTGACAGTTCAATAAAGTGATTAAAAATAAAAATATATAAATAAATAAATAAACACTTGTGTTCAAAAAAGAGACCAACATTATTGTCAGTGTTCAAGCAGTGTTTCTGCTCCAAGAATATGATGAAAAAAATGTTTTTGAACAGTATTCGGTCAGTTTGGCTTTTGCAGCCCTAACATCCACTACTATCATCTTATTAGGATAATTGTTTTCAACATGTTGCAGGTGTGCAGTATTTACTACACTTTTACGAAATAAAAGATACAAATGTTGTGATTTTAGAGGACAAAAAATATAAATTTTACAATTCCAGAGCTTTTATGCTGAAACTGCATTGATTTTGGCTGCAAATCAAACTATCTTTAACATCTTTTGATTTGAGAATGTTTTGTTTAATGCATGAGCAACCTAAATCAAAATGTCCACAGACTGAAGAGGAAAAAAAGAGGATTTTTTGTTGTGTATTCAAAAAGGGTAGTACAAACAGCTGGAGTAAAAATTGTTTTAGGTTGCTTGCACAGCTCAAAGCTGCAGAGGTGACTCTCTCATTCACCAGGAAGAACTCCAACACCAAGGCGCTCGGCCATGGGCCTACCACCTGCAGGTAAAGCCGTCAAGGTCAGGTGCTGTGAAAGCCAGGTGCCAGTCAAGGGTGGAGCCCTGGGCAAGTCAGGCAGGTGTGGAGCTACTCACAAACCCCAGGCTCAGCACCTCAATGTTGAAGTTCTTCCCAATGAATGAGAGGGTTGCCCCTCTGTGGCGTTGAGCTGCAGGAGGGAAGGTTCTGACTGTTGTTTCTGCTAATTCACAAGATGAGGTCATCTGGAGAGATTAATTGTTTATCATAACTCTGGTTTTACTTGACCTATCGACACAATTTAAAAACTGGTGTAAAGTTCGAAGTCTGTACTTTTGACAAAAATTGAAATGGCAACTCAGAGAGGGTGCGTCTGTCTGCTAGAGCAATTTAAATTTGTCATGTGACTTGGAAACGCAAGCGCCACACTTGATTGCTGCCGCACGCTGTCCATGGCTGTGCACACACTTCCTGCGGATTCTTCTTTATTGTTGTTCTGCAACTTCTTCTTCCGGGTACTGAAACTAGAAACCGAAATTTAGAAATTTCAATGATTCCGGGAGAATCAGAACGTTAGTCACAGTTCCAATCGATTTTCGAGACTCGAAAATAAGTAAAATAATAAGTAAAATAGGTACCAAGTCACCTTGAGCTCAAGTTAATGATCAATATCGTTATTCTGCTGTCTGACCTAGGGCACTACATTTTGAGAACTCAAGTAAAGAGAGAGGCAGAGTTGTCAACTGATCACCACCTGGTGGTGAGTTGGGTCCGGTGGTGGAAAAGGTTGTTAGACAGACCTAGTAAACCGATACAAATAATGAGGGTGAACTGGGAATGTCTGTTGAAGGTCCCCATTCATGAGATCTTCAACTCACACCTCAAAGATGTTTTCTTTTTTGTACAACCTGGGAGAAGTCAGGCTCATGGAATTCTAATGGGCACTGTCCATAGCCCCTATTCCATGAGAAGTGGCCAGGAGAACATTGCTGCCTGTTGCGCTGGCAACTGGAGAAACCTCTGGTGTGAACAACAGAGGCCATTAAGCTGAAGGAGGAGGCCTTTAGGGCCTAGTTGTCCCAGAACACTCCTGAAGCAGCTGATAGGTACAGGATGACCAGACAAATTACAGCTTCTGTGGTTGCAGAAGAAAAAAGTTGGGAGTGAGAGGAATTCAGAGAGGCCATGGAGGACTTTTGCTTGGCCTCAAAGAGGTTTTGGCAAACCATTCAACGAATGAGAAAAGGAAAACAGGCCCTGTCCATGGCTGTGCTTAGTTTGGGTGGAGAACTGCTGACCCAGACTAGGGATATTATCAGACAGTGGAGAAAATAAATAGATGGATGAATGTTGTGTAAAGGGTAGAAAATAACAGAAAAAAAATCTAAATTTAACCTAATTTTAATGTGAACTGAAGATCAGAAGTTTGATAGTTTGTCAATCTATAGGATTTACCATCTCTCCCAACTTCTTGCTCTTAGACCACTGAGACCAATTACTGACAAATTATGAGCTAAAGAGGTTTTAAAACTAATGTTCTTAGAACTAAAATGCAAAACACAAGAGCTCAATGTGCTACTTTTTACTGAACAGAAATCCATGCTATTAACACAGTATGACAGAAACAAAATACAGAAAAATTAGGAATATAAAAAATCTAAAGTAAAAAGCTCTGATCTGAAACTGGATATTAATATTTGAAGTGAGGGGAAGGATTGAATGGGCTACATAAATCTAAAAGTGAAGACAAAAGAAAAAACTTGGATACAAGAAAAAAAGATATATAATGAACAATGTGTTAGAATGTTAAGTCACAGAAGTAGAGGCATCTTTTGTGACCAGGTAATTTTCCTAAAAGAAATGACATTTTATCCACATATTTTAAGATTGACATTTTGACCCCTGAAGAGAAAATAAATTGTACCAAGTCTGTATTATGAAATAATTTTAGCAAAAATTGTCCAAAGCTGCTACACAAAAAAGGGAAAACAAATCTACCAAAAGATACAATCATGTTTCACTGTGTTGCAGAGCTGAATTAGAATTTTTTGGTTATCTCTGTTCAAAGAACTGTCACAGCAAGATTTACAGGGACAATATGCAAACTGCACACAGGAAACTCAAAAGTAAAAAAACTGAGAATCGGAAGAGACTGACCTCAAGAATGACCTCTGGAAAAGGTTTGTGTTTATTTACTAAAGCTCAACGTTGTCTGTATTTTTGTTACTCGGGTTTAGATAACACTGCTATTTTCTTTATCTAACAGTGAAAATAACTGCAGTGAAGACTATCTTTGCAACATAAATCATTGCCAACAACAGTTACAATAAAAGAGAACTTTAGAGAGGTATCTTGCTCCCTTAGAGCAAGGCTAGAAGGTAGAGGTGTGTGTGAGAATGGGAGAAGCTGAAAACTAGTCACACAAATGTCTTTAAATCTGAGAGGGTTCTAATTTAGAGTCTCAGGCTGTTTCACGCTGATAGGACAGTTCCTTAACTGGGTGTTTGAGGTCCCCAAGAAAACAAGAGAAATAGAGAGCACTTCTCTCACCATACTGTCAGAGAGTCAGGGTGGGTCACCCACGATTTTTCCTTTATTCACACATTGCAGTCTTTATGAAAAGTGAGCATACAAGTGACCTGTGAAAGGCTGAAGAAAACTGAAAATGCTTGATCAGTTCAATAAATGCAGACTTTCTACTTTCCCCATTTCACTCATGCTAACAAGCAAACAAAAAGTGTTCCAGTTGGGTCATTTGCATTCCTGAGGTTAACGTAAAGAAACAAAATGTTCTGGTGGAATATGCCAAAGAGTTAAATGCCTAGCATTCTTTGAAAGACTGCGACAGAGGACTCAACAGACATGAGCAAAAACATCTTTGCCTGACTTTCGTTTTGGAGGGTGGGCAACAATAAAATGTTAAAACACTCACACCTACTTTCTCAGCTACCTGAGTGCTACTTTGATATTCATACAAGGACGGTGCCTAGTAAATATCCAGTGATATTTTTAACAGTTTTTATCGGATGCCAAAGGGCATTTCAGAACTCACAAATAAAGACCCTTATGGCTGTCCATGCGCCCACCTCTCCCTCTCCACTGCTGCCACAGATCACCAGGAACACAAAAACTTTTCACAAAGCAGAAATTCTTATGTTTCATCTAAACCAGACATTGTTGCTTTCTTTTGGTGTAGAGAGCTTTAGATACCCTCTTCTTCTACTATTTTCTGTTGTGGCAAAAAAGCAGGCTAAAAAGCACCCACTTCCAGATGAGTGGTAATCACCTAACACATTCTTCCTCTTGTTGTGTGCGCCGGACCCTGATGTCTGTCCAGTGATGTTTCGGAACACATATGTGTGTCGAAACATGCCTAGTGTTGGCACAAAACCTTCATCAATGCAAAGTTCGGGTTTGTTATGGTAAAACTGCGGCAGAGAGAGCATCAATCCAAAGGACAGGAGCAGTCAGGGAGTCTCACACACAAACACATGAACACAAGTTTCTTTTACCATTTCAAGAACTATTTAAAAAAAACAACTCACCAATTCAAATTATGTTTATTTAACAAAAGCACACCGCCCCTCTTGGGTGCACTGACTCACCTATAGTTGAGTCGGTGACCTTTTCAAATAAGTTCATAAGAAATTATGACTGTGAAATGGTGCAATATATCACATAAAAAAAGATTTACTCTTTTTGTTCTAAAATCTAACTTTTAAAACCAAATTTGGTAAAGAATAAAATGATTCATCAGAATAAAAAACCTTAACACCAGGAGACACAGTTTCCCTTACAATTTGTTGTGATTGGAAACTGATCTCCATAAATGCTTAAACTACAACATGGCTTCACTGGATTTTTATTTTATTATTTTTTGTAATTCTAGAGGACTATTCTAACAGCACGCACAAACTCAGTAACAAGCCACAAAATGGTCCATTACCATGAAATTTAACATTTAGCCAAAAGAGGCAAAAACAAATGTCTGGAAATAGGCAATTTCACTACTACACTGTTATATGAAGCAGCTGAAATCTCACTTAAATTGTTGTAGTTGCAGGGTGATAGCACATTTCCAGTTGGAACAGCTGTATTAGTTTATAATATCCTAAGATGCAAAGATTATGCAGAAAGAAGTGCACTGCAATGTAGACATGAACAATTCTGAACTCATTTTACAATGTCAAAAATGGATTATTTTATGTTAATAAGACCATTCTGAGAAACACAAAGGCAAAACTCTGAAGTTGGGAAGTTCATTGCTCGAAACATTTACAGCATACACACACCACACACAGCATAGATAGAACGAGGCTGACTGAGACATACAAACGGCTCATTCTGCATTAAAAGCCAGTGTTTGGAAAAACTTTGGCTTTTATCAAGTAAAACGGAAAAATGGCATTGACAAGACCCACAATAGTCTTTTTACATACACACACACATATACACACACACACACACACACACACACACATACTCCCCCCTCACCAACCCTTCTCGTCCCCCCTCTCACACCATTTGCTATTCAAAATATGAACATTTTAGTCTACAAAGGACTATCTCCTATTCTTGAGGTGCAGGTGAACAGCTGAGTTTTGTCCTGAAGAGCTGTGTTGAGCCATGCATCTGGAAAAGCTGGTTAGTTTCCCCAGTATAGAGGTCTGAACATTCCTCCCTGCTCTGAACTTTAAAAAGTCTTCAGTTGATCCAAAATACTGCTGCTGGAGTTCTGATAAAACTTAGAAAGAGAGATCATATTTCTCCAATTTTAGCTTCCCTTTATTGGCTCCCTGTCAAATTCAGAACAGATTTTAAAATCTTACTTCTAAAATCCTTAAACTAATCAAGAATTGGTGAAACAACAGTGGTTGTAATAATTTGATTTTGTATACAATTGTGTCTTCTATTGTTTACATCATCAAAATAAACTGGTGGTACTATTACTACTAAACATCCATAGCTCTCACTAACAAGCTCCATCTTATATCTTATTGTTCTATAATTTCCAAACGGAACACTTCGCTCTCAGACGGCAGGTTTACTTCTGGCTCCTAAAAGAAACAAAAAGTAGAACAGGAGGCAGAGCTTTCAGTTCTCAGACTCCCCTCTGGTGGAACAAACTTCCAGTTTCTGTCTGTGAGGCTGACACCCTGTCTACCTTTAAGACCAGGATTAAGACTTTGCTTTTTGATCAGTCCTATAGTTAGGGTTGGCTTGGGTTTCCTGACTTATTCCTTAGTTCTGCTGTTTTAGCTTAGACTGCTGGAGGACAAACTGACTACATTTCCTCCCTCTGATGCTGTCTTTATTCCCTCTATTCCCTCTTTGTATTTATTTCTATCATTAATATGTTTTTCTTTGTCTTTCTTCCAGTAGAAACTGCATCTGGACCAGTCATTCTGTGTTTGTCTGTGTCTCTTGTGTTTGTCTGTGTCTCTTTTCTGTCACCTCAAACCCCAGCAGGTCAAGGCAGATGGCCGCTCATCCTGAGCCTGGTTCTGCTGGAGGTTTCTTCCTGTTAAAAAGGAGTCTTTCCTTTCCACTGTTGCCAATGTGTTGCTCAGGATGGAAGATTGCAAAAAAGTGAAGATTTGCCTCAATCTGTTGGCTTCATTAGATAGATAACTTTTACTAATCTGCTTTTATAATGTATGTGAATGTTTCTGTACTGAGATGATTTTTTTTTGGAATTGGTGCTATATAAATAAACTGAATTAAATTAAATACATACGCCACATCACTCTTTTTTTGGATGTTTTGTCCTTATGATGAACCAGCCTCTGTCTGAGAGTGCTGTTACATTTGAAATCCACTGACATAACAGAGCAATATTAAGTGAGTGAAGTAAAAGTGTCCACCTAACTCAAAGAAGGCAAAGCAAATTACAAAGTCCATTGCAACTTCTCTTGCGAAGGATTTGCATCTGCATTTAGTTGTTGAAAACCACAGCTTGTTAGCTATGTTGTTAGCTATGTTGTACCCTTTGGAGCCACAATAAAACATGAGTTTTATTATACAGTTATTCCCATACTCTTCAAAGGAATCAAACATAAAGTCATAGAAGCACTAAAGAAAGTGAATAAAATAGGCCCAACATTTGATTCATGGACATCTATTGGTCACTAAATCTTATGGATGCCTAAAGAGGCATCTATAATTATTTTATAATCACATTGCAGCTCTCTGAATTGTAATTGAATCGTGCTGTGCCTAAAGATTCAAAGCCCTAGTAGAAACATGCATCATCAGCAGCCCAACACTGACTTTTCTGTCATCTGTAAGAAAAACCATCACAGCTTTGTGTGTACTGTCACCTCCCTGCAGACATCAAGATGAAGACCAAAAACACAAAAGAGATGTATTGAGATTCAGCGTGAGCAAGACTGCAGAGAAGTGAGCAGGTGCTGAACACAGAGATGAAACAAGCTGAAAAGCCACTGTGTCATGACACACACAGAAGCAAAGAAAATGGACTTGTGACCCATACAGAACTCTGAACTCAAGAGCAGTAAGAGGAAAGAGAAAAAAAAAGCTCTGTGTGTGGTGAAGAACATTCTGGACCAACAGAACAAAGTATGGTTGTTTTCCTTTTGGGTGTAGTCAATCATATTCAACTTCCCTGTCAGGGATTCATTACCATTTGAGATCCAAACAGCTGAACGAAAGCAATGCAATGAGTGAAGCTGCAGTTTAAAAATCAATTTTGGAGCTCACCTTTGGTATTGGCAATCTTTGAGGTCAGCTCCAGAGTCTCAATGTCTTCAGAGCCAATATTCTCTAAGGTGATGGTGAGCTGCTGGGTCTCTCCGTTGAAGAGCTGGACAGACACGGAGCTGGATAGTTCTTCTTTGGACATGGGCTGAGGCATGTGAGCTGACCTGAGTAAGTAGAAGTAGAAACACAAACAAAGGTTCAAAAACAGAACAGCTTGGTCAATTTGTGTTATGGTCAAAAAAAAGATTAGCCCCAGAACAACTGCAAATATTAAAAAAAAACAACAACTAAATAATTATTGACAAATTTGAAAAATATTTTTGCTTAAAAGCCCATCCCTAACACACATGCTGATCTTTATCTGTCTACAGGTATTACAAATTAAACCGTCCCCTCATATATAGATAAGGTAGAGCTCAGACACAATGAAGTCAGTGAGAGCTCAAGTAGGTACAAGTAAATTTGTCTCTCAGTAAAATCATACCACAATTCCATATACAGTGGTGATGTTTAGTAGCAATTGAGTACAAAGTGGTTACTACATAACACACATACAGTACATGTTGTTTTATGGGTAGTATTTTGCTGTGCTGCATCTGCAGGAGACTAGTTGGTGACTCACAATTGCATGAGAAAAGACAAATTTTCAGTTGTATTCTCACTGAATTCTGAATATTTGCAACCAAGCAGGCTGTGTAAATTATTTCATTGTTCATCTTCCTCTGCATAGTAACCACCTGACTAGCATTGACACCCACTTGAGTTCACTTCAGAAGTAAAGATAAGCAGATTTGGATTGATTTTTAAATAAGTGTTATTTTTCATCTGCATGGTTTTTAGACCTGGACATTCTGGCTGTAGCCTCGAATATTTTTTGTCATAAGGAGAGTTCCCAGGCAAGTATCAAAATTAATCTCTAGCACTCTAAACTAAAAAAAAAACTAAACTAAATTGAAAAGTGTTTAAAAGAGGTTTGAGAAAGCCTCAACAATTTTGCAACTATTTTGAGAGCCCTTAACATTCTGAACGTGTTTAAAATGCATATGAGTGTATGGGACATTTCAAGCAAGAACAAAGTACAGCAATGAATAGAATATGCCTATAGATGATAATGTGCTCTCTCTGCTTTGGCAGTTTGACTAAATTTTCTAATCTTTCATGGTCCAAATGTCTTCAAATTACCCAACCCATGTTGAATAGGACACCCTGAACAAAGAATTGTTTCACACCACTGTCACATTTCTGAAGCAGAGAAAAGAGAGAGAACACTTAGGTCCTAGGAAGGACTGAGGGCTGAAATGCTGATAAATCGCTTCAGGTAAATTTAGTAGACTACATAAGATTTTGTAGTGTGCTACACCATTTTAAAGTACTACAAAAAGGCTTTACAAACAAACCAGCAAATAAAACCCAGAGACTAAAGATTGCCTAATAAAACATAGCTGAAAACATTCAGATTTCTGTAATTTTAAGAAGCAGATTTATAAGTCTGCGGCTTTGTGCAGACAAGACGTCAGCGAGGAACCTCGTAGAGGATTAAAGCTTTGAAGTCAAAGCTGAAAGCCTCCCTGTAAACCTTGTGAACTCCCCCCAGAGACAACATCTTATATTTATATTCTATTTGCTTCATCTGTCTGCAGCAGTACTCTTCCAGCACTAGAGAACAAAAAGATTTTTTAGATCAGAAGCTGCTTAAGTGCCGTACTTCCAGACACAACCTAAGCACTGGATTATTGCTGTTTAGAAATCATTTTTCAAAACTCAAACCGGATGCATTACCCATTATTTTGTGGTAGTAAATGACCTCTCTCATGTTGTTTTCACTGGTACTGCAGTGAAAATACATCCTCACCAAATTTTATAGGAAAAAAGGATCACATGTTCAACTTCTGTTTATATTAATAAAACCTGAAACTATCTCCAACACTAAAAAAAAAACTCCACAAAGATTTTTAGGTCTACCATGATAATCACCTTTTTTATTGTTTTGTTTGTTGTACATTTGAACTTTACAGCCCTCAGAGCCAGAGTTAAATCTACAGTTTGGTTTTCTTATATTTTGGTGTGAATCTAACAAATTATCATGGGGGTAAAGATGCATCAAATTGACTAGTAACCCAGGACTGGCTCATGATTTAGCACAATAGATATGAAACTAAATAATACTTCTGCAGAGGCAGAATATGTTTTTAAGAGCACTTAAATAAAGGGTTGTTTAGGGGGTCCAAACAGAAGAATACTGTACTATACATAATATTATTGACGGTGTCATGGGAAAAATACTGTTTCAGTGATTCTTGCTGCATGTGACCAGCATGATTTAGTTTAGTTAGGGATGCCTTTATTCTTATCCCTATAGGGTGCCAGGATGTATGTGTTATCTGGTCCTTTTGTTTCCCCCTGACACCCCCTGACTGTATGGAAATTTACAAGGATGTGCCTACGAGCCTATAAAGGATGTGTTCTTTAATTACCTCCCCTTTTGGTCAGCTATCTGACCCTTCTGTTCCCCCTGACCCCTTCTCATCCTACAAGTGGTATAAGAAGGGGGAGCTATCTGTAATGCTTCAGACTCACTCTGCTGACTCACCTCAGCGATTCTCAGCTATATAGCTTAAATAAATTATCCTATAACAAAACTCTTTGTTGTCCTTTTTGTTAAAGAAAATTCCACAACAACGGCAATAGTTAATGCCAATAAAAATAAAAAATACTTTAAAATAGTGTACAGTGTTTAGCACTCTGAGTATGTTTTAAACATAAAAACAGTTACAAAGTCGGCTTTCTACCACCTGAAGAACATCTCCAGAATTAAAAAACTAATGTCACAACAAGACCTAGAGAAAATTATGCACGTGTTCATCTTTAGTTGTCTCGAATACTGCAACAGTGTCTTCACAGGTCTGCCAAAAAAATCAATCAGACAGCTGCAGCTGATCCAAAATGCTGCTGCTCGTGTTCTCACTAAGACCAGAAAAATAGAGCACATCACCCCAGTTTTAAAGTCTCTACACTGGCTCCCTATAGCTCAGAGAATAGACTTTAAAATACTTCTATTAGTTTATAAATCACTGAACGGTCTAGCACCACAATACATTAAAGACTTCCTATTGTCGTATCAACCCTCCAGAACACTCAGGTCTTCTGGTTCTGGTCTACTTTGTATCCCCAGAACCAGAACCAAACATGGAGAAGCAGCTTTCAGTTTCTATGCACCATCAATCTGGAACAAACTCCTGGAAAACTGCAAAACAGCCAAAACACTAAATTCCTTTAAATCAAGGCTGAAAACTCACCTGTTTAGAGCTGCCTTTGATTAGTAGTCCACAAACAAATTCAGGTGTAAAGCTGCTCTGAACAAAATATTACTAAAATATTATTAGAACATTAGTGTGGTTTTTTTTGGATGTTTGTAATGATGTTTTTGATGATTCTAATGATGATTTTTTGATGATTGTATTGTTATCCTACTGATGTTTTTATTATGTGAAGCCCTTTGAATGCCTTGCTGCTGAAATGTGCTATACAAATAAATTTTTACTTACTTACTTACTTAAATAGAATGCTCAGCTATTACCACACTAAATTTTAGCTCAATATTTGCAAAACTGGCTGAGTTATAACTTTTTTTGTGTTGGCTAATGTCAAATAGCTGTGACGACCATTTTAATTTGTGTTAACTATAAAATTTATTGAGTCGTAGATGTACATTTGATGATTATTTTCTGAAACTTTAAAACAAAAAAAATTATCCTGTGGTTTAGGAGATATGTTGCTAACAAACAATCAAAGTTGACTGTAATAGCTAATGGTGAAGCTTTTACAGATCTTGCATGATCTGTTAGTGTTCGTTGGGGTCATTCTCCACCTACAGCTTTATACTTCACTATACTGGTCACAGGAGCATTATGTTTCTTCTCTGTAATCTCTGTCAATAGTTGTGTGGAATCATTCATCAACAGTTCACCAATAAACACATCATCTGTGATGATGCAGCTGTTTTGTCCCGGAGTTTAAATCTGACCTGTAACAACTTGTGACATTACCACTATGGGAACATAGTGATCAAAGGTACAATGGGTGCTGGAGAAAAAACTAATTCCACAACAGGAATAGTGATCGATTATGGTCCAAACCGTGGAAGTGATGTGCTGAGCTGGAGACGAGGAAGAGATGGGATGACTTCCACCAAACAGCCACTGGTCTTCACAGCAGCCAGATCCTCAAGCAGGCAGTCGCTAGTCACACCAAATACTGAAGTGTGATAACCTGCAATCGAATGGAGAACAGGCAACAGAGACAGGAGCTGTGAGCTATGTTACTTTTAAAACGTAGTTTAAAATTAATGTGTAACATGACTGTGTCAAAGAAGAATGTCTGAGTTGCATTAACCGTTAATGGTGATGTTGCCAGCTGTGCGTGGAACCCCAACCAGAGTGACAGGGTACAGACCAGACTCTGCTGGCAGGGACAGCGCCGCAGGCAGAGACTCAAACTCGACTCCAGAAGTCAGCAAACCCTGACAGCAACATAGGATGGATAATTCTCAGCAACAAACCAAGAGTAACTTTCATCCAAACATTCCCTGATAATACTGCTGAGCAGAAACCAATCATCGCTGAAACCAAAACCTCATCTGGTTTGTCAACTTCTGGACACTTTCTGCAGCCCGTGCCAACACAGCTTCTATTTGTTTTCTTTTTGAAAAAAAAACCCCCCAAAAAACAGTGAAGTGTAGCTGTGTGATTTGCCAACACCAATTTACTGTGAGGTATCTCTCAAATGGCTACATGCGATTCATTCTGAAGATAAAATCTTTGCCGGCAATTCCAACTCAGAAAATCATTGTATGCCTGACAGGAGACTGAAAATAAGTCCCACAGATCAGAAGACAGGAGAAGGAGGGATCAGAAGAGTTCGAAATTCAGCAGCCCAAACAGACAGCAGCATGTCCCAGAGCCAATGTTTTCTTCTGCATCACAAAGCTCTCGCCAGCGATCCAAAAGGTAATTTTCACAATGAAATTAAAGTATGAGAACTGAATTTAAATCAGCTCAAATGCTACTTAGATAGAAGAGCACAAACAATCATTCTGTATTATTATCAGCTGATTTTCTTAATTTTCTGTCAAATATTTTTAATGAAACTGAAGACACAGTGTCCTATTTATTATCATATGTAAACTACCATATACTAAAATTGTTACAGGCTTTCTTATCTTTCTAGATCTTTTGTAGTTTAGAAAAATATCTTTAGAAATGTAAGGAACAGAAATGCACAGTGTGCTGAATTATACCCAAACAATCCCAATGCTTTTGGCTGTAATAAATCTGCAAAGATATGCTCTGTACAGTATTGCTGTTCCCTGCACAGACTGAGGTGATGTAATGATTGCATCAATCCTTAACTGCAGACCCTACCTCACGAGAGAAAGGTGCCAATGAGCTGAACCTCTCAGGTGTCCTGTATGTGATTTAAAGCACATTCCGTGCCACATAGGGACATTATGTGCTTTTTTTTTCTTGAACAGCACGAGTCTCTGCATTAACCGGAAACAGTGTGTTTGCATTTTAAATAGAAAAGGTTAATTAGTTTGCTTCACTGTCACAGGTTTGTTCTAAGAACTCATGGTGGGTCTGAACACCATAAAACTTGTTAAAGTCTCAGAAAAAGATGAGAAGAAAGATCCTGGAGGGCATGTCGGAATCTGCAGTTTGGTCATTTTATTTACACACCTCCCCAAACAGCAGTGTCAGTGGAAAAGAAAAAAACTATTTATATACAACATGGGCATCAGCATCTCAGTGTTACCTCCTCTGTAACCAGGTAAAACAAACTGCTCTCAGCAGAGCCAGAGGCTTTTCTTATAAACCCTTAACCCTGGCCACAATCAAATCAAGCAATTAGTCACAGTTTCTAATTTAACACATAACCAAATCTTTATATAATACATCCATGTCTGAGAACAACAACATTCATCTTCTTTTCATTTAAAACTTTTATTTTACTAGTTAAAATCTGCTGGTGGAAGACTTCCGTTATCTGTAATGTGGATTCACCACGCCCATTTTTACTCCAGTCTCCACAAGTCGACTGGAGGACGCCCCTCGGGTAAGTAAGAATGAAAATATGTGTGCTTAAATGTAGATGTATGCATTTCAGAATTTTACGAGTGTTTCCAAGTGTGCACCATTAGTCATGCTACAACTACCAGAGGGAAAGATGAGTGAATTATGCGATCCAACTATAGTTGTCCTGCAGAGGGGAAAGGTGGCGTGTAGTAATGTTAATGTGTGCGCACGTGCGTCAAATGCTTCTGTGTGTATGTGTGTCGGTGTATGCATGTGTTCTGTAGAAGAGACGGAACTACCCCCATCACATTCACCAACAATAAGGCTGAAGCGGATGCAACGAAAATTGCATTGTTTGAACTTGTGCTCAGGCTTTATTCTCCTGACAGTGTGAAGTAAACCTTTTGCTTTGCCTCAGGTGATGCTATGATGATGGATTACCTGTTACTTAAACACAAAAAAGAAACAATTCACCCATCCTTCCATCCATTTATCCGTCTGTTGTTGTTTCCCATCTGTCCATGGTGGAGTCATGAAGACACAGGTCCAGGGAAACCTGAAAACATTATACTTCACACCAACAATACTCTCCAGCTCTTTCTGGTGGATCCAAATGTGTTACCAAGCCAGAGGCTATATAAAATCTCTTCAGTGAGGTCTGAGTCTGCCACAAGGTCTCTTCCCAGTGGAAGGTCTCTGGAAAACTTCCAGGGGTTCAAGTGTATATATGTGTGTTTGTATTTTTTGTGTTTTCATGATGTAAAGCACTTTGAACCGCCCTGTTGCTGAAAAGTGCTATATAAATAAATTTGACTTGACTTGTATTATAACCAGATGCACAAACCGCCTCAGCTGACCTCCGAAGGAGCAGCGGCTCTACTCTGAGCTTTTCTCTGGATGCTGGAGATCCTCAACCTATCACTGAGACCGAGCCTGGTCATCCTATGGAAATAGCTCATTTCATACGCTTGTATCCAGGATCTCAATCCTTCTCTCATGATCTATATCTCACAGCCATAGGTGAGGGTTTTTCAAAAACTTCACTTTTCATCTCAACTTCTGTTAGCAAGGCCCTGAATACTGCAGAAAACACCCAGTTATGTCAGTTAATTCCCCACTATATCCTGCCATCATTCATGAACAAAACTCCCAACCACCTAAACTCCTTCACTTAAGGCCAAGATTCACATGTAACCCAGAGGGGAATTTTAAAATTAGATGCAACCCCAAATCAGAAAAGGCTGGGCTAGCATGCACATATAAAGCATAACTTTGACTTTGACTTTTATTCCACATCAAACACTTTAATCCAAATTTCACTTTTTATCAGGTCATCTTTATTTAATTTGTTAGCGTACATCTATTATTGCATTTAAGAACTAATCTTTACCTCAGACAAAGTGATTGGTGGTAAACTAAATTAGTTGTGTAAGATATAAATATATAAAGTTGTGCTTTTCATAATGGAAAACAATTCAAACTGTATCTTCATTTATTTACTCAACTTTAGGTCATCGAGGATATCTGCAGTCAAAATAGATTTTAAAAAAATGTATTTGTAAAAGATACTCTGACATTGAGGATATCAAGTAATGATGCATTTTAGGGCTTTTTTTGTCCCATTCTTCCCACAAATACATCTTAAGGTGTCCAACTATATGGGTTCACTCTTGTCCCTTTAGGTTGCATCTGTTCATTTATAAACAATTAACTGAGCCAGCAATGTCCCGCACAGATGTGAGCTTTCAGAAATGAAGGGAGCTTCACAGAACCATGTGTAGTGCTCCACGTCAACGCAGCAGAATTCCATGCCTCTTTTGGTTCTGTGAAGCTCCCTTCATTTCTGAAAGCTCACATCTGTGCGGGACATTGCTGGCTCAATTAATTGTTTATAAATGAACAGATGCAACCTAAAGGCGAACTGGTCTTTGCTGCCATTTTGCAGAACTATTTTGTGAAACTGCTAATGTAAAATAACATATTTTCCTCACATTACAAAGTTATGGCAGTCCTGACCTGTTCCTATTAGAGAAAGTTGGAGAATTTAGAAACCAAAAATGGGACAAGAGTGAACCCATATAGTTGGACACCTTAAGATGTATTTGTGGGAAGAATGGGACAAAAAAAGCCCTAAAATGCATCATTACTTGATATCCTCAATGTCAGAGTATCTTTTACAAATACATTTTTTTAAAATCTATTTTGACTGCAGATATCCTCGATGACCTAAAGTTGAGTAAATAAATGAAGATACAGTTTGAATTGTTTTCCATTATGAAAAGCACAACTTTATATATTTATATCTTACACAACTAATTTAGTTTACCACCAATCACTTTGTCTGAGGTAAAGATTAGTTCTTAGCAGCTTGTGTAACTCTACCTGTCTATATGAATGAGTCTACAACACCACCTAAAGATCCCTACAGTCACTGAACCTCCATCAGAAAACTTGGTCCTCACGTACAAATAGTGCACATGTACAAAGCTATGGCGTACGCTCTTTTCTATGCAAAACTTCAGATGTATCAATCAGTGACATGCGGTGAGATTCATGGTTAGTGAGGCACTGACTCCTTTAGAGTCAGATTTACATCTCTCTCTCTCTCTCTCTCTCTCTCTCTTTTCTCTCTCTCTCTCTCTCTCTCTCTCTCTCTCTCTCTCTCTCTCTCTCTCTCCCTCTCTCCCTCCCTCCCTCGAAAATCAGAGTATATAAACCATTATATTGGCGACATGCAGCAATACAGCAACAGGCACGGGCCAATTGCAGTTTGTGATGGATTGCGCATTCAGAGGTGAGGTGAGGCTTGTTGCTGCCGCACCTCGCGTTTCACCCTTGTATTTGAACAGGAAATATGCAATTTCAGCGATTTGAGGGATTTTGACTATAAAAATGTTCGAAAATTAGTGAACAAATATTAATATTCATTTTATGCTCTGCCTCACCTGCCTCCCTGACCGCACATCCCTGGTATCAATACTGAAATAACAGGAAAAAAACTGATGCACATTTCTACAGTTTTCAGTCCATTGACTACACTTAAAGGGTATGCTGGTTATCTGTTAATGATGTGAAAATTATTTTTTACCTGACACACATGATGAACATGTATCTCAGGTGTTCAGGAACATAATACTTTTTATCATTTTAGGATTTTATTAGGATTGTTGTTGTTGTTGTTGCAAATGGTGGAGTGTGAAGAGAGAACGTTTTTCAAATCCGAGAGGATTATCTGGGACAGGTTCATCAGACACTTTAGGTTTCAAAGGGCAATCCTGTTGGAATTATGCTTGGAGCTTGAGCTGGTTTTAGCGCACATACAGCTATTGACCACACTGGGGTTCCTAGCATCAGGGGTATTTTAAAGGGATATGTCAGACCAATTTGGACTGTGCCAGTCAACCCTGAGCCAAGCCATGCCAGCTGTGTGGGATGGAATGTGCTGCATGTCAGCCAGGCAGGATGCAAATGCACCTAACCATTATTTTGGCACCTGGTTCAATGGATATTATCATTCTAATGAATGATAATAATAATAATAATGATTTTGTCATGGATTTCAATGTTTTGGGTTTTTAGTTCTTTGTTTCATGTGTTTTCCTTTGTTACCTGTCTTGTAATTTTCCTGTCATGCCTGCCACGCCCACCTCACCTGCCGCTCGTCATGTCCCTAGCTGCAACACATTACCATGTCACCTTCTGTCTTTAAAAGCCGGTCTCTGTTCTTCACTCCTCACTGGGTCATTCCTTTAGTTCACGCCTGTATCTACCACATTTCATGCCATGCCTTGCCTTGCTTTACCTTTTGATTTTGTAATCTTGTTTTTTGCTGCCATGTCAGCCATTTGTTTTTGTTTATAAATTATTTTTATTAAATTAGTTTCTTTTTAAAGATGAGTCTGCGCTCTGGGTTTCCCTCTGTCTATCCCGCTACTGACAAATTTATTCAAATAAATGGCATGGTTGGGAACAGACTACAAACTGACATTTTTGTTTGTTTGTTTATATTTAACCTTTATTTATACCAGAAATAATCCCATGGCGATTCAAAAAAGCTTTTGCAAGGGAATCCTGGCCATGTCAGCAGCATAACAGTTCCCCATTAAAAACACAACAACATTAAAACAGACAACGTGGCACAGGATGGGTGACATCTCTGTTAAGAAGCCCCCCGGTTGCACACCGAGCCTTTCTGGCTTTCTCCAAAGCTCATGAGTGCATTTGTGTTTACGAAACAAATGTGTAAAATTTAAAATGCCTCAGCCACACCTCTGGTGTATTTGACAAAATTGACAGCTTCACACCCGCTGTCACTCCTCTTGCACTTGGGATTAATGCCAGAGGACAGCATGTCAAACACAATGACACCTCTACCCTATTCAGGAGGACTGCCAACTCACATTCCATGAAGTTCTTCCTTTTTCCACATATAAACCTGATTTTTTGAGTGTACATAGAGAAGAACCACACATATTTGCACCTACAGTATTTCTAAATTTAAATGAAAGTGTGTTAAGAGAGGTGTCTTATGTGTGCTTAGGTTTATGCTAATTGGGATGTAAAAAAAAAGAAATGTGCTTGGATTCATGCGGATTTCATCTGATTTTTTTGTTGTTGTCATTTTTGTGTGTATAATTTTCTTGATTTTAGTGTACTCCATGTTTCAGCAGGAAATCCACACAAGTCTTTGTACACCCCCAGACCCCAGATCCTATAAGGACTCTATAAAGAGTGGTCATGTGTTCTGTCTTTAAAAGAAACCTGGAATCTTTACTTCCATGTTTTTCCACATCCCTTACATTGGTTAACATCAGATCTCTCAATTGGCACTTTAAAAACATAAGCTTTGAGTCTGATCTTGGTTTTTGGTTGAATAACTTTTGCGATTGTTTAAAAACTTGTGTCCATGGTCAAAGGAAAAAAGAAAAGTCACATGGCAAAAGTTTTAAATGGAACATCGACATGGAAAATCGTAATTTTACTGAATATTCAAAGCAATATTCATCAATTAAGTGCTAAAACTGAGAGAACACATAGCTTTGACCTCTGACCAAAATAACACAGAATACACCTTTCCTTATTTAACAAATTAATTTTACGTTATAATATCTTTAAGTATTTTACTTATTTGAGCTTAATAGATGTTTTAAACTGAAGCTTGTTCGCATTTTGTGTTTGTGTCAGCATGTCCTGTTATCAGCTGACACAGAGAGGCTCAATCAACCAGCAGGAAGTGTCCACGATTATTCGGCATTAGCCCTGAGACACCTGCTAAAGTGCCTCTGCTTACAGAACTTCTATGGTAATTTACTTTCCAGATAATTAAAGCAACATCACTTTTAACAGGTAGTACATTGTGTGCACTTCTCTGTGTAACTGCTATCAAAGAGCTGAAACTAGGCCCTTTTGGCATTTCATTGTGCACCACAATTACATGTCAAAACTTTCCTACATCGCTGCATAAATAAACAGACATAACAGTCAGCAGTAAGAACAGCAATTAATTTTTTTTTTTTTTGCAAATGCAACCCAAGTAGTGCAACTTGCAACTTGTAAATGAATATGTCTGAAAATAAGTTGTAGGAGAGTAGCAGAGTGTAATAATTAGAAACAGATGTCAGTGAAGTGAAAGCTTCAGCTGGAGGTACTTTAACAAGGAAATGTTCCAAACTTAAACTGCTGCTGTCGCTTAGAAGCTTTTAAGAAAACACAACTGGACACTCAGAAATCTACCAGATCTTCACTAACTTTATCTTGAAAAGAAGATGGGACTGAATGATGCTGGATTTACCTCAAAAAAGAACCTGTCTGATGGGATGATGAGCAAACCAGGAAAGTTAATGGTGTTGGCCTTCCAGGGATGTTTTCTCAGTAATATAAAGAGATTTGTTCTTACAATCTTATATAATCATTCTCGTTCTAAACTGTAAGAAAAGCTTTTACAGTACATTAATTAGGCAGTCAAGTATGACTACAACAACTTGTGTTATTAGCACTGAGCTGAGCACAGAGGGACAGCTTGTACTGAAAAGATTTTAAAAATAAATATATATATAAAAAAGATACAGTAGTTAGATTTCACACAGCAGGAATTTAGACTGATATAAGATGCAGGTCATTAATTTTATTTATTTTACTTCCAAATGTATCATAAGAGAGGATTTGGCCTTGGTGTGATCAATTTTACCCACCATATTCTCCACACGAAGCTCATAAGGCATCGGGTTGTAGACCATCAGCTGCACTTCACAAACATCTCCTTGAACCCACTGGAAATCTAAAAAAGAAAACAACAACAATATAAAATTATTCATGGCTGGAAGATTTTAGTGCTGCAAAAGAAACTCATATAGATCACTATTAAAAAACTGTTTAAAGAAAAGTTTAGTTGCTGTTTAAAATGTAAATCTAAAAACTGCATTCATTCACATATTTCACTCTAAATGTGTAACAGCTACTGTTTTAAAAAAAAAGATCACACATTTTTTGTCATTCTTGTTTGTTTTATGACCTAAACCTAAAATATAATTATGTGCCTTTTTATAGATACATTTTGTTTCTACGAAATAATGTCCCCTGAAAACAAGAAAAACTTTGTTTTAATAAAGGAACTGTGGGTAGTATAGCTTGGTACATTATGAATATTTGATTAGGATTAAAATGATCCTACTTGATTTTAGGCGTGGTAAAAATGGACGATGACCTCACTAAAGTGTAAAATAAAATAAATGAATAAACAAAAAAGAAAACAATCAGCTAGAACATAGATGGTCTTTGCAAGGTCTTGGCAGGATTTTCAGGATATGAAGAATGCAGTTGGCTCCTCATTAAGCGTAACAGAGCATGATATGTCTTGAGCATGCACAAAACCTACACAGCAAGGTCATAAAGGTTTATCATCGCTGTGGCAGCCTTTGTACAACATGGGGCCCGCACACCAACATAGTTTGGTTGTTGAGAATTAGCAGGACTGGTCACGCTGGTCTCATGCCAATGTTGTGACTATTTTTAAAAATAGTGGGATTGTTATCCAGTATGAGAGGGGAGTTTAGATATAGAGTACCTTCAGATGACTTGTTTTAGAGAAATTATACTTAATAGATGCAGTTGTTTTGTTGATTTGCCATCAGTGCACGTTTAGGCTAATTAAGTACATTTGGATTCTAATAGACCCAACCAGCACCATTAATATGGACACTGTGACTGTGACTTTAGTGGTCAGCTCTCTTTTGCTGTCCTTGCTACACTCCTGAGTCTATTCTTACTCTTCCTGTAATAGTCAATGGAGTAAGTCTTTAAATTGAAGTTTAACACTACACCTTGCTGTAACTAAACTATCAGCAGACTATTACATATTAGGGACCGCACTCAACAAGCGCCTGTCTTTACAGACTTGTTTTATGCACAGGACCACTCATAAAAAAATTCATTTTGCTATTTTGTTAAGGTTTAATCATGTCAGTAGTGGTAAATTTTACTGCATTGACCATCGCATTAAAACTGGGAATAAACTGAGTCATGTTGGTTTAAACATCCTGTGGGTCTTTTCTGCAAACATAAAAACTAAAAAGTCACAATCATTTAAGTTCACACGAAGCTTTTACAATGTAAGCAGAAATTTTAATGAGTCATTGTTAGTTTTCCAAGATAAAATTAATGTTACCGCTGTGATGAAACACTAGCAGAGATGATGAGCTGAAATTACTTTAGGGATTAATTAAATATACTCCAAAGTAAACCAGCTTAGGATGAAAGCTTTGTATTCAATTGTGCTTTCTGTGTTTACAGAAAAGCTGCATTTATCTTGAGAAAAATAATCTCACTTGTGAAACAAGGCAAGTATTGTTTGGCACTTTCATGCTCACTGTTCCTGAACGTGTTGAAACGTTTTGTGACACTGAGAACCTATTTAAGTCCTACTGTAGCCTCATCTTCAGTTTTAAACATTCCACATTTTAGTACATTTGGACAGTCTATTGCTGTAATCAGACTTGCAAAGAGGGCTTGAAAATCCCACCTTGGACCCTGGCAGGAAAAAGGATTTATGGATGGCAAACTGCAGCCATGACCCTGGGGAAATTAAACAAGTCCAAAGAAAGATATCTATAATATGACTGTCAGGAAAGCTCCATACTACCCCAGGTCAGCCTCACAGGCATGCTCTAATAGCCAGCCAATTAAGTGTGAAATACACCACAGAAAAAAGAAAAACGTTTTTTTTTTCATATTATATTTGTGCTACTTCAATCTTAATTCTTCAAGTGTCTATTAATATTTAGAATTGATCTCCCAAGGCTTCAGCTTTTTGATACTTCATCCTATAAAGATTTATAGAAAGCTTTAACATACCATCTGTTTGTATTTGATTCCTTAAAAAAATAAATTGTTTTGTGAGACTGTCTCGTACACACTGTAAAAATCATTTAAAGGGAAGCGAAAGAACTGAGGGTATTTACTAGTGTAATGGCACCCTACAGAGAAATACTCTATAATACTATCAGCAGTATTTGTATTTACTGCTGAATAATATTTACACATTCTGCACAGGTAATGAAAGAAAATTCATGCATATAAAATGCAGAAACTCCAAAGAGCATTAGTTACCATCACAAACTTTCATGTTAGTACAGCAGCCATCTGTGTGGAGGCTAAAGAAATGGGGGAAGCTTAACAAACTAAACATCAATAATAAGTTAATGGTCTCACGATAAAAACAGGTGCAACACAGGTGGTCTGGTCAAACAATAGATCAACAAGCAGAGCTATTGAGTTAGAACAGTCAAAGATCAAAAATAACTCTTTGAAGGAATGCATATTCCCTGCCGCCCTTCATGCCAGAGTTTTAGACTAAGATTGTCCTGAGATCTTCCACCATTGAAAAATAATGCAGTTATAGTTATTTTGGTCAAATCTCAAAATAACTTTATGAGCGATCAGACAGGATGTTGCAAGATCTTGATTAATCTATTAGCGCTGGAAGTACATGCTGTGAATGGCTCTCAGCTAGCACCACACATTTTGGCTCAATATTTGTATGACTGACTTGGTCGTAGCCCTGTTTGTGTTGGCTAAGGTCAACTATGACTAAGCTGTCATGGCCATGCTGACTTAATTTGACTTCGAGCCGACAGAGGACAGACAAGCAGGCAAACCATGGACAGATAGATGGGATGGTTTCCTCTGGTGTGCAGCACTGAAAGACTGGCATCAGATTCTCTGCAGATTGTTGAGTGGTGCCTACTTAAGCACTTTTTTGTTCCTGAAGTACCATTCCTGAGCAGAATTTGAGTTGGAGGGTAGCTTGTCCTTTCTCTGCAGTTGAAGGTCTTTTAGGTTTGGACGTGTGTGTCATTGGACGATACTCTTTAAATTAGCATCAGGGTGAATGGCTGTAACCAATGCTGGATGAGACAGATGGACGAACTTATTAATTCTGGCCCTGCTTATTTCTTCCACTTCCATTCACTTGCGCACTGCCCCTTGGATCCTCAGGGTGGTGGTCTCAAATGCCCCTTTTACACAGGCTCTGAAGGTCCTGGCTCCACTCTACTCGGCTTGCTTTGCATGCGTTTACATCTGCATTTTTTCGAGGTTGGCCCTGCTTCTTTGGTCCCTGCTTCGGAGTAGGGCCAGCCGGGCCCTGCTTCATAGGTGGCGCAAGCTTAGGTCCTGTTCACTCATTGGTCAGGGGTGTGACCAGATGCAAGCATAAATAGCAAACGACAGGAATATAAACAACAGTGTTAGCTTACCCTGCAATGTTTATGCCGTCTCTCCCCCAGCTGAAGGGTCTGTAAAGCCTGAAATCTCCGGCAGATAACAGCTGTCCTACTCTGTGCAACAATCGGGGCATCCAGAGCATTTCTTCCACTGCGCCTCTCTTCCTGAAGTCTCAGGAGAATGCCCATAAGTTTAAGAAATAGCAACAACACAGAGCCAACGTTGTCCATAGCGCTTTTGTTGTTTATACAACTTGAGCCAAGTTTCGGTAGTGGATAATAATTAGAATAAATTCAAATGCAACTGGATTTGAATCTAAATTGGACTGTACTGAATTATAACTGGACAGAATTAAACAGCATTGAAATGAACTGGATTGGACTGTTTGATTTTGACTTGCTTCCTCTCTTCTGGTTAGTCCCTGCAAAAACCTTTATTGTGAATTGGTGCTATATAAAAAAACTTAAATTAACTGAACTGCGGAAGATTGCACTCTCTTTAGTCTCTTTAAATCTTTTTCCAACTACCAAGACTTTTTAAAATAATAAAACTTTTTGAAGTGTTGAAAGAAATGTTAACATTTTTAATTTCCCTTAAGTTTAAATACATATTTCACACAGACCTTTTTATGATTATAACATTACTTTTGTTCCAGAAATGATCAAAACCTGTGATGTTGTGTTCCCTGATAACAGCGGGTGAGATAAATGCTATGAAGTCTTTCATTAGATTAGATGTTAAGTTTGTATATCAAGGAGG
The DNA here is from genome assembly GCF_001649575.2 of Kryptolebias marmoratus. Taxonomy (NCBI): domain Eukaryota; kingdom Metazoa; phylum Chordata; class Actinopteri; order Cyprinodontiformes; family Rivulidae; genus Kryptolebias; species Kryptolebias marmoratus. Next base: position 21,769,379 of record NC_051434.1, read on the forward strand.
ACATCCATGTATGTGTCAAGCCAGAATGAAGAGGATCCTATTGAGAGTTCTCCATTTTGGATTTCAACAGAAGAAACCATTGGACAATCAACCTTTTTGCAACCTAAAAGTCAGCAGAGGCTTGTTGACTAACCTTGACTGCAACAGAACTGAATGAGTTCACTTCTTATCTCCTGCAAGTGCAACAACAACAACAACTGTCAACCTTCTCACAAAAGTCTGAGCTACAGCAAACCAACAAACAGCTAGTTGCTCAAGTATGCTGCACTGAACTTCGAGCACAGAGACACATGAGCGCTTTCCTCCATCTGAGGATCAGAGCCAGCTACCATACTACTTTATTTATAATGCACTTAAAAACAGCAAAAATAGCACTATATGCTGATGATATTCTTTTATATCTCTCGAGTCCGGAGCAATCCATCCCGGCCATTTTAAAGTTACTAGACACATTTGGCACCTATTCAGGTTACAAACTAAATATGGACAAAACACAGATTATGAGTTTTAATTATTACCCATCAGTAGAGATCAAAGATAAAGTTCCTATTGATTGGTCTAAGAAAGCACTCAAATACTTGGGTGTATGGCTGACTTACCTCCCGAATGACCTGTACAAAAAAAACTTTGTAACTGTGAATGCTAGAATTAAACAAGACCTCACACAATGGTCTGAATGTATAATCGACTTTAATTCAAGAATTGAAGTCATTAAGATGTCAGTATTACCCAGGTTATTATACCTATTTATTTCTTTACCTATCAAAATCCCCCATTCTCAGTTCTGTGAGTGGGACAAAATGATATCGCGTTTTATTTGGAGGGGACAGAAACCCAGAATTAAATACAGTACTCTAACAATTAGAAAAGAAAAAGGGGGTCTGTCACTCCCAAATCTTCATGCTTATTATCTCGCGGCTCAGCTCAAAACAGTGGTTCAGTGGTGTGACCATAATTATGAGGCAAGATGGAAAGAATTAGAAAGCAAATACGGAAACATTCCTATACAAGCTTTGATTGGGGATCAGAAACTTGCAGCAGCATGCCAAAAAAAATTAGATCCCCTAGTGTCATTTACCCTTTCAATCTGGTTTGAAGTGGTCAGGGAATTAAACCTAGGTAGACAGATACGAGTTCTCAGATGGGCCGCTTTCGACTCTGATTTCACCCCCAACCAATTGGACTCCAGCTTTAGAACCTGGTCACAGAAAGGAATAACTGCATATTGCGGAATACTGGACAAAAAGTCACTGCCAAGCTTTCAAATACTTCAACAAAAACACGATTTAGAAAAAGGGGATTTTTTTAGATACTTACAACTTAGACAATATATTTCAGCAAACATTCTGAAAGCCTGTACCGCAGAGTCTAACGAGTTAATTCAGTTGGTTTCACAGACTTACTCCAAGCCTGGCAAGATTACTATTTCCAAACTTTATCAGGGATTGTTGAGATCCAAAGGAAATTCAACAGACTATGTTAGGAAAAGATGGGAGAAAGAGTTGAACATTGAAATATCACAAAAGCAGTGGGACAACATGTGTGAATCCGCTGCTACAACATCCTCCTCAAACCATTGGCGTGAATTCAGTTGGAAAAATTTGTTACGTTTCTTTAGAACACCAAAGCAGCAGCCTTATAGAAACCCTGATGCATCTAAATGCTGGAGGGGGTGCGGGGTCACAGAGGCAAATCACTCCCATATTTTCTGGTCTTGCATTAAGATAAAGACTTATTGGAAGGATGTTCTGGGGAAGATTGAGTCAATTTTGGGTCTTAAATTCCAACAACCCATTATGTTACTGTTACTCGGAGCTGTTCCTGAAGGCCTAAACGTGAATGACAAATATTTATTAAAAATCTTCAGTGCTACAGGCAAGAAACTGATTACTCGGAAATGGCTTCAACCTGATCCACCAACGTTAAAGGACTGGCTGGTACTGGTGGAAGAAACCCACCAAATGGAAAAGTTAACGTTCATGCTGAGACTGCAACCGGACCTTTATAAAAAGAGATGGAGCAAATGGACTAAATCTCTAGAGAGCGATGAATAATCTCCCTCTGTATAGTCTCCCTCTCCTCTGTTATTTAAAAGCTGCTCAAAAAAATGGAAATGATATCCGTTTACGGTTTTCACCCTGTAATATGTTTAACATAGTCAGAATGTGAGTAATTTCTCTTGTCGACAGTCTGTTTTTTCGGTTCTGGTTTGTATGTGTTCGTTTAAAAGAAAAACTCTCAATAAACAGAAAGTAACAAAAAAAAAAAACAGCAACAAGGCCAACTAAAGTGCTGTACAATAAAACAAACAAGTACAGGACAAGGGATAAAATACATAAATATGCAAAAGTAAAAATAAGAAAGAAAACACAGATAGTTAATTAATGAAAGTACAGTAAGGTCATAGTCAACATTTCACACTGTGTCAAAGGCCAGGTATTAAAAGTATGTTTTTAAATGAGATTTAATAAAACATTCAGATACTTTAAGGGACATTTAAGGCACACTAACCAAAGCTACAGTTCTATTTCATCCCTACTGACCGCCAGAGGCAGTGCTTAGCACTGAATGATCATTCCTGTGCATACGCAGGTCGAGTACTAATCACAACAAAGTCACCTGTGACCTGCCGGTGACCCACGTGACTCTATATAGTCACACGATGACCGGCACTCAATCCCTTTGTTCTTCTTGCGCGCAGGTGTGATTGTACCTCCGTATTTTCCACTACTTCTTGTTCGTTGCTAGTAGCAACGTAGTAGGCAACGTGCCAGAAGCGGCCTGCTGCGGTGGCACCTTTGGTGTCGGCTAAGTGAGCCAAACACACCGACACTAGCAGGTTGTCCACAAAGGTGGATCACCTCACTTCAGGGCTTGCCCACATGAAGGCCCTCCTCCGGTCCCTCTTCCATCTCATGCTGGGCCTGTCCTCCTCTCTGGAGTCTTTTTTACTGGACCATTCCACCCAAGGCCTGGTCGACGCATCTCTGCAGGTTTTTGCTCTTATGACGAGGGAGCTGGGACGCACACTGTCTACTCAGGTTCATGCTCGCCGCCAGGTGTGGCTGGCGCAGTCGCCCCTCACTGAGCCTTGTAGGAGAACACTCCGGACCCTTCCAATGGTTCCAGGAGAACTTTTTGGCTCTGCCGCGCTGGATGCCTTGGATCATATAGCTCAGGCGTCTCGTACAAGACAGCAGCTGGCAGGGCTTCACAGACGTGATCGCCAACCAGTTGGCACTTGTGCGGCTGCGGGCTCCTTGCGTAGGTCCCCGCTGCCGTCCGTTTCATTTGTTGAGCTCCAGGTTCCGGGTCAGAGATCCGTCCCAAGACCTGTTCTAAGGCAGGGAGACCGGGCTTGAGGCCAAGCGGGTTCTCACTCATCCTAAAGAGTTCCACCCAGGACCCAGGACATGTCAAGAACAACCATCAACACTCACTACCAGACCCCACACAGACTGCATTAAACAGGGGAAAGTTCTCTTTAAATGGTCAGATCACTCTATTTATTTCTGATGTGGCTATGGTCCCTCCTTAGTAACAATTTTATCATTTTTCTCAAGTTGATAACAATCAGACTCATTGGTATGACAATCCTTTTTTTTGTTATTTTGTTTTTCTTTAATCAAATAGTTCCTTTCCATCTTCTCTCATCTCATTTTAATGCTGTAAACAAAATAATGATTTCATACTTTGGTATCTAAAAATCATTTCTATGATCCATCAATCAATCAACCTTTTGTCATAAATTTACCAGAATTGCTCTTCTGTATTTCATTTGGTGATTTGTTTATATGTAAATAAATCCCTGTTAAACCAAAGTTGTCTTTCAAGTTACTTTCATGTGCAATAAAAGGGTCCTCAACTAGCTTAAGAAGTCTAAAAGTGATAAGGATAAACCAAGCTAAGGCTAATATCTGAGCTAACCTAACTTCCAATAATATTGTTTAATTTTATGCTTATCTTTCTTTACTTTGTTACATTTCCATATACAGCTGAAACCAGATATTTTATACAGTGTATAAAAAAATTACTTTGGCTTCTCCAAGCATCTGAAAACCGTACCCAGGGTTGAACCAGAGTTGGGAAGATTGGCCATTCTCTTTATGATATCTTGGCTAATTTCTTCTGATTTTCTCATGATGTCACAAAAAGAAACTGTTTGATGTGTAACTTAAAATGCATACAAAGATGTGCCTCCAATTGACTTAAATGTTGTCAAATAACCTATCAAAAGCTTCCAAAGCAATGTTACTGTCATCGGGGTTACCCAAGTTGTTTAAATTGTTGATTAAGTAATCTTAATGTATGTAAACTTGACTTTTAAGAAAGTAATGAAAAAAATATCTCTCATAATTCATGCATTTAGTAAATATACATCTTTTTGGGAATCCTAAATGACCTGAAAAAGTTAAGGTTTAGTCTGATTTCATGACAGACCTTAAGAAAAAATGGTCATATGTTGTTTTAAACAGTGTGTAACCAGCTGATGTTAGCTGTAGGTGCTTCTGAAATTCAAAAACAACTCCAACATGTATTAGAGAAAGTTTTAGCCAGACAGATTTTTGGTCCAACACGACTATGATTCTCATCAACCCAAGGTGCAATGCTAAGTGCTTTCCAAAGTTCTTTACTACAAGGTCACAACAGATCTAAACAGCTCTAAGTGCCCATTAAACTTGAAGTCCGCATTTTAAGCTCACAGTTATTGTTTTACTTCATATCCAATTTAATGGAGTACAGAGACAAAACAATATATGTCACTGTCCAAAGACTCACAGGACAGATGAAGTAAAAGTCATCTCCCTATACGCCCATTAAGCACCATAACAAATGGTCTCTCACCCACACCAGAGTGGATGGATAGCTGCAGACAGTTCTTAAAATAAAGTCTCAAAGCAATTACAGAGAAAACAATCTTCTGTTTTATGGCTCAACATCAATCTGAATCACTGCATGTGATTTCATGATGAAGAAGAGCTCAAAAACAAATCTCCTCTATTGATAAACCCACATTTCAATTACTTTAACCTCCTATGAGTAGAATTGATACATGGCCAGGGACCATTTTGTACAAAACAATAAGGGTTTGCTGCTTTTGTACAGGTCGTATCAAGACTCAGGCCTCAAAAATGCCCACTCAGTTCAAATGACAAATGGCTGCCATTTTAAAACAGCTTCCATCTTCAAGATTCATGCAAACACTGTTATATAAACCTTTACTGTACATTTCCCATTGACCCATCCATACACTCATCCATTTTTTTACCTTCTTCTCCTTTTCAGATTAAGACATTAATTATTTTGTCAGAAAAGTTATGATATTCTTGAAGGAAGTGTTGCAACTAGCTGCTTGCTATTTGTGCTCATAGATAACCACTGAAATCTATATAACTAACCACGTAATGAGAAACTGATGGCGGTGTAAAGATGTATAAAATAGCATTTGCATGAACTGCAATGAAATTTTGGTGGTTGGAGCTGTTTTAAGATGACAATTTCATTGTGGCCACATTCAGACTGTTAGCTTGTCAGTCAGGTCAGAATTAATCTCTATTTCTCCAAACTGAGGTCCGATGAAGATCTATCTACAAGAGATGAGATATTAATTGTGTCAGAAGTTTGGACCAAAGGTCCAAATGTCTGACACATGTCTTGACAGGATACATCCAAAAAAAAGGATAAAAACAAAAACAACTACTTCTAGTTGTTTGACTTCTATTCTGTAGCTGAAGACATTTCGTTTCTCATCCAAGGAGCTTATTCAATTTTTTAAAAAAGCATTAAAACTAGTGTCTCTTAACAAGAGTTAAAAAGTAAATCATTTTTTATTGTCTGGCAGCTATCTAAGCAGGAGTTCAAGGACTAAGAGGAAAAAGAACATTTTTAGTCTACAAAGTCACTAAAAAATACTAACTTTTCAAGGTCAAAGAAATGAGAACCTCCAACAACAGTAAAAAGTAAAATTAACATCAAACAGGCTGTTTCCCAAATCATTAGTAATTAATTAACACCACTACAGAAACACTTGTTGAACATATGCTGGTGTAGATTCTCGGTCATCCAGGCCATGGTGGGTAAAGGAAGCCATCTATGTCAAAAGAGACAAACCAACATTAAACAGAGGAGGAGGTCTCAGATTCCAGCTTTCAAAAACATATAATGGAGCTTTAGGCCTGATCCCCAGTCAGTTTTACTCCAATCAACACCTGCACTCATGTGACAAGAGTGGCCCATCAGTGAGTCAGACAAACAAGGACCCTAACGAGCCTCTATTATTAGGAGAGTGAGAACAATTTGCAAGGAATCCATCTTACATCACATCTCAGCTTTAAAAGCTCAACTCCACACTCTCTATTTCTGAATTGAGAAAGCTCCTCGGATGAGAAGCGAAACATCTTCAACTACAGAATAGAAGTCCAGTTGTTTTTATGTTTTAGCCTTTTTTTTTAAATTGTTTGAACAGGCTGATTATTAACAGCTGTATGTGAGTGATTTTGATTTTATGGAAACAGCTCCAACTGTGTCATTTCTCATGATTAGATGATCTTAGACTAGTAAATATGGACTCCTTCAGGGAAGGCAGTTTTTTTTTACATGAAATCACATCCCTGACTTTGCCATACAGAGCACATTGACCTGCATAACTAAATCTTAAGTTATAAATGAACTTGTTTTAAATATTCAGAAACTGGACAGACACGGTATGTTTCTAAACTTGATTGAATTTCAATATTGTTTTAGAATGCAGTAACAGGTTTGCAAATATAAAAAAAACTCCCTGCAAATTGAGCAAAACATGTTCAGGGTTTTTTTTTTCCATGCTCGATATGTTGAGGTACAAATTGGCCCGGTTGCTGTCCTCGTCACCATCACCTCCTACAGACACTGAACAAGGGCAGAAACAGGTGTGGACTCACCAATCTTCTTACAGCGCTCCTCTCCTCTGTTGTGCATGATTATTGGCGAGTAGATGAAGGGGCTTGCGGTGGATATGTTCTGTCCCAGCAGGCCTTTTACTTTGTGTGGCCGCAGACCGATGGGCAGATCAAGCAGCTTCACTGATCTGGGTATAACAAAAAAGAAATAGGCCTACAAGTTAGATTATCACAAACCTATGGAAACTCAGAGCTTTTATTCAAGAAAGAGGCAAACTTTGAGTCTATCACCATGGCATTTTCTAAATCAATCAGACTGATGTCAAAGCAGAATTAGTTAATAAAACCTGCCGTCGGGAAGGATTTTCCACCTAGATTGGATGTGCTCATAAGGTTTTGGTTGAATGGTATCAGATTCACTCATTTATCTCAGGAACTTTCTCTGGCTGCACATATCCAAAATAACACATAACAGACTCTCATCTGAACAAACTTTGTGCACTGAGCTGAGATATAATTTGCAAGAACTATTTTCCTATAAAAAACATCTCCACAATCGCTCTAAAATAAGGACAAAATAAATCACACTTATTTGGTTTTCTTTATTCCTTACAAGTACAAAAGCAATTGTGAGAATTTCTAATACTGCTCCAGCAATTAACAACCTTCACCTGTGAAAATACTCCCACCTTGACAGGAGTTCTAGGCACATAATGTCTGGGACCACTTCACCGATTCTGCAATTCTATTTTTGTTTTTAATAGTAACGATGAAATCAATTTATTATTTTGAAAATGTCCTTTTTCAGACACATCTTCCTTCAAAAACTTTTTTCCAAACTCAACATTTTGACTATTATGTTTTTTATCTTTTTAGAAGAAGAAGAATGTGGTCCGTTTAAAGTCTTTAGCTGTCTGACTATAAAAATAAATGTGAAAAATTGTATTGTTATCAAAAAATGTCTACATAAATTACAGCACAGGGATAGACTAAAGAACTTAGCCGAACTGTGAGGTCATCAAGCACGCCTCAGGTCCAACTGCACTGCATTGTTTGTCCAGTTCAGGTCAGCTTTGCTTGATTTGTTCCTCAAAGAGGAAGTTTGGTTTTACACTGGTAGTAAAAACACAACAATAAAAAGACAAACAGTCTTAAGGCGATAGAATGGAAACAACTTAACTGGAGTTAGAACAGTAAGAAAATTAGTAAGGTGCTAATACATTAAAAAGTTTGCAAGTGGAATAAAAGAGCATTTGTTTCTCTGAGTTGACTCTTGCATATTTGGTATCCACAAATGTTTTTCTGTTAGTTTCCACAGCGAATCAAGGTATCAGAGTTCCAATGAGGATTTTTTCATTGCACAAGTCCAACCTCTCAACTCAAGGGTAAGACACTCAGAGCTATTAAACCTCAAAGTAATCAGCCTTTCCTCACTCAGGGTAGGTTAACTCAGAGTTTATAAATTCAGAGTTTCTCAAACTTCTTTTCTGGAATTCCCCGCAAAGCAGTATGATGAATTATTATATGAACAATGACTCAAGATGAATCGAAAGTACAACTTCGCAGGGAAGGGTGACTACAGCGGGTAAGTGCAGGTTACTTATGCCCCTTTTACACAGGCTCTAAAGGTCCTGGCTCCACTCTACTCGGCTTGCTTTGCATGCGTTTCCATAGGCTTTTTTCAAGGCCGGCTCTGGTTTTTTGGTCCCTGCTTCGGAGTAGGGCCAGCCGGGCGGCCCTGGTTTGGTGGGCGGCGCAAGCATAGGTCTTGTTCACTTATTGGTCGTGGGTGTGACCAGATGCGAGCATAAAGAGCGAACGGTAGGAATATAAACAACAGCGTTAGCTTACCCTGCAACATTTATGCCGTCTGTCCCCCAGCTGAAGGCGCTGTAAAGCCTGAAATCTCAGGCGGATAACAGCTGTCCTACTCCACGCAACAATCACGGCATCCAGAGCATTTCTTCCACTGTGCCTCTCTTCCTGAAGTGTCAGGAGAATGCGCCAAGTTTTCGTAGCGCGCAAATTTGAACTACTTGCTGAAATTTGTTGCTTTTACAAAAAAAAGCTAAAATAATGTGAACAAATTTGTTGGTACCCTAAAAGAGACTTTGCAATACAGTCATGTTTCAAACTAAGCGTTTGACCATAGTTAGCATCCCAGGTGCCTTCAAGCTTTTCTTCAGCCTTTCAGCCTGTTTAAAGGGAACAAACAGCCGCTGTGTAGTTTGGTGTGGTTGTGTTCACCTCACTGAACATGGAACAGAGAAGGAAAATGAGAGCTGTGTGAGGAGTTCAGACAGAAGATTATAGATATGCATGTTAAAGGTAAAAACTACAAGACCATCTCCAAGCAGCTTCATTTTCCTCTGACCACAGCTGACAATACTATTAAAGTAGAAGGTTCATGGGACTGTAGCCAACCTCCCAGGATGTGGACGCAGGAGGAAATGCAGCCCCAGATTGATCAGATGGATAGTGCAGATATAGAAACCATCTAAAACCATTCAAGCTGAATTTCAAGGTCAAGGTACATTACTTTCTGATTGCACTATCCATCACATTTTGAATCAGGAGGGGTGTGCCAGAAAAACACAAAAAAGTCAGACTAGAATTTACCAAAATGCATGTTGACAAGCCTCAAAGTGTCTGGGAGAATGCCTTTTGAACAGATGAGACAAAACAGGAGCTTTTTTGACAGTCACATCAGCTCTAGGAAAAATTAAGCTTTCAAAGAAAAGATCACTTTATCTACTGTGAAACATAGAGGCCAAAATTAAAAACCCTATCAAGGACCAGCCATTTTTCCAATATATCTTGGAAAAATGTTTTTCTGATTTCTTTCTCAGTGAAAGGTACAGTTCAGTGTTTTTAACCTCCATCTCAAACTTAGATCGAGTCTTTGCCTCTCAACTTCAAATTTTATCTTATCTTCAAGTTGACAAATCGCTGTGGGAACTCTGTTTTAAATGAATGTGAGACAGAGACTCTTCCTCTCAGCACATGCCTGCAGGCTACAGAAGGGTGGGTGAAAGCTGCACTTACAACACAGCTTGAGTGATGTGACCGCATGGCCCTAGTGCCTGACCTGTTTGAACCGCTGCCACACAAATGATTTAAAGCGTTGAAAATATTTTAAACAGACAAAGTCATAAGACAAGGTTTGTTTTTGTTTGTGTTGTTTTTTTTGTTGTTCAGAGAACAGTTTTCAACTCGACAGGAAATTACTTTTTAGTCCGTCAAGATCTTGTGCCAAAAGATCTAGCCACACCCCTACTAACAAGGCATCCTGGAGCGTAACACACTGCCCAGTGCCAAAAACAAATTAAATCCTTAGTCGCAGCTCAAGGGTCCTTCATCAGGATAATGACCCAAAACGTACAGCTAACAAGACTCAAGAATGGCTGAGGAAAAAAACAAAACACCGGACTGTTCTTAAATGGCCCTTCATGAGCACAGATTTTAATTCTGGTGAACATCTGTGGAAGGATCAGAAAGTTAATGTGGAGACTTCATTGTTCAAACATAAAACAGTTGGAGCATTTCGCTCAAGAAGAATAGACTAAACTACCTGTTGGCAAATGCAGAAATCTCATTGTGAAGTACTGAGATCGTTTTCTGGCAGTGATCGCTACAAAACGTGCTGCTGCAAAACTTTAAATTAAGGATATACCATTTGTTTAAACTATGCCTTGATAGGCATATAAATGAACAAATGAAACATTTGTTCATTTATATAAAACAACTGAATCAATAATAAAAAGTAAAGTCTAACATGTCTTAAATGTGGAATAAACAATAAGTGATGCAGTTAAACTCCAGAGATACTTGTGGTTTTTCAATTATTGTGGAAAGGTAAAAACAAATTTGTCTGTCTGCACCAAGACTTGCTGCTGCCTTACCGGACAATGGGAAGCTTTGTGAAGGGCACTGGAGGGAGCTTCAGTCCATCAGAAAGTGTGATGACCTCCATCCCACCAGGGCACTTGGAGGTGTAGTTCTCCAAACTCTGGGTCACCTCTTTCTTTTCTAAAAACAAAAGGAAACACAACAACTCTGAGTAGATAAAGCAGTGTATACATTTGAAAACCTCAGAACACGACCACAGCAATTAAATTCATTTAATCTGAGAGGATCCATCTTACTCTCTAATATAAATCAAACAGAGATTAATGAAGTGTGAGGCGCTCCAGCCTTCGAGCTAAGTTTTATCGTATCATCAATACCTTTTGAGAGAACATTACTGTTCAACCAGCCATGTCATTTGCTTTGGTTCTGCAGGGTTCAGCTGTGTTTGTCAGAGGAGAAGGTCATTAACTGGCAAATAATTCTCTACAAGTCTTTGTAGGAGGACATTTAAAGATCACAGACTTTTTATATCAATAAGAAATGCTCGATTGCATTAAATATGTAAAGCTCCCACTCCTACAGTCAGTATGACAAGTTTACCTTTCCCATGGGGTGACTGAGCAGAATGGAATACTCAGGGAAAGTGCTTCAAGTAAACAATTAGAAGTGAAGCTTGAATGCAACGTACAACCTTGTACAACATATAAAAGGAAACCTGTATAAAGACACCTGTAGGTCAGAGGGAAAGAAGCAAGAGAAGTACTAAGGGAAGGAGAATAAAAGAAGAGACAGAGGGTAAATTTGTGAAGCAGGGAAGAAAAAGAACAGAGATGAGTGTAGTGACAACTCTGATTTTAATTCAATTCTTTTTTGCAGATGATTGAGGGGTTGGCCCATTTGTTGTCTTGTCCAATGATTTACAGCAGCGGTGGGTTTGAGGGTCAGTCCAGGACAATACATATAGACAGTACCTAAAACACAAGTATTATACATTTGAATGTTCATTCTGTACAAGTACAGTGAGTTTAAATGGAATTTTGTGAGGCTTAAAACACAAATAACAGAGAAGCTGAGCATCCTTAACTATGTTACTATATTGTGTCTCCACCTTTGGCAGCAGTTCCAGCATCAAGCTTCTTCAGGTCCATCTCCATGATCTAGGACTATCTAACCTGGAGTTTTTGTTAGTTCTTCGTGAACAAACGTATGCAGCTCCTTTAGACTGGATGAGTGCTGCTTTTGTTCACCAATTTTTAAATCTAACCAGAGAATATCAGTTGGACTGAGGACTGGGTTTTGACAGGACCATTCCAGGATATTAAACTGGCTCTCCTTCAACCACTGGAGTGTTTTTTCAGCAGAGTGTTTAAAGTCATTGTCCTGCTGAAAGGTGGACCTCCGTCTCAGTCTCAAATCTCTGGAAGACTCCAACAAACTCTTTTCACAAATTTATTTATAGTTTGCTTCATCCATCTATCCATCAGTTCTAACCAGATTCCCAGTCTCTGCTCATGAAAAACAGCAATATGTAACCACCACCATGCTTCACTGTGCAGCTAATATTCTCAGTATGATGAAGTGGTTGGTTTGCTCCATACATGGTGTTGTTCTTGACAGTCTAAAAGTTTTAGTTGTAGTCACATCTGATCACAGCACCTTCTTCCACGTGTTTGGGGAGTTTCCAATGTGCCTTTTGGAAAACTGCAGTTTCTTTAGGGAAATTTATTTTTTGTTGTTGTTGTTTCCTGGTCACTCTTTCATGAAGCCCAGCTCTGTACAGCTTATAGTAGTCTTATGAACAGATCTTCCTATCTTTGCAGATCTGAAAAGTCTGTGAGTTTTGGTGAACAGCCCTCTTTTGGCAGGTTTGCTGTGGTAACATCTTTCCATTTCCTAATAATGGATTTTTTAAATATTCCAATCCTGATCTGTACTTGTGGATCTGTCCACAACTTTGTCTCTGACCTGTGAGGAAAGTTCCTTGGTTTTCATGCTTTCTCTTCCTTGGTAGCAGTTTTGCAATTGTTTTGGTTCTGGGGGCAATCAGAACACATGTATGTATACTGAGATCATTTGACACTTGAGATCCATCTGTGGATATTCAAAATAATCATCATGTAAAGCTTTAAAGCAAAGAGGGTGAATACATATGCAGGGGACCACGTTTTACTTTAATATGTTTTAAAAAAACGTTTAAAATAGGTTTTCTTTCCCATTTAATTTTTATTATTCTGAAGAATTTTGTTCTATTCCTCAAAATCCAACTGAAAATCCATTTAAATTCCAGACAAACAAAACAGACAAAATAACAAGCAGGTGAATATTTCTGCAACACACTTTAAGGCCAGCCCCATTACCACTACCTGCAACATATCAGTTTAACCTCTGACCCACCAATCCTTCATCTGATCCTCGTTGTATCAGTCAGTGACATGTCAGCAGAAGGTTCTTTAAAGTCGCCAAGCTGTGAGGTGAAACCCTGAGCACCATTCTCCCATATAACATCAAAGGATCATCAGCAGACTGAGATCTGTGAGCTTTAGAAGGACACACTGTGTTGGGACAAAGGGCAATGTAACAGTATGCAGGAACACCACCAACACAAAGAGGAAAAGATGTTCTGTAACTCTGGTTAGGTGCGTGCTAAGTGTCAAGGTAACATTCATATGAAAGTCACAAAACAAGGAACGCTACCCTGAGCTTCCTCCTCCTCACTGTGTCCCTTGCAGCCATCCAGTCTCCAGGTAAATGACTCACACATCTGATTTATTCACACTAGATATAACACATGGATAGAGTTACATGCTGTCAAGAGTGAAGCCAGTACAGTGCAACAACCCTGACGGGTGCTGGGTCAAAAATATCCCCCGCTCCAGTAGAAAAGTGGCAGCTATTCCAGTGAAATTCTCTGACACAATTTTTCTACAAATTCAGAGAGCATCTGTCAGTGAATTGAACCTCCAAAGAAAGATGGCCTGCAGCAAGAAAACAAGGCCAGGTCACAAAGAAGTTAGAAAAGAAGAAGGTTTATGTTTCAGTCGGCCAAGTTTTATTTCTGACCTGGATTCATTAGAAAGGTCTATGTGAGGAATTAGAAGAAAGCAGTCAATGTTAAGTAGTAATTTAAAAAAAATATGAACTTGGAGAGAAAACTTGAAATAACCACAGAGAAGATATGGGTAATGGTTAGCATGTCTCTTTAATTTTCTGTCTGCTTTGGGAGAGATGCCACTGGTGTACCAAACTGAAACATCTTTCTGAGGGGATTATAAAACATGGGAGCAGCATCCGGGTTCTATCTGAACAACTCTGTGAAACTCAGCTTGAAAATGACACCTTTAGCTAAAACTGTGAGGCTGCTAAAAGTCACCATTAACAACGCCTATGGTAACTTCAGAGTCAGACAGGAACTTTTTCACTTTTAGGTGAAAGAAAAACTTTTCTTGGAATACCAGGAACACTCACAACTCAACACATTGGTCAGGATATCAATCAGAATTCATCTCATATGAGATCTGAATGATTTAATGACAAGTAAACCTAACAAACATTTATTTATTTATTTTATTACCTTTATGAATTGTACACAGGTATTAAATGGTAATGTGGGGGTATTATGTGATGAAAAGTACGGCTGCACAAAATATCGAAGATTTATCATCATGGCAAAATCAGTGAAGCAATATCACAAAGCACTGCTTGGACTGCAGTAAATCATAGGACAATATATTTCAAGAACTGTGTGTTCATGTTCTGCATGCTAATATTATTAAATTTGGACAATCCAATGAGCCAACCTACAAACTAAATGTTATTAATGGATACATAAATATATTCTCTAAGGTATAAGTTCTTGATAAAGCAAGAGAAAAAGCAAATCTTTAAAACAATATTTGTGACAATTGTATGCATTACGTTTTATGTTAGAGGAAGCCTTAAAACTGTTTTTAGTTTAGTTGTAAAAATGAATTTAATTGAAAATTTCCTCTAAGACAATACCTTTGTTTAGTGTGTGGGGGTTTTCTTCTCACTTTTTTAAATCATTCTACTTCTTTCATTGTATTTCAGGCTGCTCAACTTATAACATCTATTTGGGCTACACAAGGAGATTTTTGTTTCTACTCTGCTTTTCATGTCTAAAGAAACACAGCACAGCTCATTTTTAGGCTGACAGCTGGAACACACTGTCCAGAAACAGCAAAGAGGCAGTTTTACACTTTACAGGTTGGTGAGAGAAAATGTGCAGCATATAACACTTCACATGGTTCCCCAAGTGATAGGATCTAATTTCCAAGTGTCAGCCATCAGGAGGAAAAAAGAAATACTTAAGGTCAGATTAAAAGTTCCTCTGAAAACCAGGCTTTTATCACTCTGATGTGCAACAGAAAAGAGGAAGCAAAGAAAGGAGCACCTGTTAAATACACAGAAAGGCATGACAACTCAAGTTTGACTCTTTTGGAGTACATTTTTAGCTCTCAGTAGATTTCTTTGTCCATATGAGCTCAAGTGATTCTTTTATTTTGTCACTGTTGGGAATTGAAGCCGTTTGGACCCAGTTTATAGAAGCTGCCATGTTGTATTTTTGGGACCAGAATCTGCGCACTAAGGATGTGGGGCTTTCATTTCCGCCAATTACCACACACAATCACGGTGTTGCATGATCTAGATTCAACCTATGGGGATGCTTTCGGCTTCAACTTCAAAGATCCTGTATAAGGTCCAATCTGTCAGAAGGTGGAGATATGGCGGCGAACCCAGAACGCAGACGCATGGCTTAAAACGAACGTAAATCCTTTATTAAACTAAAATACAAACAAAAGGGCTGGCGTGGCAGCAAAACAAACACTAACAAAATCCAACAGCGAGGAGCGAAGGCAAAACCAGACGGAACAAGAACTAACAGGCAAAGCAGAATGATCCAGTGAGGGGTGAATGAAAATGACCGGTTCTTAAAGACAGAGGATAATGAGGAGAATGGACACAGGTGAGTGAGAATAATTACAAGCAGGTGGAGATGGGCGTGGCAGACCTAACAGGAAAAGTACTGGGGAGGTGGAGAGTGACAGGGCATGAACAGGAAAAACTAAACTGAAACAAGACAATAATCAAAACAACAAACTGAAAATACCAAAACTATGACACAATCTTCTAATATGGATCAGTGATTCAAACAGTGAGAAGAAAAGGGAAAGGACCAGAGATGCACCTGATTACAAGCAATGGTTATTGTTTCACTAAAATAAATTTTGTCTGCAAACTACATTCAATATTTTATATAATGTGTCAGACTCAGGAAATGAACAGAAACCCAGTAATGATTTCTGTATGGCTTTCAGAGTCAGTCCTGCAGAAATATAGAGGGACTAAACCGAGCTGCTTACACACCACACAAAGATGTTTATTTAACAGCAGATAACATTTGGTTAAATTTAACCAGTAATGTAAAACGCTTGTTAACTCTGAACGATACAAAATCCAACAGTAAAAAAAAATAGGTGTGTCAGTTTCCCCCTTACTGAACAAAGTTACATTCTCTTATTCAATTAAAAGTAATCACTTATTTTGTTTTCTTTCTCCTCAATGTGACTGATAGAAGACTGATTTCTTCCAGCTCATCAGAACTAACCACCCTGCTCCAAAATACTTTAGACTGATAACACTGGGCCTCAATATTGTCTGTTTGCAGAACACCCTGTTGTGGTTAAGGCTTTTTGTTTTTTCAGGTGCCTATAAAAAATGTATTGGGCTCTCCATTGTGTGAAGTCCATAGTTCCGAGCATGCACAGAAATTCTTTAGCAAGGAGGTGGTGGTTTATCGCAGTGGGAGTATATCAAGGTCCTGGATGGAGCATGGAGGAGCATTGTGACAGTGTATTCATGACATGGAGCCCACATGCACTGGAGTGGCATTGGTCTCATGCCTCATCACATTGGCCTCATGCCTAGGCTACAGCACCATTATGCCTACAACGTGTTGGCAGCATTCCAAAGTAAGTTCTTGTAACAGTCTGCAGCTTGGAGTCCATCTCTCTCTTTTGTCTCGCTTCAGCAGCTCTTTGTAGGTTTTACCAAAAATAACATGAAAATTATCATTATTAAAATTCATAGCTACAACAAAAAAGGTAGTTTTCAAGGACGCAGTAAATTGGTAAGGATTCAGAAAACAGCAGGAAAAACCTATTTGGCACTTACTAAGAAGATAGCAGAGTCATGATTTTCTTCATAGTGAGGAAGATATTACAAATTTTCTGCAATCCAGACACATAACAGGTCACATAGGTTGTGGAGAGGGTAGTGGGATTGCTATCCTGTGTGAGAGGATGGGGGGGGGCACAGTTTTAAGGACAGTAAATTTGTCATTATTCAAAAATGCATTTTTTCTTCTTATTAACCCCATGCTTAGCATATGGGAAAAAGAAAGTCATTTTTCCTCACTAAACCACCTTTATTTGTGTTTCTGTATCGTTAGGGAGCTCAGGTGCAGACAGGCTTATGGTAATTCGATTTCTAGTTAAAGTTGTTTTGTTTGCTATTTTGCTCTCGGCTTTGTCTGAAGTCTATGCCTTTGTTAGGTTAGCAATAAATAAAAATCATCCAACAATCTTTCTGCATTCTTTCAACTCAGAAGGATTTTCTCCAAACACAACATCCCAGTACATTTCAAACCCAACAAGACTCTCAGGCAGAGGTTGGTCCACCCTAAGGACAAAACACCCAAACCCAAACTGAGTGGAGTGGTGTATGCAGTTCAGTGCAGCGAAGAATGTTCAGACCTTTATATTGGAGAGACCAAACAACCTCTTCACAGACGCATGGCTCAACACATGAGAGCCACCTCTTCGGGACAGGACTCAGCTGTCCACCTACACCTCAAGAATAAAGGACACTCCTTTGAGGACCAAAATGTTCATATTTTGGACCGAGAAGACAGATGGTTTGAGAGGGGGGTAAAGGAAGCCATCTATCTCAAAAGGGAGAAACCAACATTAAACAGAGGAGGAGGTCTCAGATTCCAGCTTTCAAAACATATAATGGAGCTTTAGGCCTGATCCCCAGTCAGTTTCACTCCAATCAACACCTGCACTCATGTGACAAGAGTGGCCCCTCAGTGAGTCAGATAAACAAGGATTCTAACGAGCCTCTATTGTTAGGAGAGCGATAACAATTTGCAAGGAATCCATCTTACATCACATCTCAGCTTCCACACTCTCTATTTCTGAATTGAGAAAGCTCCTCGGATGAGAAGCGAAATGTCTTCAACTACAGAATAGAAGTCCATTTAGTCTTGTCTTCCACTTTTTTCTTAAAATCTGCCATGGAGAAGGAACATAAAAGCAAAATATAAACTTTGAGAGAATTTTCATCTTCAATCAGTTTAAGGACATACGTTGATTTATCTGGACAGATTACCAGTGGATTTTAATTATATTTTTAAATCCGGTGCACAAAAACCTGGAAACTGAGATAAAGCAACAATTCACATGAAGTAAACAAGGCTGCTGTCAGCTGTGAATAAGAGCTGCTAAAAATATTACTTCTCTCCATGCAGAAGCTTCAAATTTTATCTTAAATGTATTCCAGTTCAAACCCACTCATTGTTTGTAATAGAAGCTGTATGTAGTCAGGTCAGGCCCGTTCTTTAAGGTCCCACCCACTCACAGTTTGTGCTGAAGAACTGGTGCAAAGGGGACTATTTCACGATCTTCTGCTTCCCTGCCAAAACTGATTCAACTGTGTTACTCCAGAAAAAAATAACCACTGGAAAAATTCCACTCCATTATCAGAGGAGAGAAGGAAAAGTTCTGACCACTTTGGTCAGTATCTTAGTAAAATCAGTTGATATTAACATGATAACTACTGCCATCAGTTCATGAAAATCCTGCAGTTTGAAGCAAACAGCTCCTTTAGGTCTAAAGATTAGAAACATATTATCACTCGGAGGCTGATAATGTTTTTGCCTGTCTCTGTAGCCATACTTACATGTGTCTGACTATTACCAACTGAACTGACTGGATGACTTTTAAAAAAACTCGCAGAAAGTAATTACTGGATGTACATCTACAACCAGGGGTGGAAATTAAAAAATTTGTCCACCAACCATAGTGGCTGGTGGACAAATTGGTCAAAATTGGTCAAAGGTCAAAGGTTGTTTGACAAATTACCAGCCACTCAAATATTTTACCAGCCACTATTTTTTGTTGTGACAAAAAGTTATTTCATATGATGATGATGATCAAGGTGGGT
>NC_051434.1:21790210-21804576 GCF_001649575.2 Kryptolebias marmoratus
TGAGATACAAAATTTTGTGGTAAAAGCATCAAACTGCACAGCCAACCAAGCAGCATCTCTCTGTGTTGGTGCAGTTTTCCCTCGTGTAAATTTGATTTTACACAGCATTTAGAGAAAAACCCACCGACATTTATGTAAACTACCACCAGCACTACAAGCGTGTAAAAAAAAAAAAAAAACGATCAGCATTGCTTGCAACTGGTCAAAATGGTCAAAAAAGTGTGTAAAATTCTTTTGTTGCTGTTTTACATCCAGAATACAACGCACAATATGTCAGTGCAGCAGAGTTCTGCTCCACGCCTCTTTTGGTTCCACAATGTTCACTTCATTTCTGAAAGCTCACGTCGGTGCAAGATGTGGGCAGCTCCATTTGGGATTTGTGAACGGTCAGAGGCAGCATAAAGACGAACTAGTCTGTGCAGCCATTTCGCGGAACTATTTCGTGAAAAGTCTTAATAAAACATGTCAACATATAGTATTCACATCCAGATCTAACTTTAAAATTAATTAGGTGATTTTTAAGTGAAAATAAGAGAATGCAATGAGAGTGGGGTTAGTGCAAAAAGTCACTTACTGATTTAGAGACATCATCCTGAATAAGATTCACCCCCTGATAAAGTGAGAAGTTGTTGATGCAGTTTTATAGAGTGCATTTGTTCTTCATCTGTTAAAACCTGGAGCTCACTGTGAGAAAACATCTTTCTTTTCCTGTCCCTTTTGTATCTGGTGTGTTTGCAGCAGACAGCTATACTTAAGATTAGGTACAACAAGAACAACTGTGATCTCAAAAAGTGCAAATTGTTTACACCTGCTGGACTTGATTATATGCCTTGTTCCAGCACATAATAAGAACTATTTGCTTTGTGAAAATGATGCTGAGATGGAGCAAATAGCAGGGGTCGATGATGCGCAAAAGCTGGGATAAAAACCAGAGGTAGAGTCTATTTAGTAAATCCATAGCTTGAATTTTTTGTCACTTCCTTGCCCTTCAAACTAAATTTTCAAAAGCAACAAGCCTTTAGAGCTTACTAAGACAACTTTCCTGAGATTCTGATGAAAACGTAATGAAATAGCAGGTGATGTTACAGGTTTTAAAGAGGCAAAGCTCTACTCCTCCTTATGCAGGATACTCAAGTCATTTACAGAATGATGATGCTGCAAAACAAAGATGCATTGTGGATGTTAAGTGCCACGTAACATTTATGATATAAACTAGTTTGCTCAGATGACCACAAACAAAAATGAATCATTTGAAATGAAAACATGACAAACTGTTTAGGAACAGCTGCACTGACAGAATGGCCAAACATCTACCAGCAGCACTGTAAGAGCAGGAACCAATTTATTAATATGCAGAAAAGAGACTTAAATGATTATAACATTTAGTAAAAAGAAAAACTGTCATTATGTATTTGGTTTTTTTAACTAACAGTTGTGTCGTTTTAAGCAGATATGTTTGTTATTCAGTTTTGTATATTGCTAAAGCTTAGTTTTTGCTGACACATTAAGTTAACCAAATTTAAGACTCTTATATGTCACATTATGTAAAACCTTAATAAATAAGGATGTACTTTCTTATTATTATTGTCTTTAATGTTTACAAGCTTCAATTAAAGCTTCAAAATTCAGGACTGAGTTTTGCAGAACCACTATTTAGTTTTGTAAAAAAGTCAGAACCCCTAAAACATGTTTAAGGAAATAGATGTAGCTGAAATCAAGAGACTGAAATATTTGCTATTAAACCTGATAACATGTGCAATAAAGTTATGTCTTTTAAAGAAATGATTCTACCATTCTCCATTAGTTTTGAAAATAAAATACATCATCCGCCTGCCATCTAAATACTGAAACTCATAAAAGCAAGAAGAGCAGGTTACAGGCAGATAAATCAGGATGTAAGATGTTCATCTGAGATCAACCAAGAAACAGCAGGACTAAAGCTACCAAAAACTGACGACGGCACAGACAATGGATTCATTTCACCGGGTCATGCTGTGAGATGAAAACTACTGGCAGATCACAAACACATCACCCAACATTTTTTATGAATAATTTAGATTTTTCCGTCTGGTTTTGCAAGCAAAATGCCAGCAGGGAGGTGGGGGAAATGTCGCAAGTGATGCATAAATTATTCAAAACAATAAACTCTACTGTTAAAATGAGATCAATCTCTTTGGCATAAATTCACTGCAAGTAAAAATCCCACTTAGTACTCACAAATTCAACAAGTTCACAAAAACTGTGCATATGTGACAGTTTAATGACCTTTTTACTGACAGTGAGGCACTTTCCCTGTCTTTTTGGGACATGGCTGTAATTCTGTTAAGAACAACAATTAAACAGAAACATACACTCAATGGCAAAAGAAAGTTGAGCACCCAGAATGTCTGATTTGGACAAAATTTGGTCCACATTCAGACCAGTGATGAGTATGTAAATGATCTGATTTACAAGGAGGCGACACATCCAAACCACACCATTCAGGGTTGAAGGGCTATCGAACCAGGAAGAAGTAACAAAAGCTGCATCGAATACATAACTACATACAAATGACAGTCTTCTATGATTTAGAAGGATAGTGTGTCCAGCATGTGCAGAGAAAAAAAACTTTTCACTTCAGCAAAGCCAAAAAAAAATTTAATTTAATTCAGAGTTTGACATATACCTGCACGAATTCTAATCCATGTGAAAAGGGAATTATTCTACAAGATGGACCAAAAAATGACCTTTTCCAACATGACACTGCAGCTGGCAGAGAGAAGTGCTCTGAGGCCAAAAGTTACATATGAAATGGTATTTTAATGTAGCAAATGGCACAACTCAAGAAGATCGCCAATGGGGTCAGTTTCTTTGAAAATAAATTAGTTTGACCAGCAGCAAGGCAGTAACTAGTAAGTACAGAAAATTAAGACTATTGTAGAATTTAAGCATGTGTAAATGAGATTTTGCTCAAGTGACGGGCAACAAACAATTTTATTGCTAATTATAGGAATTATTTGCTTAAAGACAAAATATTGTAACATAAATAACCCTCATCAAAATTAAATTTAAAATAAAGGGATTTGATCTATTATCAGTGAAACATGCATTACGCAAAACATTGGCAGGATTTATCTATTCCACAATCAAAGTTTATCACCCTCAACATCAACTAAATCAAAATTAAAGAAAAGCAGAGAGAGAGAGAGGAAGATATGTGTATATTGATTAATGATTACAAATGAGTCCATGTAAATGTTATGACTTGTTTACATACAGCAAGATCTTTTCCTCTAAGCCGCTTGGTGCTTTTCGAGTTATGAAGAGCTGTAAATTATATTTCCCTGTAGAAGGATTTTTAAAAATGCCAAGGCAGAGCTGCAAAAGTCTGGTATGTTGCTAATCTTGTTTAGTATTCAAACAAGGATTTCACTGGCCTCTGTTATGTGGCCAGGGAACCTTATGACTCACTCGGCTTTAGTATAAAAACGTAAATTAAAAACAATAAACTCCTGGGTGCATGTGATTTCTGTTCAGAGCACAATGCTGAACTCCTACCAAGAAAATGCTGGCTTTAGCTACCTTTGCATATAATTTAACTGCAAGGTACAATGCAACAATCACAGAAAACAGGTGGGATTTTTCACCTTTTTTATCTTTCTGTGTAAAAACCGGGCATGAAGCTGGAAGCACTTCACATGACTGCAGAATGTGAAATGAAACACTAAACTGTTCTGTCTCCAGTGTTTGTTTGGTGTGAGCTGACCTTGATCAGAAAGGAAGTCCAGCATGGTCTGCAACAGGAAGGACAGGTGGCGAACAGACAGGCCTGGGTTGCCCATGCGGCGGGATGCGTACACCAGCTCGTGCAGCAGGCGCATTTGCACAGCAGCCCAGCCTCTGTGGGTGCCTGGCATTGTGGGGGGGACAAAAAAGAAATACACATTCACAAAGGTGGGCAAAACTCAACACTGACATCTACCTGTAAGGTTACACAGTTATCACATCCTATTAGTACACATGCTGCAGAATAATCTATATGAATACGTTTCCTATAATGAGAAGCAAAAAGCTGTAAAACATTGGAAAGCCTATATTTGGGAGACAGTACTTCATTTACACAGTTTTCTTTGTTACTTATATTGTTAAAATACATACCAGAAAAAAACTGAACACACAAAAAAGCCTTTCTCCAACTGTTATCACCCACCGCCAAAAGCAATAGGCAAAATGTTTTGCCTGTGTGTGTGTGTGTGTGTGTGTGTTCATTTGTTTGTCTGTAGCATTAAACCATCTCATAAACCAGTGGACAAAATTTAATGAAACTCTCAGGAAGTAATTATTAGATGTACATGTACAACCAATTAACTTTTAGAGTCAACTCAATTCAAGATGGCTGCCACAGCTAATCCGCATTAGCCAATGCAGAAAAATGACTAACTCAGCCAGTTTTACAGAAATTGAGCTAAAATTCAATGTGGTAGTAGCTGAGAGTTATTCACGACACATCGTTGCATAAAACTTTGCCATTGACTATTCAAGACAACACTGTCTGTTAGAAAAATGTCTCATGAGCTGCTGTACAGATTTTAGCGAAGGTCTCAGAAAGTAAAAACAAGAAAGAAAGAGAAATAGGAGACCCTCATATGTGCCTCAGTATGAGGGTCGAGTTTTGGAACAGGAAAATTAAATAAATGCTTATAGTTTTTTTTTGAACAAACAATAACCCTCTCTGAACCAGAGACAAAATTCAAGCAAGCTTATAAATGGAAGGCTCTAAAGTAGCAAGTCATACAGCAAGGTAGGGTTTATTAACTGTCAGGCTCCTCTCTTATGGAACTAACTTCCAGTTTCTGTCCATGAGGCTGACACCCTGTCTAACTTTAAGAGCAGGCTTAAGACTTTCCTTTTTGATCAATCCTATAGTTAGGGTTGGCCTGGGTTTCCTGAGTTATCCCTTAGTTCTGCTGTTTTAGCTTAGACTGCTGGAGAACAAACTAACCACATTTCCTCCCTCTGCTGTCGTCTTTACTCGCTCTACTCTCTATGTTTGTTTTAGTATTTATTTCTATCATTACCATGTTTTTCTTTTCTCTTCCAACAGAAACTCCACCTGGACCAGTCATTCTGTGTTTGACTGTGTCTTCCCTGTCCTCTCCGTTCACTTGTGTTTGAATGCTGTAAAATCTAATGTAACTGTAAAATAAAAAGCTTAGATTTTAATTAAGACAGCAGGTAAGATTATGGGTAAAACAGCTCCTCAAGAACAGGCTATCCTCAGACAGGCAGACTGTATTTTAACAGATCCCTCTCAGGTTCTGCACTCCGAGTATGTCTTACTAAATTTAGGACATAGGTACAGAGTTTTTCTCTGTAAGAAAAAGACTGATACAAGCATTTATTCCTTCCTTTATGAAATTATTAACAAACACAGAGCATGAGATGAACAGAATATGAAGCTACCAAGATAACTAATTCCTGATCAATTAGTTCAGTTCTTCAATAAGGTATTTAGAGGTTGAAGGAGAATGGGTTGCGGTGGGTTTTTAATGATTTTATTAATTTATTTATGTATTTATTAAACTTGTGATGTTAGGGATGAGTGCAGTGTGTCTGTGCAGTGTAACCCCTCTATCCAAGGCAAATTTCCCCCAAGAGAGACAAATTAGGAGGCTTTGAATCTGCTGGCTTCCTTCGATAGATAACTTATACTAATTGGCTACTATATTATATGTGTATGCTTTTGTACAGCACCCTGAGATGACTTTTGTTGTGACTTGGTGCTAAATAAATAAACTGAATTGAAACTGAATTGAACTTGTGACTTAAATATAAAAAAATTTTTTTAAAGTCAAAGTGTTCTGTCTTATTCATCCTATTGCAAATAAATTGTGTCCTACAGACCATGTATCGAACAAAACCTTTGATAAACTCCCAAACTGAAAAGTAGCTATCTTTTATTAAGAAAATAGTTCAGGTCCACCACCATTTCCAAACCCATCTGTATGCATGCACTGAGAGCAGCTTGCCGCGATGCAGGGAGTCTGTGCGCTCAGAGCACAGGGCTGCATCGTGGCGCATCTAATCAAAAGGAAACTGACAAAGTGATCATTTTTATGATTCCCAATGTGTCTTAGCATTCAAGCTGCAGATGGAAAGCAAACTACTTCTGATAGTTTCTCAGAAACCAGCATTGAACTTGGGTGTAGTTTGTACATCTGCCCCCTCTTCACTCTGGGTTTTACCACCACAGTGTACACACACTGGTTTCCTAAATGAAGAGGGTTGTACAGTAGTTTTGACTGCTTAATTTTAACCTTCTTTACAAAAAGAAAACCTTTGTTGCTGTCAAAGATAAATTAAATTTCAATAGGGTAATACCAATTAAATAAGACCATCCAATGTAAAATAAGTGACTGGATAAATATCCACCCCCTTTTAAGTGACTGTCCTTATTCAACTCAAAGATTATTTAAAAATATGAGTCAGGGGATGGATACTAAAGGATTTCCAAAACCTTAAACATTCCCAGGAGTTCTGTTAAATCCATCATCAGGAGATGGAAGGAATATCGGACGTGTAAATCCACCAAGAGAAGGCCATCCTCAAACTGTCTGAGCTTTATGGAAGAATGGCAAAGAGAAAGACTCTGTTTGTCTAAATTGTTTAGAGACTCCAGTCAAGATTTAATGTCTTTAACAGTAATAGGCAAGCTCATAATGTGTTGTGAATGACTCTCAGCGACTACCACATTAAATTTTAGGTCAATAACTACAAAACTGACTTAGTTATAGCCATTGTATTGTTTTCTAGGGTCAGCTGGCTACAACAGCATTCTTGAATAGAGTGGATTCTAAAAGGTAATCAGTTGTAGGTGTAAATGCAATGATTACTTTCTGCAAGTTTCTTAAAAAATGTCTGATGGGTCATGAGATGCTTTGGTAACAAACCAACACATGTACACAGACACAAAACCATAACCGTCCACCTTCGCCTTTCGGCATTGGGTGATAGTTATTGCTTGTGGCCCAAAAACTTCTCAACTTCTCAGTAAAGTGTATTTATGACCCACTTGCAACTGAAATTGAATAGGCCTGCTTTAAATAATGTTAGGTCTTTAATTGTGAGGGTGCAATCGATACCAGGGACAGTTAGTATGTTCAAACTATTTTGTCTAAATTTGATCAGACATTCATGTTAAATGCATCAAAAATAACACAGCTAACATTCTATAGAGTTTATTCACTGTGCTGAACACCCAATCACAGTGAACCCTCGCACTGTCCAACCAAACACAGTCATGAGAAAAAAAGACCACCATCTGTCAGTTCAAGGGGTTTTAACCATCACTTTCTCACACATTCCAATTTTTAAGTCAATTAGATCATTCTTCCATGTTTGTTTCTCGAACACATCAACGTAGGATTGTAATGCTTTCATTCCAAAGTCTGAATGTTAATTTTAGTGAGCATAACTGTTTTAGTAGTTTGCAGCTAAATCCGATTTTAATGTTATGCTTTAATTATACACCTTAGGTCCATTTGAAGCACTTGGAGTGCTGAGAATGACTGCCATTTTAGTGTTGACTAAGTTCAGTTAGTTGCCAGCCATCTTGAATTGAGTTGACTTGAAATGTTAATCAGTTGTAGATGTACATCCAGTGATTACTCTGAGAGTTTCAATAAAAATCACCCAGTTGTTTATGAGATATTTTGCTGACAGATACGCAGTGTTGACTGTAACGGGTAATGGCAAAGCTTTACAAACGTCACAAAGACGTCACACAATCAGTTACTGCTCAGTATTTGTGTTGGGGATGACTCAGCTACCACTGTACCAAAACTTAGCATGATTTTTGTTAAATTGACTAAGTTATACCCATTGTCATACATGTGTGGCAGATTTTCATCAGTCTGTGTTTGGTTGTGATAAAACCACACCCAGTTGAATTAAACAAAAATGAAAATTCCCTAATGTAAACTGTTATACCTTTATTATATTATGAACAATGTTGGGACACACCACATGATATCTTTGTAAGATGACACTAAATATTACACAAAGCCCTCAGCCCCGACGAGTTGCTCTGCTCCAGTCCACAGCTTCGACTGCTGACTCACTCAGTGGAATAAAAAAAAAAAAAAAAACAGAAGAAAGATGTGAACCAAAAGCCACAGGGACTTTTGATTAAAAAATAAATTAAAAAATTCTTCAACCTAAAAACTACTTCAAATAACATCAAATCATTCCTTTATTATTTCTCTATTATCAGCACTTTTCTTCCATGGCGCTTATTCTTTCTGACTTGTTTTATTATTCGAACAAACTGCACATACAGTTCTTTCACAAGCAATTTTTCATCTGCAATGGGAAACTGCACCTACTAGAAAAGCTAAAAATAGCTGACTTCTGCTTGTCTGCCAAAACAAGAGCTTATCTGGAGGACAGGAAACCAAGGGGCACTTCGGATTCTCTGAGGATGACACTCACATAAAAATGGCTTCATTTGAGGTATTTTCAGGTTTGAACTGGAGGTGTCTGGCAATCCAATTAACATACCACCAAGATAATGACTGTGCTGCCATGGTGAAGCAGCTGCACCGTTGTGTAAACCCAGACTCAAAAGCTACGAATCATCAGGCTGCCTCTGATCTGCTGTACAAAGAAGTGAAATGTTACCATGTTACACCTCCACTATACATTTACCAAAGCAAAACTTCACAACTCTGCTGACAGAGTAACAAGAGTGGGAACAAAGCTTTGTGTAAGCAATGTGACTCATTTAAATTAATGAAAGAAAATGCCAAGCGGTCTATGAACTATTTGCTCCAAATACATCAGGAAACAGAGGAAATATTGGAAAACATAACTGATCCCAAATGTTTTTTGGTTTGTTTGTTTTTTTACTTGCATCTTCAGCTGAACTAACTCAAAAGTAAATAATACAATATATGATTTAAGTTGTAAATCTTTCACCACTCAAAATATAACTTGAAAGTTAAACTTTTCTAAAAACGACTATTTTCAGACATTTAACCCACTACTATTTAGAATATATAAACACAGAATGCAGTGGGATTTCACATCTTTTTCATCCTTTCTTTCCTGAACCCTGAAGAATATATATCTGTAAGTAATAGTTAAAGTTATCATAACATGACTTTAGGGGCAGCATGGAAGAGCAACGATTAGCGTTGTCACTCTCAGCAAAAAAGCTGCAGGTTTGACTCCTGCTTGGTCGGCATGCTCTCCCTGCGCATGCATGGGTTTTCTCCGGGTACTCCGATGTCCTCCTACTGACCAAAAATATGCATGTTGGGTTGACTGGTAACTCTAGAGCATTTTCAATGTTATTTGGTATCTATGCTTATTGTTGGTGAGCAGCCTGTGATTATTAGTGCGTTTTGACATACAGATGCAGATAAACTTGGTGGTACCATTCCAAAATATTAAAAAAGCAACTGATGTGACTTGCCAAAAAGCTCCAGTTTTGTCTCAGTTCCAGAAACTTTGGTTCTTGTCATCATGCATTTTGGCGAATCCCAGTCTGTTTTGTAGTTTCTTTGTTTGTTTTTCTGTCTAGTAGTAGTGCCTTCCTGGGTCTTTTCCCATGAAGCCCATTATGATGCGAAATGTAGCGAATGGTGCAAAAAGAAAGTTATGTACCTTGACCTTTGAGTTCTGCTTGAATGGTTTTGGATGGTTTCCTTGGCTCTTTTTTACCATCTGCACTGTCCATCTGATCAACCTGGGGTTGTATTCCTCTTGCATCCACATCTTAAGAGGCTGGCTACAATCCCATGATGCATCTGCTTTTTAATATTATTGTCAACTGTAGTCAGAAGAACGTAAAGCTGCTTGAAGATAGTCATGTAGCCTTTACCTTCAACATGGATATCTATAATCTTCTTTCTGAGCTACTCAGACAGCTCTTCTTTTCTTTCTCTGCTCCATGATCAGTGAGGTGAACACAACCACACCAAACTACACAGAGGCTGTTTGTTTCCTTTAAACAGGTTGAATGGCTGATGAAAAGCTTGAAGGCACCTGGGGTACTAATTAAGGTCAAACACTTGGTTCGAAACGCGAATATAATGAAAAGATTAGCAGCCTCTTTAAGGGTACCACTAAATCTGTCTGTACTATTTTAGCATATCTTTGTAACATAAACAATGAATCATTTGTTTTCATATTTTTGTTTACTTTATCATATACTAATGGCATGTAGATATAAATTTGACGGTTGCTTTTACAGAATCACTTTTCATGAGAAATAAATCATTGTTTCAATAAGTGTAAGGGTACCAACAAATTCATTTGTATATTGTTGTGCATTCTAAAATGCACAAATTAAATCAGTGTTTATTTATGCTAAAGAAGTCATGGTCATTTTAATTTGTATTTCTGTCTCTCCATTTCAGTTTTACATTGTTTTGGGTAAGTAGCATAAGCTTTCCAGCTGATACCTGGTGGTTTTTCACAAAGCTGATAATCAGAGATAATTGAGATGCATCAATCATTGTTTTATCATCACATTAGAGCCCACTGCATAAAAATGAAATTGAACTGTGAGGTGTCTAAAAATTCCTACTCCTAATAGGGAATGTCTACTCAAAAGAAAACACAAAAAAGCTTCAAATTTATAAGTTGTTCAGTCAACTGTACAAAACAGTAGAAAACAATGTTTTCAAACAGAGGAATTAAGTCAATTCTTTTATACTGAAATATTTACAACTGCAGTTCAGTCATAATGAACTGCGAATTGTGACTGGCTGAGCTTCAAGTTGTTCCTCTCAAGGTTAATAAGACGTGCAAATAAACCACATTGAAGCTTCCTAATACAGCTAGAAAAAATACATTATACATTCATCTTTTTGGTAAAAATCTTGTGGAGGTGACAATTGGAAATCAACATTTCTACAATAAAACAGGACTGATTTTTTTAGAACTTAATTGGGTTAAACAGTTCATCCTTTTATTCTTTGAGGGAACTTATTTTACTGTCTTGTTAAAGAAAAGAAAATCAGAATATCAACAGCGACAAATGAACAGAAAATATTTTTGTCCATGAGTGTGTCTTTCTCTATTAATATTTCACTGATATATATATATATATATATTGCTATAAAATTTTATAAACAAAATTCTGCAGGAAAGCTGTGTGCATTTTCTTAAAATCAAAGTGAAGTTTTTCAGCAGTCTGGTCATTTTATGCAAAAGATAAGTTTTGTCTCTCAACAATAACAAAATATGGGTTACATGCAAATAATTATGTCCAACAATACCACAGGCACTAGTCTGCAGTAAAGCAAACTGTCATACTGCAATGAAGAATCTGCCTATTTTAAGAGTACACCTCAGTTAGACAGGTTAGAAATATGTTAGATATTAAATCAGTAACAGGAAAATAAACAGAGAAACCAAGCTCATTGTCATATTTTTACTCTGATCAACACAAAGTTCAATCTGAAAGATTATTTACATTTGTCATAATGAAGAGAAGACTAGAAAAAGTTGATTAATACCTGCTATGTTACAGCAGGTAAGACACTATCACAAGAGGATTCAACTGAAGTGCCTTTTACAATCAAAATATCATGAAAAGCTTTAAACTCCAGTTTTTATCCTCTTATTTTACAACTGGAGTCAATTGAATGTTTACAAAAAAAACAAGGCCAAAGATTAAAAGCATATCAGAAGTAGAAATCCTCTCAAACTGTTTTTTTTCTCAAAAGAAAATACGAACGTCTCTGAGCAGTTCTATTCAACCTGAGCTCTGTCTTTTATTACCAATGCTTTCCATGCTGTGACTGCAATGAGCAGGGCTCAAGAGTCTGTAGAGCCTAGAGGCTTATCACAAAGGCCTACAAAAGACCAGGTCAGGTCTCATCTGCACTTTCTTTTTGAACTAAGTGGTGGACTGAATACTGAACGCTCTGGAGAGAAAGTCCTGAAAGCACCTGTGTCATACCAAAACCTTCTTATGTAGAACTGTTGAAATAAAGTCTTCATAGGAAAAAAAAGAAAGTCCACCCTCTTTCAGTTTTGGGGATTTTAAATATCAAGATAAAAAAACTACAAAAAAAAACAATCTGCTCGCTATCATGTTCTAAAATTATTCAGATCTACCAAAAACACACAACAATTTCCAACATGTCATTGTTTATTAAACAAAATTCAACCTAAAATGTTAATGCTGTGAGTGAAAAACTGTGTCCACCCCCGATCCAGTAGCTTGTAGAACCTTTTTTAGCACCAATAACTCTTAGTAGTGGTTTTCTGTCTCTCACATGGTTGTGGAGGAATTTTGGCCAATGTTTCCAACATTGCTTCAGTTTGTTAATATTTGTGTACATTTGTTCCTGCTCAGCTCTCTGAAGATCCCAGCACAACTTTTCAGTCAGGTTGAGGCCTGGACTCTGGAATATTACATCACCTTGATTCTTTTCTTTTTGAGCCATTCTGTTGTAGATTAGCTGCTGTGTTTGGGATCGTTGTTCTGTTGCATCATGACCCAGTTTGACCCAATCCTCAGCTGTAGGAGGAGTTTAGTTTATCTTAGCTCATACTTTAGATATTGTTAGATTGTTAGATTCCTAATTGTTGTTTAGTTCAGCTTTAACTTTATCATGATTTTATTTTCATTATTTTAGCTACTATTTTGACTATCTTAACTCATGTTTAGATATGTTTAGTTTCATGATTTCACTTAGGTTCATGATTGATGTTTTTATTTCTGTATTTTTATATCTGATTATGATTTCATTTAGATTATTTTAGCTACTATTTTGACTGTCTCAGCTTATGCTTTGATATGTCTGGTTTCGTGATTTTATTTAGATTATCCTATATTTAATTTAGATTATACATGATTCATTTAGATTATACATGATTGATGTGTTTTTCTTTCTTTGTGTTTCATTATGTACCTGCTGTATTGGATTCTGGTTTTGTTTCTGTTGTAAAGCGCTTTGGATCGCCTTGTTGCTGAAAAGTGCAATATAAATAAATCTCACTTCACTTCACTTTTCATTTTGGCTTTGTTTATGTTTAATAAATAATGATATGGTGGAATATGCTGTGTTTTTGTACACTTGAGGTTGGATTTGAATAATTTAGAACATTATATAGACCAGATGATTTTTATTAAGTTCTAACATGTAAAACCCTAGAACTGAAAGAAGGTGGACTTTCTTTTTCCCCATGACTGTATTTATTTTCTTTTATCTGGATTTTCACATAGCCTACAGGTGTATAAATTTACCTTTGCTGAAATCCTTGGGATCCAGTGACAGGCTGTATCCGGGTATGGTCTCCAGCAGCAGCTTGTAGCAGGCCCTCCAGCCTGGCTCGGGGATAGTGGGGGCCACACACTGCATGGCTGCCACTCGCTTGAAGAAAGCTGACTTGCGATGGAAGCCAATAAGTTCGTAGAGCTCAGACAGGATGCTGTAACGCTGTATCTTCTCCTCCTCTGACAGCTGCAGTTACAGACATATTATTAATGTTCTCCTCTATAAAAATGTGTTTCACATGCTGTTACCTTGTTATGTTGTGATTTCCACTGTGAAGAATGATCCCTGTGTGTAGATTTATTTTTTAAAAAATGTTTTTACATTTGTCAAAACAAAGTGTTCTGTAAAATGAATATATTCATTCCATCTTCCAGTCCAAAAGCTAAAAGGAGCAAAATGGTAGTCAGATTTCAAAGAGAACAATGTTTTTGATGGAAATGGAGAGATCTCAGTCTTTTTCTGGGGTGATTTTTTATCTTAAAGAAAATTAAAAATTATGAAAAGTATAAAAGTTACGAAACCAAAAGTTATAGCACACTGCTCCAGTCCAAACTAAAACATTTTGCTAATTGAGTGATTAAAATAACACAAAGTATGCTGAAGTAGTTAGGCTGCAAAGAACGCATGAAAGAAACTGTAAACAAACAAAAAAAAAAAACAATGGTGTGAATGCTGACTCTATAAAGCTTTTCTTTTATAAAGCCTTAATATAACTAGTAACTTACTTTTGTAATAACCTAAGCAATAATATAACCTTACGCTTATTCTGAAGAGCATTTACAAGCTTAATTTTGAAATTACAGGTTAAAACCGCTTGCTGTTTAGCTTTGGGGAGTGACGTTAATTTTTTTTATTCAATTCCACCTATCCTTCAAGTTTAGCAAGACAAAAAATCCTCAAATTCTACAGGATCATTGGAGGCAGCCATGATGAAATAATTTCCATCCATCCATCCATCCATTCTCTTCCACTTATCCGGGGTCAGGTCGCGGGGGTAGCAGCCTAAGCAGGGAGACCCAGACTTCCCTCTCCCCAGCCACTTGGGCCAGCTCCTCTGGGGGAATCCCAAGGCGTTCCCAGGCCAGCCGAGAA
>NC_051434.1:21805715-21822302 GCF_001649575.2 Kryptolebias marmoratus
CTATAAACAGTGTTGGTGCTGCACTGCTTTCCCCTCCTGAGACGCCGTATGGTGGACCAGAATCGCCTCAAAGCCGTACGGAAGTCTTCTCCATGGCCTCTCCAAACTCCTCCCATGCCCGAGTTTTTGCCTCAGCGACCACCCGAGCCGCATGCCGCTTGGACTGCCGGTACCCGTCAGCTGCTTCCGGAGTCCCACAGGCCAAAAATGCCCGGTAGGACTCCTTCTTCAGCCTGACGGCATCCCTCACCGTGGACACCGGCAAAGAATAACAAAGAAAAACCTGCTAAAAAATATAAATTTCAGTGAGGGATCAGCCCACAACTAAATGTGAGGAGCTTGTTAATGTTCTGGAAGCAGAAGGGACCACAGTCACCAGGAACACCACTGGTAATACAGTACGCTGTAATGGACCTGCAAGGTCCACCTGTTTACGAAGGTCCATCCCCAGGCCTGTCTTAGGTTTACCTGTGAACATCTAAATGATAAGAGAAGGTTTGGGAAAGGGTGCTGTGGTCAGATGAAACCAAAATCCCTTCTAAGATACAGTATGTACAAATATGATGGCCAACTACAACGCTGCTGCTCGACTCCTGACTGCTGAAAAAAATCACATCTCACCTGTCATGGCATCTTGTTCATTTTAGAAATCAGCTTAAGATTTTATTGTTTGTTTTTAAACTATTGAAGGGGTTAGCACGAGGGATGTCCGTATCCAGATTTTTTGGCTCCTGATACAATCTGATTTTTTTAATGACTAGTCTTGCCGATACCGATCCGATACCTATATTTTCAAAGCATTAAAAAACTGCGACCAGTATTACTTCACAGTTTTTATTTTGCATGACCAATAATATTGCTTGGCATTTGTAACAAACCTACTCCGTGAGAATGAGAAATAAAAATAAATAATCTACAGATTAAGATAAAAATTATCATGTAGCTATCTAAGCTCAATTTTCAATATAACAATAAAATACTTTCTCTCTTTCTGAATGAAAGTGCTGGTAGTGAACTTCACAAAACAAAAGTACCCAAACTGTAGCAGGAATATAAAAAATAAAACATTACTATAAGGCCCTAAATTCTATTACAGTTTATTTGAACTTAAATCTGTAACTTGTACACTTTGAGCTGGTTCTTAAATAACCAAATAGGAATATGTATTTGTGGTACAGTTTACATAATAATAACTCAACTTAAAATGATCATTTAAAAACAAATAACCAAGTTGCTCTTTTTCAAACTAAAGTGCTGGGACTGAACTTTCCACAACAACAACAAAAAGTCTAATGTGTTCCCACACCGCGGACATGGTTGCATAGTGTCGAGTCTTGATTAAAGGCAGTCGTAAAGCGTGATGACGCTGAAAACTGACGCGAAAACTGAATCGGCCCAATACCGATACTGAGTACCTTCCTACCTCTCAGATTATTTAACTTTGTGCACTTCTAAAAGGTCACAGAGGTCAGGCTCTTGGATGTTCTGAGGAGCAGATTTAAGGCTCAGAGGAGATTGGGCTTTCACGGCAGCTGCAACTAAACTTTGGATCAGACTACCTTTTAACATTAGGACAGTGGTTCCCAAAGATTTTCTTCTGGGCCCCCCCTATGGATTACAATAAAATCCCCCCTAAAAAAAATAAATAAATAAATAAATCAACTGGGCTCACACATCGTTCAACCAGACATAAACACATATTTTGTTTTCAAACTCCACTGAAGTTTATTTCACACTTCAGGTTGCAACAAAACAAACTACAAACCATCTTTACAGTGAAACACTTTTGTGTAACTGTTTTCTTTTTTTAGTTCTATACTGTAGAAAAGTATTCTTTGCAGTCAGTGTTATTTCAAACAGTTCTTTTTTTTATTTGTAACAATATTCAACTTTGCTATCATTAATAAATTTTAAAAAAAAGCCTCTGTGCAAAATGGGGTTAAAAGCCTGTCCCGGTCAAAAACCTGTCCATTATGCTTAGTTAGGCACTGTTTTTTTTGTTTGTTTTTTTCATTTATCCCCTAGGGGGCGCGGCCCACACTTTGGGAACCACTGCATTAGGACATCAATACTTGCTGCTTTCAAAACACATTTAAAAGACTCAAATTTATTCCTTGGCATTTAAACTAAACTGAATTATCCATCCATTCATCCAGCTTGCCATAAATCTTCTTTACAGATCACAGCGTTGCAGAGGAGCTGGTGTCTAACTCCGGCGGTCACTGCGCGAGGGGCAAATTACACCCTGAACACGTCCAAATATAATTATGAGATCGACTACTTTCATTTTTAGTCTGTTCTGTTTAACTGTGTACCAATATTTTGCTCCCTTTATTTATATTCCTTTTATATTCTTCTATTTGCACATTCCTGGCCATTTTCTGTGGACAGCACATGTACACCTGTTGACTTTAAATGTGCTTATAAATAAATTTGACTTTGACTACAAGAGACGTCCTACTGCTGCACTTACTAACAAAGGTTTCTCCACCAAGAGCTACATCATGTTTTGCTTGGGGATTAAATGCTTATTTCACTCAGTGACATGCAAATCAATTTGTAATTCAATGTATCATCATTTTTCGTTTATTTTCTGGCCCTCTCCATTCATACGAAACCATCATAAAAATTAGAGATTGTTCATTTCTTTGAAAGTGAGCAAACTTACAAAGAAAAAAAATAATCAGCAGGGAATCAAATATTTATTTTCTCCACTGTAAACTGAACCTTTGTCATCAAATGGAAACATGAACTACATTTGAACAAAGTTACACAATGAAACAAAAGTGGAATGTTTCTCAAGCTGAAGAGAACTGCATCACTCTAGTGAAGAACAGCTCAAAAGCCTGGGTAGTTTTGCGATGCTAACGCTAACTTAAAAGAAATAATTCAGGCAATCTGAAGGGAGATTCTGTGGTTCTTAGAAGGATCTCCCTTTGGACAAATACAGTTTAATTCTCTCAGGACTGACAAGCTAATGGCTAGTCTGAGAACGGTTGAGACAAAAGTGGATTGATGTTGTCTTAAACCAACTCCAGTCTTAAAAGTTTCGTAGCAGACAGACCACGCAAACGCTATTTTAGAAACCTTTATCTCTCTTTACCTTTAATCTCACATTATAACTATAGAATTTTATGTAAATAACCACAAACTCTGTAAAATTGATGGCTTTGTAAATTTTCAGAACTGTTTGTCAATTTTGAGTCATTTTGTTGTCGCAACACTTGTATATTTACTATTATTTACTGAGTTTGTACAATAGTGCAGTGTAATTATTTGTATCTTTGCATACTAGATTTAGGAAGGTTTTCTTCTTTAATGACAAATATTTGCCTACACAATGCATCTTGTGAGAATAAACAAACACCTACTCTTTCAAAAAAATTAAAAAATTCTATAAATGCTTTTGTTTTCTGATAATCTTTGAGAAAATATTCCATGTAAAAGTTTTTTTAGAAGATAATAAATTTTGTGATTAGAATTTACACATTCTTATCATCCCAACAATCAAATCTAAATACATTTATATTTTTATTCATTTATGTCTTCATTCATGGCCTTCTTTGTTTGTCAGTTAAATGATTGCTTTTTATAATGTCATCAATAAAATTGTAATGACTTCAGAGTGTTTGCAGTTTTAATTTCTGAAAGTTAGCAACTCAAATGGTAAAACGAAGAAAACGTTAAAAGTATTATCTCCAGACCTGGAAAATACTAAAATCAAAGTCCATACTTTTCTAGACTTTTCAAGACTGTGTAGAAACCCTGAGTTGTGTTTAAGGAGTTTTAACAACAGTTTACTAACTTCAGTCATTGTGATTGAACTGGACTCCACAGAGCCGATGATCATATTTCAGTCTGGCTAAATCAACTTTGACTTCCCTGTCAGGCAGCATACCTGTCCCAGGTTGATGTAAACGGCATTCTGAAGAAACTCGGAGGCCTCCCTGGCTCTTTTCTGGATGGCCAGCACTCTGACCGCTTTAACACAGGCCTCCAGCTCGATCACACCTGCGTTTTTATACTGTGAGAGAAAGACGAAGAGGGAGTCCAGTATTAATAAGAAATGAATATGTGATAGTTGCTTGGAGTTTTACAACCCTCTGCTGATTAACATATGACTAAACTTATCATTTCACTGCAAGCACTGACAGAGAAGACAGAAGAGTCGGCCCTCCTGTCACTCATGTTTTAGAGACTCCGAGCTATCTCTGTGTTCACAGTGACAATCTGAGGAGTCACAAGTGTGGGCATTTTTTATCTCCCAGTCCCTTCCACCCTTACTTTCTCTCCTATTAAAATTCAATTAACATGAATTGGCTATGTGTTGAGATGTAATTTAATTATGAATGAATAAGTTACAAGTAGAAGAGCAGAACCCACAGGAGGTCAATGCAAAAAAGAAATTACAATATTGACAATAAAACAGAGAGTTTGTTCTGAAAATGTAGGTGATAATAAAAGCTAATTTCTCCAACATTAGGAATACTTGAATACTATTATTTGTAACTCTGAAGAAGGACAGTGCTCAAAAAGTGGTGCAAATATATGGTTCTGTGAACAAAATCACATATTATCATTGGTTTAAAAGGTTATTAGAATAAAAATGTTCTGGTTCTAGTAATTATACATGAACTTGTGCTTTATTGTAAGTTATATCTAAATGGCACAGTCAGTTAATAATAAATGTCAGTCGTACTGGTCAAATACTGTTCAAACATAGTGTACTGATGCTGTCATGCTTGACTAAACACTGCCCCCTTTTGGGATAGAGAAATACTACCATACCGGTATGGAGCTACATTTCTTTGGTATGGTCTTATATTAATTCAACAGAGACAAATCAAGAGAATGATGCAGGATTATTAATGTCAACACTGAAGGGTTTTATGTTCCTACACAGACTGCACACAAACTGTGACTATAACTTCTAATTTACAATGATCTGGATTCCCATCTAATTATCGCCCGCCACCGAAATTGAAGGCAGAGAGATTGTGCTTTTGCCAGTGTCTGTCTGTATGTCTGTATTGTTAGCAAGCTTCCTCATGAACCACTGGACAAATGTGAATGAAACTCTCAGAAAGTAATCATTAGATGTACTTCTACAACCGAATAAAAACCATCAACCCAATTCAAGATGACACCCACAGCCAACTGGCCTTACAAACACAAAAAATGGCTCCAACTCAACCAGTCTGACAGATGTTGAGCTCAGATTTGTTGTGGTAGTAGCTGAGCTTCATTCCCAACACACTGAGCTCTACACACTGGCAATACATTTGCTTAAACCTTTGCTATAACTGTTAGTTGCTCACAGACAGACAGGATTGGTGCTATCTCATTCATCACTGGGTGGAATTTTATTGTAACTCTCAAAAAGTAATCAATAGATGTACATTTACAACTGAGTACCTTTTAGAGTCAACCTGATTTAAGATGGCCACCACTGCTAATAGACATTAGCCAACACAATAATGCA
This sequence comes from Kryptolebias marmoratus, assembly GCF_001649575.2. Classification (NCBI taxonomy): domain Eukaryota; kingdom Metazoa; phylum Chordata; class Actinopteri; order Cyprinodontiformes; family Rivulidae; genus Kryptolebias; species Kryptolebias marmoratus. The sequence continues at coordinate 21,811,198 of NC_051434.1, forward strand.
GATGTTAAGCTAAAGGTTGGAGAGACAGAAGCTGAGAGTCATGCCCAACACATAATCCAAATGCTACAAATTTTGCCACATCTTTACTTAAAACTTTGACATTAACTGTTACAGTCAACATTGTCTGTCTGTTGGCAAAATGTCAACAGACATTAAAGGCGGTAATCACTGCCTGTACACGTTCAATTGACATTTGTAGTCAACCCACTTCAAAATGGGTTATTTGACATTGGCCAACACAAAACTAGCTACAACTAAGTCAGTTTTACAGATACTAAGCTAAATGTTGCGTTAACGACAAAGTCATACCCCTGACATACTCTGAGCACATTCGGCAACATTTTGCAAAAATTGCACAAACGGTCATTTATGAGGTTTGACCCAAACAACTATGTTCCCCCAGTGTATGAGATGGAACTTCACAAAGCTTTGGATCCATGCAGCGCATATATGTGTGAATTTTTATTAACAGATCAGTACCTTTCCATAGCAGGAGATGGCCTCTTTGTATTTCTCAATAATGTCCTCCGGACTCAGGCAGTTCTTGGCTCGTCCAATCTCAGAGCTGGTGTCTGCACTGATGCCGTTGGCTGTGAGGGCACCTACACCCAAAAACAGGACACATCAAATGAGGAAGGAGAAAATGTTCAGGTTTATTGTTTATTGTTCTGTTCTGACACTAAAACAAAACAATAAATAAATAAATAAATGAAAGAAGAAGACCACTTAAAACACCACAGACTCCTCAACAGTTTTCTTCAGGTCCCATTGCCAGATTTATATACACATATAGTACCAGTCCAATACAGTGAGTAAACTCGCAAAACACAACACACAAAACGTTTGGTAATTGTTTTATGCTAGAAGCCCTTCCTGACACAACCTGGGCTTGACCCTGCAGCCTCATGAGTATAAGACTGCAGCTCTGACCACTGAGCTACCACAGCCCCCGCATTACTGTTAGTAGGTATTAAATTTGTGTATTTTGTACTTTTCAAGTATTTATTTCAGTTTGTACTTTTACTTTGACTTGAGTATGTTTTAAGTATTGGACTTTAGAACATTTCAAATCCAATTTGTTACTAAGAAAAAAATGTGAATGTAAACATGTACATTAAAATCAGGAGCTATAAAAAAATTGTTAAAAAAATTGAAAAGCACACTATATGAGCTTGGAGTGACTGGATCTGTTCCTTACCTGTCAACCGGTGTATTCTAAGGCTAGAAGTGATGACGATCTACAAAGAAGGAGTTTGACTTCAAATAAATCCTTAGAGATTGCGTACAAACTCTGTCCGCTCTGCAGGTCGCTTCGTCTGCCAAAGTGAAGTGAAACTCAGCAGACATGCTCTTGTTGAACAGCGCATGTCAACTGATGGACAGCTAAACCTCTGCCAGGGCTTCTGTCAAACTAATGAGACAATCTGGCTCCAAGTTAAAGGAAGGAAGCTGCTTCATTCTGCTGTTAGCTGTGTTAGCTCAGAGAGACTCAGACCTGCAGTCTTTGGTGGAGAGTTTAAATCACATTTATTTGTTTTGTAAGTTAAAACAAGGCATTCATAATTTATTAAGAAGCTTTGTAAAAAGGTAGTCAAACAAAAATCAGTGCCTGACACTGCTAATGTTGGTTAGATCTGTAGCAGCTGGTAACAAGTTAAAGTAATGCTGACCAGGGCCTGGTCTAATTAAAACATACAGACTGATGAAAAGTAACACTACTGAGAATAAATGGAAACATTTTTTATTTTCTGTTTATGCCAGCAGGCTGCTACATTTATAAATCAGCAAATTATTTATTCTATGGCAGGGGTTTAAAGTTGTTTTGTTTGTTTAAATTAATATTATATTGGGAAACAAAGTCCCAGTAAAATTACCAACCATTAAACTGTAAACGGGAACATTTTTATTAACAGTCACATCGCAGTTGTATTAATGTTACAGTGATAGCCCAATTATTTTTAAGAGGCTGTATGATCAGTTTAAATTAGGGTTCTGATAAAAATAGCTTGTAGAATGCACACATTTTTTACTGTACTCGATCTGCAGATGCTGGAGTAAAGTGGAAAATATCAGCACGTGAGCGGATTCAAGTTTTCCAGCAATTTTTCATGATTGCTGAAAATTATGAGTTAATTAAAAAAATAGCTCTGGTCAAACGTTATGATTTTACCTAAAATTAGAACCCATGTGATATTTTCATTAGATTCAATTATAAGAAGAAAATATACCCCCCAACAAAACATTGCTTTGTGGTGAAATTTGAAAACCAAAGCACCAATATTTGATCAGCATCTGAATGTGGTGGACTGAGTGACTTTAGGATGATGGCGGAACTTTTACATTTTTGTTATTTAAAAAGCTGTTTGTTTAAAATCTCACAGCAGTGTATATAATTATGATGATATAAATGTTGCTTCAGTCTGATTTTTGTATCTGGGACCTCATAAAGAAAGAGTCAGTGAACAGACAGAGCAGACAGAGCTGCTTACTGACAGTCAGAGCTGAAACTGAGCTAATTACCTGCTCCAGAGCAGCAGGTGAGGAGAGACGCCCTGCTGCTGCTGAAAAAGTAACTAAGTAACTTTTGTTCAAAGTAAAGTTGTAATGACTTACTTGTACTAGAGTAAACTTTCAACAGAGTAACTGTACTTTTACTTGAGTGTGTTATTTAAGTACTCTTTTCACCACTGTCATTAATTTCTGCTTATCCTTTGACTGATACAATATAGTAAGAGGTCAGAGTTCATAACAGTAAATTCAGGATGATTTTCAGGGTTCCTGACAATCAAATCAGCCAGCAGGAAGTTAAAGCTATTGAGAAAATTAAATATCTTCTAACCAAAATGATTTCATCTTAAATCTGCACAAACTGCAATCAAATTATAAAACAAAAAATCTAAAGTCTTTAGGATTTAAGATGACTAAAGAACAGCTACAGATGAACCTGCCACAGCAAGGTGCCAGACTTGATTAGAATGCAAACACTCACGAGTTTGTGCAGAACAGAGGTTTGTTCATACAGACAGAACAGGAACAGTCTCCATACAGACAGTGAGATGTTTCCAAGCTGAACTGAACTATTTCTGGCCCAGCAGACTAAAGAGCGAGAATTCTCTTGTACAAAAAGTGAAATATCTGCAATGAGATGCATCAGAAATGTTCGCATCTTCTAAAGAAATATACTTTGTATTTTGTTCTGTTCGTAGATAACAGTGACTACTTAATAAACAGGAAAAAAAGATTCAAGGAATATAAGAAAAAAAAGTGATTTTTCTTTCATAATCAAGCACAGGGTGTGATTTAGCAGAATAATAATAAAAATATTTTAAAGTAGGGATGCAGTGATACAGATGTCATCATAGGGTTTCTTTCCCATACCATGCGCATGTACTGGTACTCAAAAAGTGTTCCAATACCACCTTACTGCAGCGTGTCGTTCACTTCTCAGTTGAGCAGTCAGGTGATAGAGGAGGAGCAGCGTCAGCTGTGTGCAGGTATTTTTTGTTTTTGTTTTGTTTTGTTTAAGTTGGCTGTTCTGAACTACATTTCTTACCTGGAGGCCATTTTGCACCATAAAGTTGTTTGAAAACTACCAATAAGACCACCAGAAGAACAAGAAGAAACTGTGTGGAGGTAATTTAAAGTGAACTATGGTGACAAAAGTAAGTGGTGACTAATACTACAGTGTTATTGAGCAGAAGGGGATCCTGGGAATATATAGATCTGAGCAAGATCTTGCAGAAAATCTCATCTCTCACCAAGGGGCGAGATAGGGGACCAAAGACTATTGCTGTCCTGGCTTTGTTTAAGGAGTTAACAAAATAGTAAGCTCCTCTGATTTTCAAAAAATTATTTGAAAGTAATGTCATTTATTAGTTCTCAATTTCTGTACTCAGTATGTAAGTACTTATAGTTAGTTTGAAAAATGTGTATCGATGCATCCCTATTTGAAATGAAATGAAAGAAAGTGAGAGTGACCATTTAAAGTTCGGTCCTTAATCACCACATGATACTGATGAAGTGGGTGGTGGTGTGTGAATGGGAGTGTGTGTGTGTGTGTGTGTGTGTGTGGGGGGGGGGGGGGCACGAAATACATCCGAATAAAACAAAAGAGATTAAATAAAATCTACTGTAAGAAGAAAATAAAACAACTGATTTACAAAATAAAGCAATGCAAATCAAAGCTGGAGCGACGGCCATAGAAACATGTGAACAAAGTTGATGTTAGTACATGCAAACATGAGGAATGATATTAAGAGGAGCCACAACGGTTGGACATTTCATACCTGGGTCAATGAGAACCTCCTGAGCTCCTACAGACACACAGAGAGAGAGAGAGAGAGAGAGGGAGAGAGAGAGAGAGAGAGATCGCAGCTTCACTCCATAGAGCAACGAGCAACGTTAGCTGTGTTAGCGCTGACTGGCTGCTTTCCAAGCAAAGAGCCTTTACAGCAGGTCAGTGAAGGAAACATTAAAAAAATACTAAGAAAAATAAAACATTTCAAAATTAGACCACAGTTATTTGTCAAAAGACAATTAAACGGACAGTTCAGCCATTTTAAAGTGGATTCTATTAAAAGGTTATGCACAATATCTTACCTGTTGTAGATAACTCTTTTAACAACTTTAGTTTGGGGATACAGAGTTTAACTCTGACCAGACTGACGAGCTAACGGCTGGTCTGAGACAATATCAAAGTGGATCACTCTCAACTTAAAACAACTTCAAACTGAAACATTTTTATAAACCTTTACATTGCCATTAATTTTACATTACACAGTTATTCCAGCAGAACCATTATATTTCTGCCAGAAGTGCCCAAGGCTGTTCTGGAAGTGCTACAGCTAGCACTTTGAGTCGCTTTGTGTTGAAAAGTGCTATATAAATAAATGTACCTACCTACCTACCTACCTGCTGCTGCTATTTGTTCTTGCAAATACCAATAGAATTATTTGTAAATAATTGTGTAATGTGAAATTGATTATGATGATGTAAAGGTTGATAAAACAGTGTTAGAATTGACCATTATAACATTTTTTTAGATTGGAGCTGTTTTAAGACAGCTACAATCCACTTTGGTATTGGCCGCGTTCACACTAGTTGTTAGCTCGTCAGTCTTTCTCCAAACTGAGGCCATTTGAAGAGCTGTCTACAACAAGTAAAATAATAATTGTTCATAACCTTTCAAAAAACTTGAACTATGTCTTTGAATAACCCAATCAGTATTTGGGTTCAGTAAAGTAACAAATTTGGACATTGTTTTACTTTCAGGACCAATAACTTTTAAACAAACCATAAATCCTACTGTAAAACCCCCCATATCACCACCTTTCAACCAGTGGTGACTTTTGGGCGATATGGCTCACTGCCCAGAGCAGCATCTCACAGGGGCCTGCACAAAAACTCAAAAGGTGAAATGATTCAACACATTTGATTTATTTTCATCAGTTTGACAAATTTTGTGGATTTTCTTCAAATCAGCATGAATATCACACTGGGTTAAAAGTATGTTAATTCAAAGAAGCAACAGACTTATATTAGGTTTAAAGGAGCAGTTATCAGCTTTTAATAACAGATGCTTCAGGACTGGCTGACAAAAGAAGCTGTTCAGCAGAGCGAAGCTGTTTGAGTCATCAGTCAGCAGACATATTCACACGCACTCAAAAAGGTCAGTGTTTCTGTAGGTGCTTTTACAGAACTACAATCTCACCTGGTCGGTGGCGTTTGCCTGCATCTGCTGCCTGGGAAATACTTTGTTTACGTCCGACCAGCTTCCCTGCTGTACCTCCAGGATAATGGAAAATGACAGAGGCTGAACACAAGCCCTCCAATGCAGCTGTAAACAAAAGAAACAAGCAACAAGAGAAGACACTTTATCTCTCCTCAGCTCTTGTTGATCTTACTGTATATGTGAAAAAAGCCTCTGAGGTTCTCTGGTGTTTGCGTTGCCGTTTATTTGACTCTCGGTTCTGTGATCAAGCTACTGTCAGACCCACAGCATGGCGGTAAAGGTAGAATCTTACTAGATTGTGACTGTTCAAGACTCGTTGGTGTTTAAAATTGTTAAGAAAAAAAAAAGAGTTGGCAAATTTTCAGTTATACTCTCACTGAACTCTTAGTGTTTGCGACTGGCGTGCAGTGCAGCTATGTTTTGAGCGGATAGTTTTTTTGTACACAGATGGCAATCAAGTATTCTAAGTCATGCACATTATCTCATTGCCTGATAGATAGGCAGATCTGGACCAGTTTATTAATTATTATTTACTGACTGCATGGCTTTTAGACCTGAACATGCTTTCTATCATAAGAGAGCTCTTATGAAGGTGTCAAAATACAGCTGTAAGACTCTTAAGACGAGTTGAAGATGCCCGAGACAAAATCGAAAAGGGTTAGAGATGCCCACAACTCTGTAACTGTTCTGAGAGAGAATTTGACACACAAAGTTTGTGAACATGTTGAAAATCCAAGCAACAACATTACACACCTTTGTGAATCAAGCAAGAAAACTGAGACTTCTTTGCAAATGCCATTCACCATCTAGTCACATCCCAGTGAAATACTCACCATTTTTCACAAGAAATATACCAGATTAGTGGATCCAGCTGATACTGAGTGCTCCAGGCAGCTTTGTCGCGCTGACAACAGACTTGTGGTTAACTTTTATCCCTTATGGTCACAGCACACAATATTTTTGTAAGTTAGACCCTGCAGGCTTTACTCATGAAACAACTTATTTTCCTGATGACCACAATCCTGGTGCGCCACAAAGCTGTGAGAGCACACGGAGGAAAGTCATTTGGCAGAAAGCCAAATTGAGGGATTGACCTGCCACAGCTTTCAGTGATGACAATTATGTGACTGAAGCAAATCGTCTCCTGAGCTGATCAACTGCACCAGCTGATCCATGATGAAAAACTCTCTATGACTCAGCCACACACACTGGTTTCTATTCATCTGGTTGCTGTAAAAACTTGTGGAGTATTTTATTGGTATGTTTGGCTGTTGTCTGTTAAGTGTCTTATAAATTAGCTGTTCAATAAGCATATATTAACCCGCAGGGTGAATCTTAAAATGATGCTCATATTTCCAGTTTAGAGCCGTTAAGAGGTAGTTTTAAACAAGACGAGTGTAATGATTGTTATATTTATTTTTTTTTCTTTTGTTTTCTTTTTTTTGTGGTACTTACATAGCTGCTTACATTAGAATTGCCTTGTGGGATTTTTCTTGAAACAACCACTTCTGTATCAGTTGTGATTTTAAATTAAAAACTAAAAAATACCAAAACTGTTCTTAATTTCTGGAAAACAGAAGAGGTGGACTGCACACAACCAGGGTGTATTACAGCAGATTTAAGTTTTGATTTCAACTGTACATTAATTTAATGGTCATTATTCTTGAAAGGGAAAATTAACGTTGCTAATATATTAGAAAACCTCACCCTTAAAAACAGAACTACAGTCAATAGGCTCCAATGACTCATGGTTGATATAATCATTCTTTCACCCAACCCTGTAAAAGGCCTATTTGAATCTTAGCAAATATGGAAAACTTCCTTCAATGTGAAGACAATCATGATGTTGCTATGGTTTAAGTACTAACTACAAACAATAGGTTTTTACTGCTATTTTCCACATGCTAAGAAGGAAACTAGACTTCTCTTGTTTTTTGAAGATGTTTCACCTCTCATCCAAAAGGCTTCTTCAGTTCTGATTGTGGGCTGAGAGTTGGATTAGTATGGAAGGAGAATTCTGCCATTAGTCGAAAGCGCACATATTCGATTTGCAAGCAGGATTTCATCTCTTGCTTTTAAAACTTTTAATGCTTGCACTCAAAACTTCTGCTCTCTTTCAAATATTCTCTTTTTTCTCTCAAATCTTTGTGTTCGCCCTCAGATTTCCTCCTCGCGCGCAAAACTTCTCTCTCCCGCAAGGATCGGATCTGCGCTTGCAAACTTCTCTGCTCACCGTCGCCTAGCAACCGTTCCAGCCAATGGACAGTGAGTGACAGTGTTCCTCTGGGTGCGCTTTATACTTTCTAGTGGGTGTGCTGGTGCAGCTGCATACCCAGCACACTGATTGGAAGCGGTAGTTCTACCCAAGTTATCCCGCAAAATGTATCGGCACCAACAAAACTCTAAATTAACTGCAGTTTATTTCACACAACTGTTTAATTTTGCCTTAGTTTATATGAGTTTATTCATTTATCATCACAACGCCCTTACACCAGCACAGGTGAAGCTGAGAAAGACTACTTCTGGTTTCTGCTCTGTGTAAACAGTGTTAGGGGGTCAGGCTGTAGAATATAATCACGAGATAGCAGCAGCTTTGTGACAGCAGAACTGAGTTTTCTCAGTTAATTCACCTCCCTTTTTTGTGTTTTTTTTTTTGCAGTAATTGGGGTTAAATCCAACAGCAGTTATAAGTCCATCCATCCATCCATCCATCCATTTTCTTTAACCGCTTCTCCATTCCAGGTCGCGGGTAGCTGGTGCCTATCCCCAGCAGTCACTGTGCGAGAGGCGGGGGACACCCTGGACAGGTCACAAGTCCATCACAGGGCCACATATAGACGAACGAGACAAACAACCATTCACACCTAGGGACAATTTTAGAGTCATCAATTAACCTAACATGCATGTTTTTTGGTCTGTGGGAGGAAACCGGAGTACCCGGAGTAAACCCACGTGTGCACAGGGAGAACATGCAAACTCCACCCAGAAAGGCCTCAGGCCGGGAAGCGAACCTGCAACCTTCTTGCTGGGAGGCAACAGCTCAAACCACTATTCCACTGTGCCACAGTTATAAGTCAATAAGTTAAATTCCATTCATCCCTTCATTGTCTAAACCGCTTACCCTGGCAGGGTCGGGGTGCTGCTGCCCAGCTGATGCTAATTAGCTGTAGCATGACTGATTCAAGCCGTCCTCAAGGTGAGTTTAGCTGTTCTCTAGAATCAAGATAAATCTAAACAAGAATCCCATTTTCAGAAGTGTTTATTTAGCAGCAGAGAATGCTCAGTAGTTTAGTGTAAAATGATATAAAGCTATTAGCATAAACAATATGGCTTGCTAGCATCAGTGTAGCTTTGTGATTGAACTGCTGTGGAGTATTACTGCGTTGACACAGAACAGTGACCTCCATCTATTTAATGAAAGAAGAGAATCTGTGTTTAGGTTTCTGTTGCGTGATTGCAGCTGTTGCTGGTTTATAATCTGATCCGGTCGCATCAGGAGCTACAAACTAACTCCAAAGCTCAGTTTCAGTGAAGCTGTGGTCTGTTTCTAGGCTGCTTAGTTTTTTCTATCCCAGATCAAACCAACTGATTAAAGCTGCATATGAACATTTTGTTTTCATACAAAAAAATGTTTTATAGAGCAATTAAAATATTATTAAAATGTTATTTTTGACATCTGGTTGTCTAAAAGACAACAGCAGCTGATTCCCAGTCCTCTGTGTGGTCACACCTATTTCATTCAAAACTTATTGTAGAAAATGTATCAGTTGTCAGTAGGACACAGTTTAACATATTTTACAGATACAGGGAGACCTCCTTATTTTAAAATAAAGCTAACTCAAACTGAATTGCGTATTATCAATGTAAGTTATTGTTAAATGTGCTGAGCTGTGCATTAATTAAAGATAACTGATTGGCTAATTAGTGTCACATTGGTAAGTAACTTGTCAGATGTATACAATATGTTTATATATTTTTTCAGGGAATTCTAGGTGTGTCCAATATTCTGTTGATTATTTTAGCATGTATATTATTTATTTTCAGGTGGGAATAAATGCTGGGATTTTGTTTAATGATATTAATGCATAATTATTAACTTATTGATGTACATTTTCCCCTTTGTTTTTAAGATATGGAGAAAATACAGGACCTGGTGTCTGTCCATTAATTCTCCTTCAGCCTCATCTCCAGGCTTCAGTTCCTGATCTAGACTTTTGTTGGATCTAGCAGTTTTTCTATTTCTGGTAATGTCTGCTGTTTTAAAAAACAAATGTATTTGTAAAGCTCCATACAGATTCATTAAATTGTTTTAACAGCGATTTCCAGTTGTTGTAAGACAGTTTAATCAACCTTCTCCTGGTGGTCTTCACTTTTGAACTGGAGCTGATCTACTTCCTCAGTTAATTGTAGCATCAGATTCTCATCTCAGCTTTAAAATAAAAATTGCAGTGAGTCAAACGGAGCTTTTGTATTTTACCATCTGGTTCATCCCTGATATTTTATTCTACACCTCCAGATGCTCCCATGCAGGACCTCATCCTTGCTCCCAATAATACTGCAATAGTAGCAACTTGTGCATTCCAAATGACTAAAGGGATGGGGGCTTCTATAGCTTCTGATTAAGTTCCCACTACTCTGAACAGCACAGCACCAGTAAGAAGCAGTAAAGTTTCACGAATACAGAAAACATCCCATTATTAGTGTTTTCTGTGAAAGGTTGGAGTACAGCAACAGCATGATCACAGGTTATCTCAACAAGTGTTTTCCCACCCTGGTCTTCAAGACACACTACCCAGCATGTTGGAGATGTTCCCTGTTTTAACATTCCTGATTCAGATGAATACATGAGTGCTCAAGCAGGGAAACATCTAAAACATGCAGGGCAGCGTGGCATGAGGACCATGGTTGAAAAAAAATAGAATATGATAAAAAGACATAATATGTGCCAAATAAGCTAAAACATGATATTACTAAACCAAGGCACAAAGAATCTAGCTGACAGTGAATATGATAACTAATTGTACAGTAACTAAGCTAAATGTACAGGAAGGCTAAATAATCTAAAACATGACAATGCTAAAACTAACGGTACCGAACTATCTAAAAGTACCCCAGGCCCGCTATACAGCGGAAGTAAAACCAGACATATCTAAGCATGAGCTAAGACAGTCAAAAATAGTAGCTAATCATGACTAAATGTACAGAACTAAACTAAGTGTACAAGAAGATAAAGCTAAACTAAACAGTACCGAATTTCTAAATGGTACCAGTGGCCCGCTAAAACAGCCGATGTAATAATTACTAAGATAGAGAAAGAGGGAAGGAGGAGGGGGGGAGTGAGAGAGATGACAGAAACGAGTGCAACAGCAGAGTA
>NC_051434.1:21822388-21834597 GCF_001649575.2 Kryptolebias marmoratus
TGTGTGTGTGTTTGCAGAAAAGTCCATGAATCACGTTCACAGGCAAGAGGGCAACGAGCTTCTGTTGACATAAATTCCAGGGACAATTGATAAGACTTTGGCCTTCAAGGCCACATTGGGAAGCCAAATGTAGATAATAACAGAGTTGTTTTGGAACAGGCTGACTTTGTTTTGAGTCTGCCTTGAAGTTTTGAATTCTGATTTTTCCAATTTTAGCTTTCTTTTCTATGTACCGTCTTTAGGCATCTAGGAGAGGTTTGTCGCAATAAAGTCCCCTTTGTTTTGAGCTTTTCAGCATTAAGCAGGAGAATACAGTGGTAACACCGGAATACTGTTTGTTTTGGTCTGTGGCCTTCAAAGATGGCGCAGACCGACTGCACGCCCCACAACGAAGTCTTTGCTGGTACATTCTCGAATCCAAATAGCCAAATTTCAGGTCCAATTTGTTGTTCTGAAACGAGCAGCTTCTCCAAGATTTTAACCTTTTCTATATTCTGAGTCCAGAAATTTTATAAGCCTGGCGGCCCGCCAGGCTTATAAAATAGCGCTCAGGTCCGCGCCCTGTTCGCGGAGCCCTGCAGGACTCTAATGAGCCCCGAGGCCGAGACACCTTCAGCTACCTGGAGTTAGCAGGTTGTCAGAGCCACAGTAATAAACATCAATCAAGTGGGTTTAACCAAAAATGGTTAGTTGAGCAGAAATTCAGCAGGTGGCTTTACAAGACCGAATATGGTAAGCATGTTTTGTGCTTAGTGAAAATATTATCCTTGTTTAACAGTAAAATGATTCTATTATATTCAGCATTAGATATGCACAGTACAGTACAACATCTCTCTATTTTTCAGAGTTTTTCATTGGCCTGGAAGTGAGACGTGTGTTGGTGCTTTGTTTGCACGTTTTCATTTATGTTAATTTATTTTATTTGTAAATGTGACTTAAATTAGGATTTAAATTAGGTGCAAACAATTAGTATTTATTTTAATTGTATTTTTGTTTAAATAAGTATTTCAATAGTGCTTTTTTGTAAAACTGTAGTTGTGTAAATATTTGGCACAAATATCTTACAATATCAAATAATAAATAGCCGTATTTTCAACCTTCTGTCAACTTTAATCATTTTTTTTTACAAAATCATGATCGGCCGGCGAACGGCCGGCAAACGGCTACCTACCACCAAGCTTAGCCTCTTTTCTGGGGGAAACCCTGGACGGTGCTCAGAAAAAATCCGCGAGCGAGCAGAGAGGTTTGCAAGCACAGATCCGATCCGTGAGAGAGAGAAAAGTTTTCCGCGCAAGGAGGAAATCTGAGCGCAAACACAAATATTTGAGAGAGAAAAGAGAATATTTGAAAGAGAGCAGAAGTTTTGAGTGCAAGCATTAAAAGTTTTAAAAGCAAGAGATGAAATCCTGCTTGCAAATCGAATATGTGCGCTTTCGACTAATGGCAGAATTCTCCTTCCACAGATTAGTGGTGAAACGTCTTCAAGAAACAAGAGAAGAAGTCAAGTTGCCTTCTGTTTACCCACTTAGGATTGTTAAGTCCTGGATGACTAAGAATCTGCAGCAATGTCGCCTCACATCCCTGAGAAGCTCTCTTGTGCCCTCATTAAACTACACATACTCAACATGTTCCCACAAAGATTTTACCATGTACACCCACAACTGCATCATCAACTCTGTCTGCATCAGGATGCAGCTATGAGCAAGAAAAATCAGCATTACACTACCTCCACAGGTATCAGGTAGGCCAGAATGATCAGTTCTGCTTCAACTTGTTGGCAACCAACAGGCCCCACGTGGTGTGATATGATGCCACCGCACTCCACCCAGGACCCGATACGTTCCCACCACAATGATAAAGCATCACCACCTCACTAAAGAAGTTTTGTGCATGCTCAAAACCCTCTCCAATCTACCACATGTAACAGGCAGTCCACTGCAGTCCTAATGCGCCCTTAAAGTACGCACATAGACCCTGCAAAGACCATCCATGTTTTGGCTGATTTATTTACGTTATAGCAGCGCTGTCATACAGGGGGGAAAGGGTTCAAGAGGATAAACACAGCCATAGATGAACAAGCAAGCAGCCTGCTGAAGGAGTGATTTAAAAATTGTTTTGATTTTTTTTTTAGATAAATTGTTTCTGCCACTATTTCAGCTGCTTATTTCTTGTAAACAGAAAACGTGTGCATGTTTAAAGACAGACTTGATTTAAAAACAACAATTTAGTTTGAAAGCACTAATATAAAAAATGGTAAATAATTGTTCCTATAACTTCAGCTATTATATGTCCTCTTTGTTATTGAATTGTATTTTTAGCAGATGCAATAACAAGTGTCCTCACTCTAAATAATTAGCTTCAGCTTCAATCTGTCAAACTACTCGTAAAACTCAGGAAGGCAGGGAAGTCATTTGTTCAGCTAGCTGATAAAAATACGAGACAAGTGTATGAATGATTGTAATTGTACGTCATAAAATATTAGACAATAAAAATCAGCTCTTTAATAACTATATTCCAAACTATAATAACATCAGTTTCCTTTGGACTTACCACCGAGCCAGAGGAAGTCATTAACTGCCCTGAGCAGCTCCACAGACATGTGATAGTGGACCAGAGCGTCCTGCAGCATGCCGGCCTGCAGACACAAGTCTCCGACGTGTTTCCTCATCCGTCCCTGGCAGCGCTTCTTGTAATGCCTGAAGGGGAGAACAGGAAGGATGAGCAACAACAGCAGGATTAAAGACAGAGAAACAAACAAATCTTCATTGTCAGTTGATGTTTTTTGGCTCTTAGGTGAAATTTAAAAAAAATAAATAGAGTAAAAATTTTCTTTTTTAGGAAAAATGCTCTAACTTTTTACTTGTTAAAGTTCTGGTGCACACTTGGGCTCAGGACAGGGATCTTATCTATAGAGGGGATAAACAGGTTGGGGGAGCAGAAACAAAACAGAGTGATAACATAAGGGGTTCGGAGACTTCAGTCTGAAAGCAACAGTTTTATTGAAATAAAGGGAAATCTAAGGTATTTGACTAAAGCCAGTATCTCACTGGACTCTTTTGCAACTAGTTGGCAAATAGTATTTGCAAAGAAGTCTCTGAAAAGTCTCTGAAAAGTCTTGAAACATTTGCAAGGTTCTCAATTTTCTTGAGTGAGTGGCAGAGGCTCACAGTCTTATTGCCTGAAATATTGGGTTCAAACAATTTGTGTGACATATCTATCTAAAAAAAAAAACAGTTGCTGAAGGCATCTCAAACTCATCTTCATTTTATCATGGGCATCTCCAATATGTCTCAAGAGCCCAAGAGCTGTACTTTGTTCCTGCTAAAGCCTGAATGTCCGGGTCTAAAAACAACATCGATGATAATGAGTAATTATTAAAAAACTGATCCAAATCTGCCTATGTTCATGTCAAAAAGATACTCCAGTGGGTTAAATCATAAAATGTGGGGGCCAGCTGCCAAGGAGGTTACAAAGGAGGCCGAGGCAGGTAGGATGTGGGCGGAGGTGGGCAACGAAATAATGTGCATGGCCTAGAATACAGTTTTGCCAGATGTGGGCTTGATAGGCAAACAAATATACCATGATCTTCAAAAACTGGCTGCTCAAAATGCAACCACATAGCTGGCTGGTCACTTGGTCACAAACTCTCAGAATTCTGTCAAAGTGCAATGAAAAATGTGCCTATTTTCTCGCAATTTTGAGTCGCCAGCAAGTCGCTAACAGTTGCAGCCCAGTGAGATGCTACCTTAAACCAGTGGTTCCCAAAGCTGAGGTCTGGACCCTATGGTGGGTCATAGAACACCAGGTGGGTGGGTCAGATAATCTCCAGGAATCAAATTAATATTAAACAGAATTGCAAACAGCAATATTTTGCCAAACCATTTGAAGAAATTCACAGCTATTATCATACATATTTAAAAATCAAATAACAAAAATTAAGCCTGTGTTGTTTAACTTGTTTGTATGCTTTAATCAGCGATAAATCCACAAATCTGCCACTGTTGTCTGTGTTGGTTAGAGGTTGAAAAGTTTGGGAACCACTGCTCTAATAGACTGGGAAGGTCCAGGGAAGACAGTAAAGTAGAAATGAAGCTGATGAAGAACTCGAGGTGAAAAAAGGAAACTAGAAAAAAGATAATTTTTCTCAGGTCTTTAACAAAGAAGCAGGGATACAAAAAAATATAACAGTTTTAAAACTTAGACTAACTCTCAGTGAATTCAGAACAAGAATAAAGTTTGTTTACATTAAAATAAAACTAATTTACATCAAGTAAACTGATAGCACACATCAGGATAGTGTTTTTTGAAAGGTCAAGCTGCAAATTTGTTCTCATGAATTTAAAAAAAATCATCATCATGAGACATCATGTTTAATGAAACATAAAACTCCAAACTGAACAGTCCCAATCCCAAATGTCTTCTGAAAGTATAATGACACATCAGCAGGTTATAGAGCGAGTCCAAACTATTAGCTCCTCCTTCAGGAGATCACATAAAGAGTCTCAGCAGGTTTCAGCACATTCAGATCCTCTATATGAAAAGTGTTTAGAAGATAACATAAAATTAAAACAAAAAAAACACATAAAAGGTGCTTGTTTTCAGAGTCTCGCATTTTTAAAAATTTATACTAAAACTAACAATAAAACATTAACAAAAACAAAACATCAGGGTCTCTTCAGCATTTTACATTTAATGTGCCAAACTTAGGAACGTCTATAAGGCAGTAAATAGCAAATACAAATAGTGGGGGGGGTTAAATGATTGCAATTAATTGAGTAAACCAACCCAAAACTACAACAGCTTTGTGATTCTTCAGCTTCCCAGAGGACAGGAAGGTTTGATGGACGTGGTTAGTTTAGCTCCAGGTAAAAATTATAACCTAAAGTCTGGAGACTGACTGTACAGTTAATGTTTTGAAGAGGACAATCTGAAATACAAACCATCAATAGAAGAACCACCGCCTGTCAGAGCGGCACCAGCAGCCTATAGTTTGAGGGTTCCCCTTGAGAAATGTGGGGTTCAAGTTCCCGACAGCATATTACTATCCGTATTTGCTATTTACTGCCTCATTTAAGTTCCTGTGTTTGGCACATAAAAGACCACACTTCTGAGTGATCACAGAAAACGCCAAAGAGACCCTAGTAATTTTATTGATTTTTAATTATTAGTTTTAAATTGGTGTAAATTTTTTACAATAGAGACTGTGAAAACAAGCACCTTTTTATGACTTTCTTTTTATTTATGTTAGCTTTAAAACACTTTTCCTTTCCCCTTTGAGTAAATATTTAAAGAAAACAAATCCATTGTATGTAAATGTTACCAGATTGTACTTAAAAGACTTATAAATAGTGGTGAACAAAGGTTTTATGACTGACAGATTATTCTTGTTTTCCTCAGTTTTTTTACCATTACAGATACAATTGACAGCTGTGTAACAAGCGTTTATCTGAGGTGGCTGCTATTTACAAGTTCACCACTAGATATCAGTGTCTGTTACACACCGCAACTAACTAAACATAATGTCTGTAAATTAAATTACTGTGTACATAAATTTGTCTTTTTATTGGAGAAAAAAAAGCAAAACATATATAGATGTAGTTTAAACATGAGGGATCACTTCATCTCTTCCAGGTTATCTTTGAAAAGTCCAAAACATTTCTAAAATATATTTTTGTTTTTGAGGAACAGGTTGTACAATAAAAAAAAACAACTTTAGTTCATCAGTGACTTACTAATTATTTTTGTTTCCAATGAAACCTTTAATCATGTGCCCAATTATATTTGCCAAATCCAAATATAAATATTGTGTTTCATCTAATTATATAATAATAAAATTGTATTAAATTAAAAAGGTGACAACAAAATATTTTTTGGGGGACAAAAGCTTTACTTTACACTTCATGACAACTAAATAAAATGTTCTTCTATACAAGCAGTGGATTTGACTATGACCAGTTTGTTTTTGTTGTAAACTGGATCTAAGTAAACAAACTGAACTGAACATGTGATTGGTCAAGTTATCAGAAGATTCTGTGAAATGTAATGCACTCAGTTGGAATGAGCCATATATTGTCTTTTTTATTTAAGAAAAATCAAATCAGTATTTTAGTAACCCTGTCTCAGAAAAAAAACAACTGATCATTTAGGTAAAGATAAGAAATATTGGTATAAAATTAAGTCTACTATTATTTAGGTAAAACTACAAAAACATGGTTATTTTTAGGTTTTCTGCTAAATCTACAGCAAACAGCAGGAGGAAATATATGAAAAATCTGCAGCCAAGAGTAGTGCTGGGCGATATAACGATACATATCGTGGGGATGATAGAAAAGTGTCTATCATGATATGTTTTCTTTTCTGTCGTTTCTATCGTTTCTATATTTGTATCATTTGTATCAATGATTCATGTAAATATTTCATAACATAGGCTACGACGAATGTATTAGTGTTGTCACTTTGCGTACATTCAGTTTATATAAGTGGTAAATAAGAAGAAAAAATAACTATTTTGCGAAGAACCTCCGTTTTGCGACATGACGCTGCTTTACGTGTGGGTTTGCGACATGCTTTACGGCAGCAGCTTTCTGTGCGGCCCGGTGTTACCATCATATTCTGTGACCCACCATATATTGTGTCGGCATTTAAGTCATAAGTGCTGAAAGATGGAGACGCATGAAGTATCAAACTCGGGGTCGCAACAAGTAGCGACAGCTAGCAGGCAGCCCAAGAAGAAAGACTTTTACCAAAACGAGGGGGGACGTCTGTGATTTGGTTCAAGAAGTCCGACATGGAGCAGAAAAAGGTAATATGCTAACTCTGCTAATGCTAATACTAACTTCTGCTATTAGACTGTTTTCTCATCTGACGCCAACACAACAAACCTCTTCTATCACTTCAAGAAGAAACACGAAAAAGAATATTTAACAATCTAAAAAGTGCAAACAAACAAGTTGTAAAAGAGCCGGGCAAAGTTGCGAAAAGTAAAACTATAGCCGGCCGAAGATAATAGAGTCTGTTGTCATTTGATACATATATATTGCTGCACTAAAATGCAGCAAATATCATTTGTGAAAGTTCAGTTAAATGTCACTTCGAAAGAAAGCTTGAAAATAAGAAATGAGATTATTTTTTCATATTTTCAGAGAAAAACTGACAACGTAAGTAATTGGGATATATTGTGATATATATATCGTTATCGTGATATAAAATTATTCATATCGTAATATAGGATTTTTTCCATATCGCCCAGCACTAGCCAAGAGGATGGAAGGTGATGTGAAAGTATAACCAACTGCAATATTTCAGCTTTGTTTTTGGTGTGACTGCTGAAAAAGTGACATCTTACTGACTATTTTCAGAGAGCATTTTATCCAGTAGTGTTACATCTGGTCTGAAGTATCAACCAAGCTGTTTCTTTTTATGCTTATGTCTGAACTGAAACCTGGAGGAGCGATGAGTTTGGTTTGAAGTCATGAATGAACGAACAGAAGCACAGAGTCCTTCAGAGCAGAGCTAAAGCTTACAGGATCTGCGTGGGTGAACTAACTGATGGGTCTAACATCTCACCTTTTCACACCCAACAATAAACTCACAGGACAGTATGAAAGAAAAAGAAGAAGAGAGACAAATAAAGAAGGCGATCAAAAAAAAGAAATAAACACCAAAAAACTAAAAAGACAGATTTCTGAGAGGACTTTAGAAGAGGTGAGGATGACATGAAACACACAAAAGAATGCAGAATTAACACAAAATCAAATACTCGAGTGTTTTTATAATCAGTCATAGCACTTGTGAAATGTTGACAGAGGTGTGGCAGGGGGACAAGCGTTCAGAACTCACCTGCTGTCTGTGTCCAAACCCACAAAATCCTTCTTCTCAAAGGGAACACACAGCAGAGGGATCTTATCACCAGACTTATCTGTGGCTCGGTCCAGCCTCTTGGATTCCAGGACAATAAATATGGACTCCACGAAGTCCTCCACCCTCCTCTCCACATCAGAGCACTCTTCGAAGCTGGGGTAGAAGGCCACGTCTGTGCGCTGCTGCTCTGCGATCTCCCCCTGCAGCCCGAACACCAGCAGGCGCGAGTCGTACAGGGTGGAACTGTACACCTCCTTCTGCCCGTGGAAGCGCTCGGCGGTCTGCGGCCAGTCCTTGGCTGAGGAGCACGTGGTGATGGCGATGAGGCCCACCACTTTGCGGTGCGTCTGGAAGTCACCCCACTCATTGTTTTCGGGCAGGTAGTGGTGGCGGTAGCGGATGTAGAGGATGCGCTGCGAGTCCCTGATGCTCACCTGGCTCACGCCGGCGATACACTTATAGATCTTGAAAAACTGGTCCTCGGGTACGATGCCAACCGGCTGGACCACCACCAGAACAGTCTGGTGGTCCTCAGCACACTGCATGTAGTCTGGGACACTCATCTTCATGCACACCTACATATGTAAGTAAGTAAAGTTTATTTATATTGCACCTTTCACAGATAAAACTCACAAAGTACTTCACAATAAAATGTCAAACAAAAATAAAAACTACATAGGAGTTGGAAAATTAAAATAAAGCAAACAAGTTCATTTAAAAACTAAAAGCACGTCTGAATAAAGGCTTAACACTGTCAACACACCATAAAAACAAGGGGTGTTCATTCCACAGGTGAAGTGGGACTGCCAGTTTAAATCCAGTTTGAGGAACTACTAATAGTTTCTGGTTTGTAGACCAAAAGGGCTCGAGTTGAACAGGACCGGTCTAATGAAACTAAACCAGTCAAATCTGAGGAGTCTGCAGCCATCATTATGTCACTGGATAATAAGCAGAGCTGTTCTTCTGTATGTGGGACAGAAAAACGCAGAACTGAGTCAGGCTCCAGAACAGATGCTATTCTAACTCTTGAGTCAAGCTTTTAAACCTTGAGATGTAAAATCAGTTTGTTTAATTAATGTAAATTATGTTCACTTACTGTTAAAGGCATTCAAAATATTATTACCGTATTTTACCGTAAAAAACAAATATGCACCTTAAAATCCGGAGCGCCTTATATATGTGAGAAGTCATAATGTTTTAGTACAACTTTGGTAAACTACAAAGCTGCACCGCTTGCAGCATTAAGGCTCAGTTATAATCGCGCAGGGCTCTGTGCACGGTGCGCGGACCTGAGCGAGCAGTGTAGGCGTTTATACTTGAAGCTTACGTCGGTGCAGTATTCTTCCATGAGTTTTGAACCATTTGATTATCTTTGTGATCTCTCATAGATGGATCATATAAATGTTGATATGGGCAAACCAGCTCCACTAGAGCACCAAAATCATCCATTATGAATGGAGCGCGGCACGTGCAGTCTGCACAAAGTTACAAAAATTGGGAGGTGCACACACCTTTAGTCCGGTGCACTTTATTTATGACAAAAGTTCGAAAATAGACCATTCATTGACAGTGTGTCTTATAATCCAGTGCGCCCTATAGTGCGGAAAATACGGTAATATTTTATCATTAATCATCTTAATTAAAGGCCTAGCCTTTAAGGGACTGCAAACTGAGTTTTAAACAAATTGTCCTATGGTGAGAAGCGAGAGCGTTCCAGCTGCTTGGGTCAAACCTTGTAAAGGGCATTAAACATAACTCTATATGATATTGTGAGATCTACCAAGATCTGTTAGCATTCAGAGTATGTGTTGAGTATGTGTTGAGGATGACTCTCAGCAACTACCAAACCAAATGTATCTCAATATCTGTAAAACTGACAGAGTTATATCCATTAGCGTAGATGTCTGTCCTGTGCTTACGTTTGGAAAGTTTCACTACAATCAGTCCAGTGGTTCATGAGATATTTTTCTAACAGACAGACAGGGCTGACTCTAACAGTTAATGGGAAGGATTTAAACAAAGATGGTGGACAGTGTGTACACCTTAAAGTAGGTGCTGTGAATGACTCTCGTCCACAACCACGACAAATTTTACCTCAAAATCTGTAATACTGACTGAGTCACAGCCATTTTTGTTTAGCACTTATTTTTGTCAGATGGGAAAAAAAACATATCAGTCAGAAAGAAAAAGAAAAGGCTGCGTTATATATCGTCCATCGGCTGCTCTGATATATCACACACTACCAAAGGCGAAGGTGGAGCAATAATGCTTTTGCCGGTGTCTGTGTGTTCATTAGTCTGTACTGTTAGCAAAATATCTCATGAATCACTGAACAGATTTTAATTAAACTTTCAGTAATTATTGAATGTACATCCTCGACTGATTGACCCCTCGAGTCACTCTGGTTCAAGATGACCACCACAGCAAAGCAATCTCGAAGCTAAAATTTGGTGTAGTAGTTACCGAGCATTTTAATGAAACTTTAAGGAAATAATCACTGGCAGTGCATCTACAACTGATTAACTTTTGGGGTCAACCCAATTCATGATGGCTGCCGCTGTTAATCAACTTTAGCCTACACATAAATGGCTATATCTCAGTGGATTTTACAGATACTGAGCTAAAATGTGGTGGGATAGCAGTTGACAGTAATTCACAGCACATACTTTAAGCACTAACAGATCGTGAAAGGAAATGCATTATTGCATAAAATCACACAGATGTTATTTTTAATGTTTAACGGAAATAGCCCAAAATAGCCCCAATTCTGTCCTTTCTTAACATAAGATGATCTTATTTTTATCCAAGGTGTCCAAACTTCCTTCTGTTGTCTTTACTCACAGCAGCTAAAAATAAAAAGCCTCAAAGAAATCAAACTGTTTTCTTGTCCAGTTGTAGTCTGACCCACTGCAATAATCATTTTAGTTTCCAGTGAAATGTTATCTCAGAAAATTCCCGGAGATGTCTAGGCACTAATTTTGCTTTTAAAAACTGTGGTAAGCAGATTTTAATTTATGTACTTTCATTGTGTGTAAATGCTCAGATACTCCTAAAACAATATTACATGCAGACGAATGCTCATCTTTGGAGTAAATGTCCCATCCTGCAGTGTGTAGAGCTGTCTCAGTTAAAATAAAATTTATTTTACATTGCCTCCAACCCTTTACAGTAAAGACTACATGCCCATCCTTCACAATAATAAACCATTAGGTGTCCTAAAAATGCCAAATATATCAGCATTTCTTTAGAAGGGAAGTCCCAATATGTTAAGTTTATGTTAAATCAACCTGACAATAATTTTCTGTGTATTGTTTGAATGAATAAGCTGCTTCTGACAGACACAGAATGCAGAAAATGAATCTCAGACATTAATAATCTCATTTTTTCTGGAAACTGAAACTGCACCTGCTGCTGTTTGAATAAACAGAAAACAGTCAGCTAGAGCTGGCAGATGAAAATAAGAATTACACGGAGCAAATAGGACAAAAACGAGACACGTACAAAGGAGCATGGCTTTGTTTTAGGACCTGGCATTATTATATTAAATTATATCAGTGAATTGCTGTGTTCAGTTCGGTTTTCGACCGCAGTGAAGTTAGTTTCAAGTTGGATATTCGAGCTCCGCGGAGTTAGCGGCGTCCAGCTCACGGCTGCCCCGAAACAGGAGCGCTAATGTCGGCCAGCCGTTCTCTGCCGGCCCCTCCTCTCATGCGCGGTGGTTCACTTAGGGACCGTCAATAAATTTTCCTTACCCCTCGCTCCTGAAAAACAAATATTAATATATTTTTTGTTGTTTCACCAACTGGTACAAAACCTTTGGTAAATCATGCTACGAAAATATATAAATGAGGCACAATATATTTTAATCCCATTTGAACCCTTTTATATTTTTTAGATGTTTTTATTGTCAAAATTGATCATTATTCTACAATGGTTTCCAGGTCATGTGACCCACTGACTCAAAATCAGTCTGATATTGTTCTAGTACTCTAAACAGATGTAGCACAGTCCATTTTGTATCATTTGAACCTTTTCTTTATTTATTTATTTTTTTTTTTGGTGAAAATTTATCATTTTTTTACAATGGTTTCCAGGTCATGTGACGTACTGACTCAAAATCAGTCTGATATTGTTCTACTACTCTAAACAGATGTAGCACAGTCCATTTTGTATCATTTGAACCTTTTCTTTATTTATTTTTTTTTTTTGGTGAAAATTTATCATTTTTTTACAATGGTTTCCAGGTCATGTGACCTACTGACTCAAAATCAGTCTGATATTGTTCTAGTACTCTAAACAGATGTAGCACAGTCCATTTTGTATCATTTGAACCTTTTCTTTATTTATTT
>NC_051434.1:21835899-21838678 GCF_001649575.2 Kryptolebias marmoratus
ATAATATCTAAAAAATAAAGAAAAGGGTTCAAATGTTACTTAATGGACTGTGCTTCATCTGTTTAGAGTAGTCGAACAATATCAGACTGATTTTGAGTCAGTAGGTCACATGACCTGGAAACCATTGTAAAAAAATGATAAATTTTGACAAAAAAAAAATAAATAAAGAAAGAAAAGGTTCAAATGATACAAAATGGACTGTGCTACATCTGTTTAGAGTACTAGAACAGTTTCAGATTGATTTTGAGTTGGTGGGTCACATGACCTGGAAACCATTGTAGAAAAATGATAAATTTTCACAAAAAAAATATTAAAAATATAAAAAAGGGTTCAAATGGGATAAAATAGATTGTGCCTCATTTATATAATTTCGTAGCATGATTTACTAAAGGTTTTGTACCAGTTGGTGAAACGACAAGAAATATAATAATATTTGTATTAATATTTCAGGAGCGAAGGGTTAGGAAAATTTATTGACGGTCCCTAAGTGAACCACCGCGCGTGAGAGGAGGGGCCGGCAGAGAACGGCTGGCCGACATTAGCGCTCCTGTTTCGGGGCAGCCGTGAGCCTGACGCCGCTAACTCCGCGCTTGAGAGAAGGGGCCGGCAGAGAACGGCTGGCCGACATTAGCGCTCCTGTTTCGGGGCAGCCGTGAGCCAGACGCCGCTAACTCTGTGGAGTTCCAATATCGAATATCCAACTTGAAACTAACTTCACTGCGGTAGATTTTCGTGTTAAACCACACAAGTGGCAGCTGCTTTAGCTAACAGATGAAGCCGCGGCTAACAACAGCCTCAGAGCAACTAATCTCACTGAAATAAACAGGACAGCTATAAAACTACCTGCACAATCTAATTAATCACTTTTAAAGATCGTCATTAATACATAATTCTTATTACCTTTGGAGTTATCTGTCAAATTTCACAGCTTCCTTATTTGAGCGGCAATTTAACAACCATTAACACTACAGCCCAACATCCGGAAATATTTTCAAACTAAAAGCCCAAAACTACACGACTGATCTCCCGTCCGTGACTTGTTTCAAGTATTTCAACCAGTCAATTGACTATATTACGTATAATTAATCTATAATGCAAGTGAATACTCATATGTAACAGAAATTTTGTTTCACATGTTTAAGTAGTCCTGTTAGGTTAAAGATTAGACATTTTAATTTTTATTTTTTTTCATTTAATACCTAGACGTTATTAATTTACTCGTATTTTTCTATAATCACCTCCTCGTATTAAATATACAAAACTATGAAGTGCAACCAATTTTTTTCAGAATAATTTGTTCCCATTTTCATTTTTGCAATACAATTTCGCTTTTATTCTGAAAGAAGGATGGATTTTTTGTGTTCTTTTCTTCTTCTTCAAAGCGGTAGTGTGTTGTGCTTTATTTGCTTCCCCTACAGGATAATGAAGGTATTACAACCACACAACACGTTGGGTTTCTGCCTCTTCTTCCACTAAATAAAATTGATCTAGAACTGAAAAACATACTTACAGTTTAAAATAAAGATAACACAACTAATAAAGAGGTAAATAAATACTACATATTTACTATTATTTATTACATTCTAAAAATCTATAATAAATACTTGACATTTACTGGTAGTTTAATGTTAGGACATAGAAAAAGACCAAACTCTTGTTCATAAAATTTAAATATTGAACTGTGTTGGACTATGTGAGCCCTGTTTTTATTTGTGGAAAATGTATTTCCATCCTAATAAATTATTAGAGTGAACGTCAAAAATAGGGTAGTTTGTTTATTTTTTTTGTGATTCACTGAATCTTATAATAAAGGCAGATTTTACTTCAGCTTTTACAGCCTCAGGATTACGAGACCACAACACTGACCACCAATCTACTGTGGTCCTTTCATTGCTAGTAGAATAACTTGCCTTATTTTTGGAAGATGGCTTAATAATTCAGTCACATTGTTATATTAATGTGTAATATACAGTAAAATTGCAGTGTGATTTCTGTGGCTGGAAGTTAAATTCATGAAGTGGCTAACAAAAGCCATTAGATCCATTGTTTTTGCTTGTTTGTTTTTTGAGGTTTTTTTATTCCTTGTATTAGTGACATTTTTTTCACAGAAATCATGTTCACATATTTGCATAAAATTGGACAGAGAAACTTCTAAAACTACCCTTCACATGGTTATAAATGTACTGATTTATAATCAGTAATGTATATCCACATGACATTTAGTATGTGACAGAGAAAACTAAAATCGTGAAAAGGAATGATTTTCTAGGACTGATGAGAAAAAAACTGGATCTTTGTAGCTCCAGTCTCATGAGCTCTTCTGCTCATGAACAGAAGGGGAAAAAAGCCTTCAAAGAGCACCATACTTACTTACTGCAAAACATGGAGGCAGCTCAGTTTTGTTCTAGGGCCTCTTGGCTGCATCTGGCACATGGAACCCTTAATCTGTGTAGGAAACAATGAAGGACTAACAAGGCATCCTGGAGGGAAACACTCTGCAGTGTCAGAAGGTTCAGCCTCAGTCGCAGCTCATGATTCCTTCAGCAGGATGACCCAAAAACATGCAATTAAGAGAACGCTTGAGAAAAAACATTGGACTCCTAATAAATGGCCATCCATGACCCCAGATTCTACAGGTGCTGGTCATAAAATTAGAATATCATGAAAAAGTAGATTGATTTCAGTAATTCCATTTAAAAAGTGAAACTTGTATATTATATTCATACATTACATACAAACTCATATATTTCAAATGTTTATTTCGTTTAATTTTGATGAT
>NC_051434.1:21839914-21852239 GCF_001649575.2 Kryptolebias marmoratus
GTAATCATCAAAATTAAACGAAATAAACATTTGAAATATATGAGTTTGTATGTAATGTATGAATATAATATACAAGTTTCACTTTTTAAATGGAATTACTGAAATCAATCTACTTTTTCATGATATTCTAATTTTATGACCAGCACCTGTAATCCTATTGGAACATCTGTGGACAGATCTGAGACGCCATCCTTCAAACCTGAGAGCTGGAGCAGTTTGCTCAGTAAGAGTACCTGTAAAAACAGACTTCTCACTGTGAAGTACTTGACATTTTATTTTATATGAAATATTTAGCTGAACTGATAATCAAAAGGAAAATCTAACTTGTGTTAAATATAGAATTAACAACACAGAATGCCATTAAACTTATCAGTTTCACATTATTTCAGAAATATTGGTGTTTTAATTATTGTGGAAAGGTGACAACAGATTCACCCACATCTGTTTTTGTTCAAAGTTACAAATAGCTACATGTGGCCCCTGAGCTGCAGGGTGCAGACCCCTGTGTAAGGTATGAATCTCAGCTGTACCATTTCCACATTTTTTCAGCTTTTTCTCCTCACATCTGAATTATCAACACAGTGATTTCTGATGGTTTATCTAAACAGTTCCAAATGAAGTAAAAATCCAAAGTTTATAAAGAGCATGTAAATCAATAACTGCCTTTCAAAGTTATTTTTTCAGATTAAATATAACACACTGAACTGTAAAGTTGCTGCAGATCCACTGAATAGTAGGTGGTATTCAAAAAAGCCTTGGTAATCCCACAATTACCCAATTACAATTCCCATCCTATAAAATTTGTTGAATCAAGGTCCCTTAAAAAAAATGTACTTCCACACAGATTGATTTAACATCTTTTTTTATTATTATTTTCATAAACCATAAATCACTTTTCACAATCTTCTTGGAAGACAACAGCATTTAAGTCCCCATTTTCTTTTCTTTTCTTGGCCAAAGGTAATTGGTCCAAAAGCAAAGCAGGAGCTCAGAATGGAATGTCTAAACAATGATTTATCGTGAACATCAGCAACAGGCAAACATCTACAACCACGGACTTACAAAACAATGCACATTGTGTGTGTAAATCTCAAGAGGTCCAAAACCACAGCAGAGAGGTTTACAGATGTTAACGAGGGACGAGGAGGAGGGTGAATTATCTTCACTGGAAAACATGTGCTTTTAAACTTAGATCAACTAACGGAGCAGGTCCAATCACTTTTTAACATTTGCATTTGTTGTACACAGATCCATTCAGGACTAAACATCAGGCTACAGTGGGTTATTTCTCTGCATTAAGTGACCAACGGACCAAAACAATCATCATCTGTCCTTCGGCCGCTGCAAGTCTTAAATACTGGGGAAAACAGATTGTGCAGTCTTTGTGCTTCCCTGTGATTTACAAACGATGTGTGATTATATCCAACATGTGAACATGAAGGCTCCAAAACAAAAGACCAAGTAGTTAAGACTCACTGGGGGTTGAATGTTGTCATCCACTGAAATAATTTAATCTGCAACCTGATTACTGCACTTATACACAGCTCACTGATTCCTGCAAGACTAGGTGCATTGACATTAATTTAACAAGAAAAGAAAAATTCAACTGACAGGTCACATGAAGAAAAAATAAGACTTGATTTATAGTGGAATTGTGTAGAAGGGGGAATGTGTGTCTTCTGATTCGTTTGATTCAAGATATTTGGCATTTTTCATTATGGCATAAAAAGTGATTAGACTTTGTTACTGGTGCAAAAAGTGACTGGATGTAAAACCTCCAACATGTGGGGTGTAGGATGATGTGGTTGGAGGTGAGGGGGTTTGGAGGGAGCACGTCACACCACCCCTCCTCATGCCAGTTTCAGAAATTGTTTCACTGTGTCTGCCTCCACTGCTTCTGAAAACATCTCATAGTTCTGAAAGAAAAACAAAAAAGACCTAGGAGTTACACACAGTTCGCAACTGTCATCTTCATCTTATATTCCTGATTATGGGTATCTGATCATCTTATACAATGGAGGAGAGAAGTCAGAAACCAACTAAGTATGACAGGTTGGTGTGATGGAAAATGCTGCACACTTTCACATATGAGACTTAAACCTAAACTGAATGAAGTTTATCCATTCCTTTGGTTTTTAAACAAATTGTGACTACGTGCTGGTATCAAACCAATGTTGACACTTACAAAAATTTCTATTAGAAGTCATATTAGGTCAACATTTTGACTAGATGTCTGTTCAACCAAAAAACTGGAGTCCTACCTGCATATGGGCTCTGGTCTGGAGAGATGTCAATACAAGAGCAACATAAATGGATTATTTTCCACTTTTTTATAAATTTGAGGATGTCTTGGTATCACTTACAGTTTGAACTATATTTTGTCTGATTTGTCATCAGAAAGCGATGCAGCAATGACTTAGTTGTCTTTCTCATCTTCACAGCAGAAAGCTGTTTGTCTCATGAGCTGGCGGTTCTTGGTGCAACATAGTTGGGCTGAACCAACTCAAAGCTGAATACAGTGATTAGTTTTAACAACCTTTTAGTTTATAACTAAAAGTGTAAAATTAGAATCAATAAACACTACAAGTTTTTCTCTAATTGCTGGGAGTGATAACATGTTTTTAAGTGAAATAATGGGGGAGCAAAATCAGAAGTGTGCACCTTTAAGATGGAGGAGAACCTTCTCCCACCGGCTCCATTGATCAGGCCTTGATGGTGCTGATTAGACAAGCAGTAATACTTAACCCTGATTGTTTTAAATTATTAAGAAACTCTATATCAGTTCAGTCAGCTCAAATGTCTATGTACGCTATGATTTGTGTTACATTTCTCCTGTTGTATAACAGTTTGGACTCAAGCATTGTTATCTAAAACCAGACAGTTTTCATCTCTATATAATCAAGCCCTTAAACTAATGGATTAAAAGCCCATCTATTAGCATCACTGTCAAATCCTGAAAAGATATAATTTACCCAACTTTGACAAATTCATCACTCATCTTTGTTTTCTCAATTTAATTTTCAAATGTTTGTGTAGCCTAAATCAAATTAGTTCCAGAAATTACAACCAAGGTTGGGTGCTGGCTAAAAGAGAAACAAAGCTGTACCCATTAACTCTTCATGTCCTGCTGCAGGCCATTTTTGTTAGGTAAGCTGTTTTATTTAATTATTTTTCTGGTATGTTTTTTGTGTAGTTGTAGCATGTTTAATATTTAAAACTCACTGTGCTGATTATGTATATGTGTTTTTATTGTATAAAGTGCAGTTATAGCTTGTTGGTTATTTAATTATTACTCTGCTAATTATGAATCTGCTGTATAAGCCCAACTAGGGACAAAAGCTGAAAATTAGCAATATCTACAAACTCTGAAACACATCAGTTGCAGTCTGTCAATTTAAAGTAATAAAGGTCTGGTGTCTGTTTACAAACTGAATAAAACTGAGAATATCAACACGCACAAGTCAGATGTGTTTGGCAGATAGCTGGTTAAAGATGAATCAACATACAAGGACCAGCATTCACTGCAAAAATAAACTTTTAATTTAATGTGGATGCAAGTTTAAAAAAAAAAAACTCTTGTATACAAATGAGAACTATAAGCTAACCAGGAGAAAGGCACCTGGTTGGTCAAACAGAAACATCTGTAAGATCATCATAAGAAGAACAAAACAGAACAATGTGACAATATGTCATAGAAAATTATCTCATGCAGAAATAGAGACGAAAATCATTGATCACAAATATAGATCAAAGAACAAATTAAAAGAATATATATATATATATACACATATGTACACACACATTTAGAATTCCGAAAGGATCACACAGTATTAAATAAAATCCCCAGTACAGTATAATAGAAATTCTTCATTGAGACCCCGTGGACTTTCTGTTTGCAAAGTGCTTCCCTTTGCAACAATAACTTACCTCTATCACCTCCTCATCTCGGCTGAAGAGCCATTACAAACCACATACAAACAAAGTAGTGTCGACAAAGCGTGACTTGACACATCCTTCATGAGTGTTTTTTTTTATTTGTTCAATTTTCTCTCAAATATCCACAGCCAGCTTTCTGTGGCAAAACACTAAGCAATGCATTCTCAAACGTCTTTAACCCAAACAAATATTTTCAATTCTGAGGCGTTTCCTGACCTGAGAGGGGAAAAAAATGTAATCCCTCCAACCAATAATGGTTCAACCACAAGGCATCCTGCTAGAAGAGGATGTGGCATTTTTTTTTAATACTGGAGAAAATTGTGGAAACAACCAGGTTAAATAATAATGTCTAATTATTATTAGCCTTCTTTGGAATCAACAGTTTCGACACACTAAAGAATAGTCATACAAACTTCTGACAGTAGCTTAGGTTGACTTTTAAATCTAATCAAAACTGAATTTTTATTTGGGTTTTTTTTTCCAGAAACAAAAGAAGGGGAAGTTGTTCCTCTAAAGATGTTTATTCATGTTCACAAGTAGTGATTATGGTGAGAAAACAAA
This sequence comes from Kryptolebias marmoratus, assembly GCF_001649575.2. Taxonomy (NCBI): domain Eukaryota; kingdom Metazoa; phylum Chordata; class Actinopteri; order Cyprinodontiformes; family Rivulidae; genus Kryptolebias; species Kryptolebias marmoratus. Next base: position 21,844,412 of record NC_051434.1, read on the forward strand.
GTTTTCCATATCCCTACTGTAGTTTGTGTCAGTAGTTTACCATTTTAACAGAGTAACTTGGTGGATTATTTAAAGAAGCCCACTGGGAACGGAATTACACAAAATGGACCAATCCTGGGAGTTGTACCTCCCAAGATGCACAGCTAAAACCAAACCAAAAGATTGCTATGGTAAAGCGTCTGCAAAACCACCTTTGTGCTTCACTTTTTTGGTTAGAAAACGTATTTCAGGATTTCTTTTTTTACATAATCTTTTTTTTCCCCTGACCTAAACGGAAAAAAGAAAATCTATTGATTGACCAGAAAAGACGGCTTTCTGTGATCTTTGAACTGTTTTCTTTGTTGTTCAGCACCGATGGGGGAGGTAAACCGTGTGTCAACAGCAGGCTGTCCATGATATCCATCTGCTGAGCTGCCAAACTCTTCAGGTTCATACTGAGATAACAAAATGTTGCTTTAGCTCCCCCTACCACTGTGTTAGCTGTAGTTCTGTCATTTCATTTGTTCTGTGGCATGGAGACATGGGATAGTCCTGGTTCCTTTTGAAATGTTTAACAAGAGGCCTCCTCCTATCAGTCACACTTACACATTTTGCCTTGTCGGTCTGGTGGGTTACACACTTTGGACACATAATGATGCACAAACAAACATTTAGTTCAACCCTATCTTTAGGGTTGCAGTGATGTTTGGCATTGCTTCATGATTCAAATCAGCTACAATGAGTGCAGTGTGTGTGTGTTTTCCCTCACCCCACAGTACTGGTCTTCATTGAAAAGCTGAGGAGGGACAGCAGCGGGGTCCCCTGCTTTGTTCCTCATTTCGTCCCGAAGCTCTCCGCCCAGAGAGATGTCAACGAGCTCGTACGGGATGCTTTTACTTTCGAGGATCCGAATCACCTCAGACTGCTGAGACTTCACCTGAAAATAATAATAAACAAAAAAAACAGGGACCTTCAGTCCGAAACAGAAACATCTCAAGTCTTTACAGAGAAATGAGTCGACACTCACTCCCACATCCGATTTCTCTGTTGTAATTACACGTAGTGTAATGTTTAGTTTATCTTAGCATCTCTCATGTTGGCTGTTTAGCGGGCCTTGGTAATGTTAGTACCAGTGGCGGCTGGCCAATAGAGGGTGCAAAGGCGCCGCCCCACCACTCACGTTACTTTGAATAAGACGTTAAAAAAAATAAAATAAATAGGAAAATAAAAATATTTCAAAATATATGTATATATATTTTTAGTTGTGTAAGATAAATATTTTATAGTTAATGATAAGTAAAGTTGTTTCGTTCTTCGACATTGGTGAAGTATTTCCGCCCCGGGGCGCAAAAATCTTTGTTGCACATGCGCAGTAGTAGCTCCTCTTCAGTACAAGAGATAGGACCGTTCAGGGCGCACCTCTCCTGCGCCCTGAGCTGCTGAATGCAGCTGTGTTTACATTTCACCGCCTCCCGCCGCCGGAGCGTGGGACTTTTGCCACGGGCTGACGTCACATCCGTCTGTCATAAAGTTCGCCTGATTGAAAAGTCGAGCCGCAGGTGTGCTCCCTTTTATCCAAAGACAGTAATACGTTCATTACGTGACTAAGTTACATACACAAGGTAATAAATAAGTTCATAGTTAATAATTAGTTTAAAATTTATGCTAAAATCTGTTAGAATGTTTGGTTTTGAATTCTAATCGGAGTGAGACATCTGATCTTAGTTATATTGTAGGTTCAGAATATATGACGTAGTGAGTGCGCTCACCATAAAACAAGCTTTGACGTATTATCTCTGGTAAAGTTGTGAAAAATAAGGGAGAAAACAGGTCTTATAAACGCTAAATGTGTCCTACAGACCTCCGTCTTTGTAAGTATTTGTGTGTTCAGGAAGCACTTGTGCATATGTGCATTTAAATGTACATTATAATGTTGCTTTTGTTGTTTTAATTCATGTAAATACACTGGTGTGATACCTTAGTATGTTTTGGTCCAAAACATATACTATCGGTATCACATAATAGACATATACCAAAACCTTTGGTATATGTCTATTTTGGATTTATAGCCCCCCCTGGAGAAAACTCCACCAGTCGCCACTGGTTAGTACCTTAGTTTAGTTATGTTTAGACCTTAGTTAGTAATTGTTATGTCGGACGTATAGAAGGTTCTTGTCTCTTGCACTGATTTTTTCATTTAGCATTGTGAAGATCTACTTAGAACCTTCTTAAGATCCAATAGTGCAAAATGCAAATTCTTGCAATTTTTTGACTGGTCTTAAGATTTTGATCAGGAGTGTATTTAACGTCAGTTAAATAATAATAGTGTGAATGCTGACTCTGCGTTCATACAGCATGTTTGATTCATCGTGATTTAACACGTAAATACTGACTGTCCTGTGCCTTTTCCCCTTTAATTTAACCAGGAACAGGACGAGCTTAATGTGACTTATTTTTCAATGAAGTTCGGCGTGTAGTTCTCCTCAGACAGGTCAATATATGTTCACAAATCATCATTTTATTCGAAACGACTCTTTCGCTGATGGTTTGGAGTCGGGGACAGCATAGTTTCGAGGATTGTACAAGTAATTGCTAGCTAATTTGCTCGGTAGAGATAACATGATTTCTTCCCCCACCGAGCTGCAGGAATTCCAGCTGAAATATCGCGACCCGCTGCGTTCTAACACGCCCTGTAAGTTTCCATGCATTTCACGGCAGGACGCTGTTTAATAAGCCTGAAGTCCGGTGAAGCTGACGTTACGGCAGCGAGTTCCTCAGGCCCGCAGTTCTGTGAGTCAGGAGGAGCTCTTAGACTGGGTGTGTCTGGCTCACTGAAGCACCATTAGCGACAGCAGATTAAAATAAAACAAAAAAAACGTTTCGCTAAATTATTTATTCGTATCTGTCAGACTCACCGTCCGTGAGGCAGTGACGGTGGTGTAGTACAGTATGATTCCCATGGCTGCTGGTCCTTCTACTCTCCCTTTGTGAGTCTACAAAGTAGCCTTCTCCCGCTCGCTTCAAGCTGAACAGTTAGAATTGGAACCGGAAACGGATGTGACACGCGCCCTTTCAAAATAAAGGTTTGCTTGAATTGGGGGTGGGGAGGAAAGGCTTGATCATATAAGTCATTGGGCTTGATACACGAAAGCTAATTCAAAGCTCATATAATCCAGTTTTACCTCAGTATTTTCCATCTTTTTTGTATCATTTTAATATGTTTGTTCATTGTGTTGTAGAAAAGTTTTAATTTTTAAACAAATTTCATACTTTTATATTGCAGAAAACATTCAGTCATAGACCAAGCTGTTTTTAAAGACATAGATATTAAGCTGTATCATTTCTGAACAGAAAGCTAAATCCGATTTCAATTTACCTCTGGGGATCTATCTATCTATCTATCTATCTATCTATCTATCTATCTATCTATCTATCTATCTATCTATCTATCTATCTATCTATCTATCCATCCATCCATCCATCATTGTCAAAATCTGCATGTGTTGGTTCATTGTTCACACAGATACTTTAAAATTATTGTTTATAGACATCTACTTTATAAAATTAAAGTATTCTTCTTTGAAGGAATGCATATCACACATTGCTTTGCATGCTAAAGTTTCAAACAAAGCTCTTGTGCCATCTGTTAGAGCTCAGAGAATGTGTTGGAGAGACTCTGAGCTACTACCACACCAAAGTTTAGCTTAATATCTGTAAAACTGGCTTAGCTGTAGCCATTTTGTGTTTGCTGAAATCAATTAGCTGTGGTTTTGACTAGAGTTGTTTAAACAACAGACCACACATCTAGGAAACGCAACACAACCTTTTTCAGCATTAATCTCAGACATCACACTCAGACAGCAATGGTAAACCATCTGTGAAATTATGTTTCCTTCAATGCTCAAAGTATTTTGAGGCTCATTAGGTTTACTGAGCTGGGATGAATACATTTAAGCTGGTGGTCTCACTCCCACTGTGAGTCAGTCAGGAAGAATCTGGGAGAGAGTCCAGTGGTCCCATACCTCAGCTTATTCAGGGATTTAGGTGAATAACTGAGGCAGACAGTATGGGCCATGTCAGTACTGGTACCAGACAGCAGAGTCAGCCACAGAGGTCAGTACAAAGTGTTCATGATGTCCACAAGTCAGGAGCAGATCATCACCTCTGAGGAAACAAACCTGCTGAAGAGACGAGAACACAAACAAGACCTTTCTGTAAAAAAAAAAAAATGAAATGGGCCGTCACCAACACTGGAGGGCAGCAGAAGGTTTTTGTTTTACAGGAGAGGAACAAGAAATCTACAACAGAAACTACTGTCAACCATGTAGTGTGTGGCCCTGCACCAAATGTAAGTCAAACTCAAATGTTATAATGTAGTAAAGCATTTTCAAACAACTGTTTCATCAGATCTGAATGGAATTACAGTTAATATGATGTGCGGTTAAAGTCTGAAGGCTGTTTAATACTATACAGAAATAATTAAATATTATACTATACTTGGTGTCTAGACTGATCCTAAAGTCTGGAACCAGATACATTTGGTAAATCAGAAACACATTTCCAACAACCTGCTGATAGGATTGTCAGAAAGAAAAATCAAACCTTGTTTATTCATAAAATAACATCAGAAAGAGTGGGCAAACTTTGAAGTGTTGGTAGTGACAATCTACTGCAGAATTATTTGGATAAATGTTAATCATTTAAAAAGTTTAAGAAGTGTTTAGTTTTTTTAAAGCATTCACTTATACATGTCATAAGAAAACGAAAGTCCACCTTCTTTCAATTCTCAAGTTTTCTGTATCAGGACATGTTACAAATGATTCGAATGATTCTAAAATAACTCAAATCTAACCTCAAGTGAACACAATCACACAACAGATTCCACTCTGTCATTCTTTATTAAACAAAAATGCAGCCAAAATGAAAAAGATTTGTGTGCAAAACTATGTAAGTCCTTCCCCCAATCCAGCAGCTAGTAGAACGTCCTTTAACAGCAATAACTCTTAGTGGTTTTCTGAAGAACTTTATCAGTTTCTCACAGAATTGTGACAGAAGTTTGGCCCACTCTTCTTTCCAGCAGCTTTGCTTTAGGTCATTGAGGTTTGTAGACATTTATTTCTGTTCAGCTTTAGACTTCAACTGGACCATTACAACAACTTGATATTTTTTCTTTTTGAGCCATTCTGTTCAGTTTGGTCCAATCTTCAGCTGTAGGACAGATGTCCTCACATTTGACTCCAGTCTTTTGGTCCACAGAGGAGTTCATGGTCGACTCGATGACTGTAAGAAGCCTAAATCATCAGCCCTCCACCTCTGTGCTGACAGCTGGTGTTTGTGCTGATCCGCTGTGTTTGGTTTTCTCCAAACGTGCTGCTGTGCATTCTGGGTAATCATCTGTACTTTGGACTTGTTTTGTTCCAGAAGTCTTGTGGTTCCTTCAGATGAAACTTTACAAACCTCCGTCATGCTGCCATGTTTGTTTCAGAGAAAAGAAGCTTTCTGCTGCAGTCCTTCAAAACAAGCTACACTTCTTCAGTCTTTTCTAATTATCTTGTTCTTTAATCTTTAACCTTTAACCTGCTAACTGAGGCCTGTAGAGTCTGAGATGGAGCTCTTGTTTCATGAGCATTGAACAGTCTGACCTCTGAGTAAATTTGCTTAGACTCCTGGGAAGATTGGCAGCTGTCTTAAATATTTTCCACTTGGGAATAATCTTTCTCTCTGTAGAATGATGGACTCAAAATAGTTTGGAAATGACCTTTGAGCCTTCCCATATTATTGAGCAGCAACAGCTGCTTCTCTAAGGTCATTGCTGATGTTATTCTACCTTGGTATTGTGTTAACACACACCTATACACTCCAGAGCAGCAAACTGATAAAACTTCTGTTTTTATAGAGCAAATGATCAGTTAATCAATACATTTGATCAGCATCTCCTGGCTGATCCTGAACCTCTTAAATCCTCTGGAAGCAGGAAGGGTGGACTAAGTGTTTTACATACAGGTTTTCCATTTTGGCTTTGTTATTGTTTAATAAATAATGACATGCTGAAATTGTTATATGTTAAAGCGTTTTTAAAAACTGTTTTAGCTTTAATTGTCCACATTAGAGAAACTTTTACCAGTGACAGGGGATTGTCTTCCTCCCCCACACAGGAAAGTGTCACAAGCAGAATTCATTCACTGAGAAGCTGTCGTTGTACAAGATTACTCAAAAAGTTATGAACAGATTTTCATGAAATCCTTAGGAAACCTCAAGCATGGTACACGAAACAAGTGATTAAATTTTGGTGGTGATAAGGTCAAAGATCAAGGTCACAGATCAGCTCGTGCTCTAACTCTGCAGCTGTATAACAGGAATGTTAAACTCCACCGCTGGACACATCATGGGTCAAGGGTGATCACTGTTGATTTTAAGATGACGGGGTCAAAGGTCGACATTACAGTTAACTTAGTGAAGAAGAAGTTGCAAAGATGAATTCCTTTTTAAGGAACTAACTGTGGTTTCGACAGACGTAACAAACTTTTATTGAGAAACTGCATTGATAAACAGAAGTTTACAGTAAAAACTACAGGGCTTTCAACATCCATCTGAAACATCTTCTTACTTTAAAACAGTTTCAGAGTTGTACAAAAAACAGAGAAAAAAAGAGCATGTAGCTTTACTTGGTGCACTCATAATATTCAGACTGAGGATTTTTAAATGTAAAAGACAAACAGTATTTTATAATGTGTGTCTACAATAAGAAATTTTACCAGTAAAACCATTTGTCATACACTAAAGTACTCTAAAATACCCCCTTTGCTAAATGCCTCTTATTTTAGTAAAATTTATAAGTGGAAAAGACCCTTGGTAACTATTTTGAGAGCAAATCTGTCGCAGAAATCATTTGAACATGTTCAAAACCCAGGGAACGGAACTATGAGCCTCTGTGAAAATTGAGAACAATGAATGTCTCTAGACATTCTGGAGAACCCCTTGAGAATGCCGCTTGCCAACAAGTCGCAGCCCAGTGAGATGCTACCTTTAAGCCAGAAACATAGTTCATGCTTTTTCACATTCATGTACACACATGTTTTGTATGTGCACACGTGTTCAGAGTACAGCTGCACCAAAACGTTCCACTCAGGGGTCTACAGTTTTCACTATAGGCCTGTGATGATATGCTGATTTGTTAACTGTTTATTTAAAATACAAGAAGAAGAAACAATGTTCAAGTGAATTCTTACCAGGAATTGGACAGTTTTGAGTTCTTTTAGTCCCTGAGTGATAAATCCTCCAAATTTCGATAGAAGCAAGTAGTGCTGGGCAATATAACGATAAATATCGTGGTGACGATAGAAAAGTGTCTATCGTGATATATTTTCTTCTATTGTCTGTATCGTCTGTATCGTTTCTATCGTCTCTATCGTTTCTATCAAAATTGTATCAATGATTCATGTAAATATTTCATAACGTAGGCTACGACGAATGTATTAGCGTTTTGTGGAATTAGACAAAACCAAGCTTTCACTTAAACAGCATTTAATCATAAGAAGAGCAGCAGTTCTGCATATATAATCTAAATGTTGTGGAATAGAAGGCCTTGTATTTATTCTCCCATGCTTTATTTAACATTTGATTATTATATCTTAATCTGATTTGTATTTATCACCATTTAATATTCAGCCACCATTTTAAAACCTTTAACAAGTAGTTGTTTAGTTTATCTGGAGAGGTATGTGTTAGAAGCCCTGGATTTGAGCCACGGTGCCAGGCACGAAGGGGGAAGAAGTTGCCCTTTGACCTCCAGAGAAGAGGGACATCCTCTGAAGGAGGGGAGGGGACCTAAGCATTAAAACCAGAGAAC
>NC_051434.1:21853512-21855361 GCF_001649575.2 Kryptolebias marmoratus
AAAGCAAAGGAATTATCACAGGAGTGCCGTTGAGTGTTAACATGAAGGACTTAGTTGTGAATTTGAAAGAAAGAAACAAGGAAATAAAAGGAGCTCGAAGAATGACAAGGGGTACAGAGAAGATTGAAACAGAAACTGTGTTGTTGGAATTTGAAACAAAAGAAATGCCAAGGGAGGTTTTCTTTGGCTTGATAAGATTTAGTGTCAGGGAATACGTGCCCAAACCAGTGAGGTGTTTCAACTGTCAGGAATTTGGACATATTGCAAAAATGTGTAAAGGAAAAAGGAGATGTGCCCAATGTTCTGGAGACCATGAATATGGTAAATGTGGAGTTGGAATTAAACCAAAGTGCTGTAGTTGTGGGGGAGAGCATAGTGTAGCTTTTTGGGGGTGCAAAGAAATGAAACGACAAACAATTATACAGAAAACGAAGGTTATACAGAAAGTAACATATGCGGAAGTGTGTAAAGTAGTTGAGAAAGAGAAACAAAATGGGAAATCTAACAGGAGAAAAGCAAGTAATCTCAAAAATTCTGGAAATGGTTGAAAAGAAAATAGAAGAGGAGAAAAAGAAAATGGTGACTTTTATTGCAGGAGTTATAAATGCAACATCGGACCTGAAATCAAAGACGGAAAGGATTCAGATTATTGTGAAGGCAGCATGCCATAGCTTAGACTTGAAGAATATTCGGTGGGAAGACATAAGGGAAGAGCTGTGTAGTCAATCAAGTCAAGAAGGATAGTCTCAATCTTACAATGGAATGTGAGGAGTCTTTTATCAAATGGGCAAGATTTTAAAGAGTTTATTTATGAATTAAAATAAAAACCTGATATGATTTGTATACAGGAAACTTGGTTGAGGCCTTTTTTGGATTTCAAAATTGATGGATATATTGCAGTTAGATATGATAGAGAAGAGGGAAATGGGGGAGGGTGTATTTCTCTGATTAAGGAAGGTATTCCGTATAAAATTATTGGAAGGAAAGGAGATTTGGAGTATGTTGCAACTGAAATATGGGTGGAAGAGAAGGTAATGTTGATTTTAAATTTTTACAATCCTTGTAAAAAGCTTGAGTTAAGTAAGCTTGAAGAGATAGATATAAAAGGAAATGTTATTTGGTGTGGAGATTTTAATGCACATCATTCATTATGGGGTAGTAGAAAAGTAGATTATAATGGGAAAATTTTTGAAGAATTTTTAGATAGTAATAATCTGGTTTGCTTGAATAATGGTAAGAAGACAAGAATTAATATAAATTCAGGTAAGGAGTCTGTATTAGATTTGAAATTTGTTTCTAGCTGTTTAGCTCCATTATGTGATTGGCAAGTTAAAAATAAGTCGTTTGGTAGTGATCAGTACATTATAATAAGCAAAATAAGGATGGGCCAGGTGCTTAGTACTTAAATGATAGGAGGAAAGGGGATTTTTCCATCCATCCATCCATCCATTGTCTTCCGCTTATCCGGGGTCAGGTCGCGGGGGTTGCAGCCTAAGCAGGGAGACCCAGACTTTCCTCTCCCAGCCACTTGGGCCAGCTCCTCCGGGGGAATCCCAAGGCGTTCCCAGGCCAGCCGAGAAACATAGTCCCTGCAGCGTGCCCTTGGTCTTCCCCGGGGCCTCCTCCCGGTGGGACGTGCCCGGAACACCTCACCAGGGAGGCGTCCAGGAGGCATCCTCACCAGATGCCCGAGCCACCTCAACTGTCTCCTCTCGACGTGGAGGAGCAGCAGCTCTACTCTGAGTCCCTCCCAGATGACCGAGCTTCTCACCTTATCTCTAAGGGAGAGCCCAGCCACCCTGCGGAGGAAACTCATTTCAGCCGCTTGTATTCGCGATCTCATTCTTTC
>NC_051434.1:21874382-21883193 GCF_001649575.2 Kryptolebias marmoratus
CCACTAACTGCTTTCTGACAATGTATTATGATCAGGCAATTTTAAATTTGGTGTTTACATTTGTTGTTCTTAAAATACACTAATGCATTTGCCTAATATCTGTACTTGCTTTCATTTCTGAAAAGCTTGTGACTTTTAATTTAATTCTTTAATGAAAATTTTTATTCTTTTTTTTTATCATTTATCTAATTTTTTTTTTCTGGTGTATAGTCTGTAAGACAAATTATACATTTATCCCATTTGTTCTGTATTGCTTATACCATTGCTGATTTGACTACCCTTGTGATTGTAAATAAATACAGTAGCTCTGGATTTGCGTTTCTGTTAAATTCATGGTTGTTATTATTTTAATTACAATAACTGAGTATTTGTGACATTGTATGATAAAGTACATGCACTGTTGGGCTCATCTTACCCACTAAAAAAATGTATTTCGTTAGTCCTCAGCATTGTTTATATAGCCCTGCGCCTTTAAGAATATTGTAGCAAGATGGCGCCACTTTCGCCGCACCTCGGCCCGAGCCTTTAAAGCGGCGTGTCATGTCTATCCATATAAGTCATTGAGAAAAAGGTAATATGCTAACTCTGCTAATGCTAATGCTAACTCTGCTATTAGATTGTTTTCTCATCTGATGCCAACACAACAAACCTCTTCTATCACTTAAAGAAGAAACACGAAAAAGAATATTTAACAATCCAAAAAGTGCAAGATCAAACAAGTTGAAAAAGAGCCGAAGAAAGTTGCGAAAAGTAAAACTATAGCAGACTGAAGATAATAGTCTGTTGTAATTTGATACTGTTACGTCGTAACAGGTACATATATATTGCTGCACTAAAATGCAGCAGATCTCATTTGTGAAAGTTCAGTTAAATGTCACTTCGAAATAAAGCTTAAAAAAAGTAAGAAATTAGATTATTTTTCCATATTTTTCAGAGAATAACTGACAACGTACGTAATTGGGGTATATCGTGATATATATCGTTATCGTGATATAAAATTATCCATATCGTGATATAGGATTTTTTCCATATCGCCCAGCACTAGAAGCAAGTCTTCTAACAGTATGTGAACAAAACAAGCATGTTATATTTCTTCTGCTCGTGGTTTGACAAGTTGCCTGTTCTGTCTGCTGTATCTTTAGCACCGCCATTTTAGATGGTAGAGACAGACATGTCCTGCAGTGCGTACAGTCAGTGCAGTCACAAACGTGGGCTGCAGTCACTTATCAGGTGAGGGGGTTCATGGACCTTAGCAGACAGGTAAAAAATATTAAATTTACATTAGAGGTAGAGTGAACGCTGAAACCATGAACAAGATGTTTCCGCCCTTAGAAGGATCACTCTCTTTAGCCTTATTGAGAAGGTCAGTACCAGGGTGCTGGAGAGGAGAGTCTGACTGATAGTCAACCTCAGATTCAAGATTTTTTCTGGTCTTGGAACACTGGACCAGCACATTACCCTCCAAAGACATCTGAGGGTGGATGGGACTTTGCCTAGTCATTCTTCATGTTTTATTGACTTGGAGAAAACATAATTGTTTCCCTCATGGTGCCCTGTGGGGGGCACTTTATGGATATGGGGTTTTAGGTTTCCTACTAAGGCTCCTGTCCAACCAGACGGAGAGTTTGATTCACATTATCAGTAATAAGTCAGGCTAGTTTCCAGTTAAGTGCTGGACTCTGCCAAGGTTTGTCACTATTTCTCTTCATATCTTTATGGACAGATAAAGTCAAGGTGGAGGGTGTCCAATTCTATCGGCTTTGGATGGCATCGCTGCTTTTTGCGGGTGATGGTTGGCCTCAAGCAGGTACTACTGTAGAGCCGTTTACAGCTGAGGCAGCACCCTGAGTCTGATGCCACGATCCTCAGTCAGAAAATGACGTACTGCCAATTCCATCTAGGGAATGAGCTTTTGTCCTAAGTTGAGGAGCTAAGGCATCTCAAGGTCTTGTTCACAAGTGAGGGTAGAAGGGAGAGGGAGGTCTTTGGCTATCTCTGTCTAAGCTGCTGACCCTGCAACTTGGTCTTGAATAAGCAGAAGATGGATGAACGCACGGAACAGATAACATGGAAAAAAAGGTTTAAGTCTTAAATTAGTATAAAAGCATTTTAAAGTTAGTCCTACAATTTTCACAACCTACATAATTAAGCAAATGAAAACAGGATCTTTCATTTTATCTTCTACAGATTACTCACCACAACATCATCTGATGACATTTAGGGGTTCAAACAGGAAAACAAAATGCAATTTTTAGGGCAATACTCAATCACAAGTGCCTTAATGAATCCAATAGAAAACAGTAAGCTCTCAAAGCATAACTCTTTTACAATCATTAATCAGTCCACATTTAAAATACTGTACAGTATATGGACCAAAATGTTTCCAGACAAGCTGAAAATTGAACAAAGACACCTACATGTCCTCTATTTTATTCTGAGTAACAGCAGTAATGTCACTGCAAATGGCCTTGTGGAGAAAACTGTTATAACTGAAGAAGTTGCATTTTCTGTGAATATGCACTGTGAACACTGAGTGCTGAATGACCGCTGAAAACGTAAAGAAGCTGAAACTGAGTTGTTAAAGCTAAAAGAAGCAGAACGCTAGTTAAAAACTAGAAATGTGCAATACTAGCTAAAAAAAGCAAAAAGCTGGTTAAAAGCCAAAAATTAGCAAAATGCAAAGTAAAAAATAAAACAAAAAAGGGTAGCTAGAAGCTAAAAGTAGCAAAAGGGTAGCTAACAGCAAAAAGTAGAGAAATGCTAACTAAAAGTAGCAAAATGCTAGCTGAAATTTCAAAGTATCAAAAGGCTGCATAAAAGCTAAAAGTAGAAAAAGACAAGTTATAAGCTAAGAGTAGCAAAAATCTAGATAAAAGTAATCGAATGATAAATAAAAGCTTAAAGTAGCTGAACAGTAGTCAAAAGCATCTTAAGAAGACAAAAACTAAGCAAGTGTGCTTAAGCAGATTTCAAAAAGAACAATGTTTTTGAAGGAACTGAAGAGACCTTAATGTATTTCAATGGGCAAAATATATTAAAATGCATAAAAATGACTAAAACTACAAGTCATAGTATTCATCTGCTAATATATAATATATGAATATATAATATATAATATATGAATGGCTAAAATGGTACAAAGTAATCAAAAATAGTCAGATTGCAAAAAAACAAGGAAAAAAACCCAAAACATGATGCTGAATAAGCATTCACACTATAATTCATAATTAGTGAGAATTTGATTTACTGTTTTTCTTTTTTAAACACCCACCAACATGAAATTTACTGATCTTGTGTATTACAGATAAAAACTAACTCTTGAAACACTACAGTTTACCACTTCCTGCTTCATCCTGCAGAACAGATGGACGCAGCAGTACCAGGCAGGAGAGACCATGATAAACTCATTGGGACTTATCTTTGAAGTCAAGCACACGCTTAACTTTCATCAGCACGAGGGCAGCCATTAGTGCGCATCCAACCAAAGTAAGAAAATACAATCTCACAAAGAAAGCAGCCTCTCCACTCTTATGGAGGCGTGAATACAGCTCACTTCGGCCAACATAGTCCAGGTAGGAGGCGTGAATCTGACAGAACGTGCAGCAGGACAGTAATACGTGGAACACCTGATGACTTTGTCCCACAAAGTCACACCGTCCAGGGTGGTAGCGCTCCAGAAGGGGGAAGGTGAAGAAGAAGGAGCAGCTGAGAAAGAACGCCACCTGACCAAAGTGGTAGGCAATGGCTGGGTCGTCGTACGACCCCAATAAGAGTCTTTTAGCCACAGGACTGCTGTCCCAGATGTAGGCAAGTGCTGAGGGCACCACCTGGCACAGCTTACGCACCCAGGACGATAAACTGTGGCTGGTGTATTTTCCATAGCAGCATCCCAGGCAGGACAGGCAGCTGAGAACAGCAGCAGTGGGCATGAAGATCCCACACACGCTCCTGTATAAGCTCTCATCCACAACGTAGTAAAAGTGAACCACAGCGCTGCCGTACTGATACTGCGCCACCCCAACATAGTCCAGAAAGTAGAAGCTGTAGTGACACAGCTCAGACTTGCCCCCGAGCAGGTGAGCTGCTACGCTGAAGGCTGAGTAAGCCAGAGAAGATAGGACAAGGACCAACAGGGGCCATGAGTGAGGGTCGGTAATGAAGTCCACAGTGTCGGCGAGTTCACGTAGTTTAACCAGAAACACTAAAAACGCCAGCAGGTGAGTCCAGATGTTGATGGTCTCGTTGTGACGCTGGAACAAAGACAGGAAGTAGTACCGCCAGCTCTGGTCAAGTGGTCTGTAGCCCATGCAGATGTAATGCTCCCTGAAGTAATGGGGAACCTCAGTGTCCTTGACAGTGCCAGGCATGGAGGGGGCAGCCTCCCTCAGCATCCGGGGGACCTGCCGGATCTGCTGCAGGCTGATGAACACTCGGCCAATATTCTCCATCACAATGGTCGCCATGGCGATCAGAGGCTGACAGATGCCGGGCAATGGATCCTGAAGAAATGGTTCAAGAGTCAAAATATACACGAAAAACAGCTTTTTATTTAAAGCATCTATTACTAAAATCAGAAACATCAGTTGAAAACTTTTTCCACTCAGGCTACTTTCACACTGCAGGCAAAAGTGGCCCAAATCCGATTTTTTGTTGTTGTTGTTGTTAATATGCAACCCATATCTGACAGTCTGGACGTGACAAATCTGATTTTTTTTTCTTTTTTTTCAAATCTGATCCAGGTCGCTTTCATATGTGGTGCTAAATCAGATATATATCTGATGTTTTTCAAAGTGAACTAAGCCTGAACAGTCATGAATTTGATCCATGTTTTATGTCACCGAAGTAGGGGTATGTGGATTGATCCAAATGTCGATATTATCAGTACCAACGTTAATGGATACAAAGTATAATCAGCTCAGATGCAAAGGTTGGCAGGTGAGCAACATGACATCTTCGGGCCTTATTGAACAAAACTGTACTGACCAACTGTATTTTGTCATTTCAGAGTGAATGCTGACTTTAAACTTGACTTTTTCCTGTTTATAGTTTCTTCCAGATATTTGTCAGAAAATAACTACTTCAGCATACTTTCAGCTGTTTTAACCATTCGTGTATCAAACTGTCCAGCTCAATCAGGAGGTTACAATTCTGACTTTGGTTTTTTGTAACTTTGAGATGTTTTGGAATCTTTATCTTAAGTTCCCTTTTTTTTCCTTTTGAAATGAATGAGGAACTCTTAAAATCCTTGAGAAATATGTGCTTTTTAAAATCAACTTCAGCACACTTGCTTTATTTTTACCTTTTAGTAACTATTTTGCTTTTTTTTTGACATTTAACTACTGTTTTGCTGGTCTTAACATTTGTATACTTTTTTAGCAGTTTTAGGTTTTAGCTACTGTTTTCCAAATTTAAGTGTTTCTTTAGCTCATTTTAGCTGTTGTTCAGAGCATTTTAACTTTAACAGCTCAGTTTTAGCTTCTTCAACAACTTTCAGCAAAGTCATTCAGCACTCGGCGTTCACACTGCATTGTCAGAAAATCCTGCTTTTCTAGTTTGGCTTGTAGCTACTGATCTGTTCATTTTGGGCTTTTAGGTAAGATTTGGCTAATCTTTCCATTTAACCATTATAACACATGTTGTGGCAGGACAACTTGACACTGGGGAGAAGAAAAAAAAGATTACCCCTCCCTGTTCTCACTACCTCTGTAAGACTATTGGATTTTTATTTTTTGTAATGGATGGATTCTCCCTCATGAAGACCATGCTACTATTATAGAGATCATAGAGAATAATGCCTCAATTAGACCAGATGTGTCCTGATTTACCTGAGTCCAGCAGAATTACCTGACAATATTTTAGATGCTACACTCAATACAACGATGGATATTAAAAGTTCAGCTAAAGTTTAATAATTTATGGTAATGACCCAAAGTACGTCAGTTTACATCTGATCAAACTCAAAAACTATTTTTAAGGAGCTGTCTTTACCTTGTGGAGAGTATTTCCGCAGCTGTCTCCTGCCGACAGATCGCACTCATCAGATCCAACTGTTGCACCGAAGCGTCAAGCTAACCGGAACACGATGGAGGAAACACTGCAACTTCCCCACCAAAATAAAAACACCAGTCTTCTCCCTCTGTCGTGCCGGCTGTGTGCGTGCTATTTCTAATATCAGATAGTCAGCAGTAATTACAAATTTTAAAATGAAACATGTAAACTGGTGGCGGAGTACAGAATATTCATCTAAATCCGGTGAATACGTGGCTAAACTGAATTTAAACGCGAAACAGTGCTTTATTTTGAAAAAAGACAGCGGACGTGGCGTTGTATTCTTCTATAGCCGGTAAACCAGGAAGAAAATGGTGTTTTATTTTTTTTAAAAAAGAAACTTCAACAGAGAAAAAACAAAATGTTCTTTGACTCTAGATAGTTTTACCAAGAATGTTTAGTAATAATAAAAGAAAAGTTTGGGGATCCCACAGTAAACAAACTTCATTCCTGATTATTGTTTGGTTGCCTAAATACATTTCAGATTATGTGTGAAACTTTACCTTTAGAAACATAAAAATCATTTTTTCTTCATGTTATATTGAGTCTTTTTCTTGTATGGTTGCCATGAGAATTAGTAAACTTCAATACACCAGAGAAAAGTTTTCGGCCTGTGTGGGTGGGAAGTGCTAGAACATTCCTTTGTCCAAACAGTTTACACATACATGACAGACAATACATCACACATAGATCACGCAGACAGCAACCCATTACTGAAACCACTATGACCATGATGCTTAAATAGCTTACAATTGCACATTTATTAAAAGTAAAAAGCATATTGACATTACCTCTTCTTTAAAAAACTTAAAGGCCTAACATTGCTTGGAAGAATGCATATCGTCCTGTCTTTCACATCAGAGTTTTAAACTAAGTTTATCTTATATTGAGAAATGACTGAGTTGTATCCGTTTTGCTCAAACCTTAAGGTGCTATGCACAATCTTATGCAATATCCCAAGATGCCACACTCAACGTTGTGGATCACTGTACTACCACATGAAACTTTAGCCCAATATTTGTAAAACTGACTGAGTTATAAATTAGCCATTTATGTGTTGGCTAATTTTGATTAGCTGTGTTAGCCATCTTAAAATAAAGTGAATGCAATACAAAAAATAATCAGTTGTATTTACATCAAATTATTATTTTTTGAAGTTTTATTAAACTATGTAATGAGATGGGTTTTTTTTTATTTTGCTAACAGACAAACAGAGTTGACTCCAAAAGTCAAACTCTTAGCTATAACCACACCAAATTTTAACACAATATTTACTTTACAAAGAGGCCAATGTTTGTAAAACTGACTGAGTTAAAGTCACTTTTGTGTTTTTAAGATAACTATTAAGGTAATGAGATATATTTTGGTAACAGACACACACACACGAGTAAAAACATTATTGTCCACCTCTGACTTTGAGTGGTGACCAATAATAAAAGAAGTTTAGATAAAATTGAAGAATAATTTATATACGAGCAGCATTAGATGTTAAATGGCCTGAAAGGGATTTTTAAGTGACATACTCTAGATTCCCCAACATCTCCTCCGCAGTTTGGATTGGAGCCAGCAGGGCTTGGTCTGTTGTGTAAATTTCATTTTTGCCTGAAGCGTTGGTCAGAACAGAGCTCTAATGAATGAAAACTTTCCATAATGTTGACATTTTTCCCAAGACCTAATTTTCCCTCAGAGGGTTTCTGCCTTCAAAAGTTTAGGTTTTGATAGTTTTAGAAGTTGTGATTTACAACATTAAAATCTTAAAAACACAACAAACCTATGCAGTATTTTCATTCCATACAGTATATACAAAGAAATGAACATGTTTCTGTTCCATAAGTCTTGCATACAAGCTAATTTTGGCTCACTTTTATATAAGGGCCAAACACATCAGAATCAGAACATTTAAAGTAGTTTTACAACTTAGTTATGCTGCTATAAAGAATTTGCTTTAGTGTTGGGTGCAAAAGAAAAAAAAAGATTTTTGCATTTATCAAAAGATTGATACAAAAGTATGTTTGTCTTTCCTAAAAAAAGGTTTTGGGTTGAAACTGCAAATAGTTTGTCTCTAAAAGGATATACTGGTCATTTCTGAAGTAGTGTTCCGTCAGTTACTATTTTTAGCTTCTGGCAACAGTTGCAATTTTGCTTTTTTTAGTATGTGTTTCGCTGCACATAAGTCCATTAGCATAGCTTGCTAATGTAGTGGACAAGAAAGCTAAAGCAAAATACTGTGAAGCTACGTAGAAATGTTTAGCTCGCATAAAGCCCTGTTATCATTGAAGCGGAAAAGGCACAGCCCGAACAACTGCAGGTTCAGGAAAAGTGAGTGTCATGAGTGTAAAAAAAAGAACACATAGCCAAAGCCTGTCGGATGCAATGATGAAGGCAGTTCCAGGATGACCAAGAGAACCATGCATCTGGATTTTGAGAAAAGGCATCCCAGCACTCTCAAGCACCAGTCCTGTCATAGGTAGGTAGGTAGGTAAATTTATTTATATAGCACTTTTCAGCACGAGGCGACTCAAAGTGCTTTACAACACAAGAACAACATGACTATGCTAACAAAGGTACAGGACAACTAAACTACTAAAACATGATATTACTAAACCAAGGCACGAAGAATCTAGCTAACAGTGAATATGATAACTAATTGTACAGTAACTAAGCTAAGTGTACAGGAAGGCTAAATAATCTAAAACGTGACAATGCTAAAACTAAAACTAACGGTACCGAACTATCTAAAAGTACCCCAGGCCCGCTATACAG
>NC_051434.1:21883970-21886485 GCF_001649575.2 Kryptolebias marmoratus
GGGGGGGGGGGGGGGGGGGCACGAGGAGACAGAGAGAAAAGAAACACGTCCGCCTTCCACCAGGAGCAGGAAAAAAAAACAAAAAAAAACAGAGGGGTGTCTACAGCTGGCTCGGTTCACATTGCCTGCATTGCCTGACTGATGATCAAGGCAATGCTCATGAGTTTCAAGGAGACTGAAATAGCATCCAACTCTTGCCAGACCACAACAGAGCAGACAGAGTAGCCAGTGATGTGTTGGTGACGTGCACAATGAATGCTGCGCAGAACTGTGACACTGGTCCTGATCTGACATTTGACAGTCATGATGTTGGTCTGTTTGAAATGAACACAGGTAATTGTGATGCTGTAAAACCTTACTGTGTGTATGTCAGTGTTAATGGTTCAAGAGTGAAAATGGAACTAGACACTGGTGCAGCAGTGTCAGTGATATTTGAAAGAATTATTTTATTAAATCCAAAACAAAAGCTGACGAGGCAGCAAAACAAAAACAAATTAAATCTGGGGTTAGGCGGAAACAGGAACATGAAGACACAGAGTATGAGCAGAGGACTAAGAACAAGGAACCAATGAACAAAAAATAATGATCCAGCGGAGTAGTGGAAAAAGTGTTAGACAATGTTTTTAGCACAGAGGATAATAAGGTAAGTGGGCACAGGTGAATGATCATCATTACTGGCAGGTGGAGATGGGCGTGACAGGTAAACAGATGACAAACTGGGGAGAAGTGGATGATACATAAACACTGACACGAGGGACAAAGACAGAACCAAAATCAGGCCAACACAGACAACCAAAAACAAACATGAACAACACAAACTTGAAAAGAACACAAAGGTAGGCTGCAAAAACCTAAATCCCGACAAAGAGAAGCTGTTGAAAGGGTACTGACTAAATTGGAGGCAGAAGGGGTTATTTCATCCACTAGTTACAGTGAGTGGGCCGCTCCACTAGTGTGCATATCTAAAAAGGATGATAATGTGATACTATGTGGGGACTGCAAGGTCACCAGAAATCCCTGGTTAAATGTGGATCAGTATCCACTCTTATAAACTTAAGATCTGTTTGCAGAATTAGCAGGAGGTCAGAAATCCCAAACTAGAATTATCACAGGCTTACCAGCAAGTCCACTTGGAGGAAAGCTCCAGTTGTTACCAGACAATAAACACTCAAAAAGGTTGTATCAGTACAACAGGTTGCCCTATGGTGTTGCAAGTACCCCAGCAATTTTCCAGAAAATAATGGATTAGGTACTTTAAGGCATGAATGATATTATCTGCTATCTACATGAGATTTTGAAGTGCATAAGAGACTAGAAGGCTGCAATCTCAGGGTAAAGCAAGAAAAATGTGAATTCATGGAAGACAATGTGTCATATTTGGGACATGTCATTGATGCCACAGGTATTCATCCTTTGAAAGAAAAGACTAATGCCATTCAGAAGGCTCCAGTTCCAAAAAAATTTAACTGAACTCAGGTCATTCTTGGCTGCCTCTCTGATGGTATAATGAGAAATAAATTTCTCAAAGACTAACACAAAATAATAGAGCTGGACTATTTCCTTTAAAATGAGAGGTGTCTAAAATGCACATTGTTTTTTGTCTAACACTAGGTTGATATAACATATTGACACATAAAAATGTCCAACTTGATCAACCTACTTATAAAACTGGAATCAAGTTCACTTTTCTAAGTAAAAGTATGATGAAGGGATAATTATTGCCCCATTCTGACATAAATTCACTTCACAGCTGCTATTAAGTAGTATATGTTGAAGTGAAAACTGTATTAGGAATAATTATAAGAATGTAAAAACATTTACAATCATAGATTTTTTACAATATTACTCACCCACAGGAAAATTATGTGTGTCAAAGGTTAAGGGAAGTAAATGGAAGTTGTTTTGTTTTTAAAGCTCTTTTCTCCTTATTTGATTTCACAGTAAAATAAAATCAATCTTGGTTGTTTACATTTACCTTTAAACTTGTTTTATGCATTTCCAGAGTAAATCCACATGAGGGCAGTGATTTCTCTTGAGGGAAAAATGGCCTCCGCAGCAGAGAATTTATTAATAGATTTATAAAGTAAATGCAAAATAAAATCATATTTAAAATCTGAATATTCTAATAAAATATTTGAGCTTGTGGAACCACAACTGTTGTGAAAGGTGAAAATGGTGGAAACGAGACGAGTCACAAACCTGACCCAGTGAGACCTCACAGTGAGGAAACTCAGGCCCTATCTGGTCAGGAGGGGGAGAGCAACCCTCCATATCAAGATAACATCACCCAGCCTGCTGTGACAGGGGAGGATGGTCAAGACTTGCTGTTTGTTCAGCCCGCTGAAATTGCATATGGAACTGTGCCGTGCCAGGCCCTCTCATACCCTCACCTAGCTGGGGTGGTGAACCCTGCGTTCACCTACTATAACTCTCCAGTAATGGGGCCCCTATCTCCTTTTATGGCCCTTCCGATGCAGGCAGGGATGGGTTCCAGCGAGACTCCCTTTGCCACCTG
>NC_051434.1:21887401-21909600 GCF_001649575.2 Kryptolebias marmoratus
GCCTACAACTTAGGTTTTGCCACGCCACGACTACGGACCTTAAGGAAAAATTACCTGGAACCTATCTGATACCTACCTTGCTGGAACTGGCTCGTCCTCCTTGGATCATCCTGGAACCGCTCCTCCTCTCCTCAGCGCAGCAACTCACCTCCTGGACCTGTAAGAAAACAAGAGACATTATTACCTCCATCTTGCAAACTACTCTGACCAGAATCGTACCAGAGACTCACCCAGCTTCTCCTTACTTTACAGACTCCCCCGAGACCTGCTCACTGTATATAGTATCACCTGTAAATAAAACTCACTTACCTTCAGCTCCGTCTCCGTGTGTGGTTTTGGTTTCGCACTCTGGACATTATCCCTGGGTTTATGACAGTGGTAGCACAATAAGGGCACGAGCAGAGCTAAGTTAGGGGTGCCAGGGTAACCCCCCTTCCCGGTTCCAGTCTAAAAGCCTCAGAGAGGAGTGACAGAGGGGATCCTGGGCTCATCGCGGACGCAGGCTCCATTTGGCCTGTCGCGTCCTCGCTGGGTCCTCGGGCCGCCTCTTGGCTAAAGGAGCAGTGATTCACCGTCTGGAGCCGCGAGTCAATCGGTCAAGTTGCATCGTTGTTTTTCTTTTATTTTAAATCCTACTCATCTGGTAGTCTGACTAGTCTGTCATGGTAATTTGAGGCTTGTCGGACGTCTGGGTGGTTCACAGTAGGTGAAAGGTGTGGGCCGCAGACCTCCCAGCAGAGGCTGGATTCACCGTGAGCACGAAGCAAGCGGGTGGATTTGACTCAGCATCAGGTGTTGACTCAAGCTGTCTGGACCTCAGGCCTTTCCACAACAACAAAAGGCTTTCTTGTTAAAAAAATTAAAAGTTGGTAGTCTGGTTCTGTTTTCCTGATATGAATAAATTAGTTTTCTCCTGCATCCAAAGTCAAAGGGATAAAAATGTTTTTACCCATGTCTGTGTGTGTTTTCATTGGTCTTTAGTCTTCACAAAAGATCTCATTAACGTCAGGATCAATTGTATTAAACTTCTTAAAAACTAATATATGGATATACTTCTACAACTCATTTTGAGCTGAATTTGTGGCTGTAGCTGAGAATCATTCCCATGATGTTCTTTGACTGCTAACACATCTAAAGAGATCTCACAATATCACATCGGATTCAAGGGCACGAGTTAGGCTTTTGTCCTGCAAGACACTCATTTTCTGTCAGGTAACAGGTTTTGTTTTAATCTGGCTTCTGAGTTTATCATTCATTTATCAAGTCCTGGACCTGAGAGTGAGAAGCTTCACAGCATATGCCTGCCACAGTGTTTTACTCTAAGAAGGCAACATTCAGTGAATTTTTGGTTGGAATACGAAACTATTTACCTCCATGTTGTACAGACTTTAATATTTGATTCTAACAAAGGCACAAGCTGTATAAGTTATTAAAGACTTCTGCCTCTCTTTCAATACTCTCTGCTGGATGACTGATGTCACAGCTGATAAGCTACTAACTACTGATAACTATTTGACAGAATATCACTTCAAAAATGACCAGACTATCCCTTTAAAGGTGAATTGAAATCAAATCTAAAAAAACTGACATTTCTTGAATGTCATTTAGTCAAACACTTCCACACAGCATTCCAAGGACCCATTTCTCTGACCTAAAACTTAAATAACTTGTTTTTAGCATTTTAGTCAATAAATGCCAAAGTGGGGTGATATCAATTATAATTATTATCAGGAAAAGTTCCTGAGCCCCACAATTCCCCTAATGAGTTTCTCAGTGTGTGATTGTGACCTGGACTGTAAAAACTAAAAAAGCCTGAGAAAACTGCAGTCCATTAGCCATTCACATCCAAATACCTGCAATATTAATAAAAGATAAACAAGCAGTGCTTGACTTAAAAGCAGGCCCCTTACAAGCTGCTCAGAATTTATTCAGTATCAGCAGAAACATTTACAGGTGTGGACAAGTTTGTTTGTACCCTTTCATTCAAGAAAACCTTACAAAGGTCACTGAAATATCTTGAAACTGGCAAAAGGAAACAATTTATTAAAAAACAACTGATGAAATTCACTCATTGCATTCGAATTTTGGTTTGACAAAATTAAGAAAAAAAATATTGTAGTTTCTGTAACTCTAGCTAGTGAGAGAAAAGAGAAAGAGGACAATAAAAATTGACCCAAAAGTCTGTGTGTGTTTCTGTTACCAAAATCTCTTATCAACCAGGGGACAAATTTTAATGAAACTCTCAGAAAGTAATCATTGCATGTACATCTACAACTGATTATCTTTTGGAGTCAATTCAAGATGGCTGCGACAGTCTACTGACCTTCAGAAACATAAAAATGTTGATAGCTCTGTTAATGTTACATATTTTGAGCCTAAATGTGGTGTGGCAGGAATTGAGACAGATCATATACTAACAGCCTCAGAGAGAAAGCCACTGTTGAAGAAAACTTATGTTAAATGTCACAAATCATATTACAAAGAGTTTGGCAAACTTTAGCTGAGATTTAATTGGAGTTTTCTTCAACAGTGTCTCTCTTTGCCACTGTTCCATAAAGCTCAGACTGAAAAGAACCCAGACAACACACGTCTCATATTTCTTCCATGTCTTAATGATGGATTTAGCAGAACTCCTGAGGATGTTTAAGGCCTTGGGAATCCTTAAACATCCTTTTGTATCCATCGTCTGAACTTGTCAATAATCTTTTCTCTGAGTTGAAGACAGTCACATTAGGGGCTGAATTTTTATGCAGTCACTTATTTGACATTATATATTTTTATTTAATTGGTATTACTTTGTAGAAATTTGATTTCCCTTTAACACTGAAATTAAAAAAACAAAACATCATTTTGTCAAAAAGGCCAATTTATACTGACCATGATTGATTTATGTTAGCAACAAAAACATAACCTGACCCTCTAGTTTGGGACAGATTGAGTCTTCTTTGCTTCTTATTTTGCATAAAAAACTGAGCCTATTTAGTGAAGTCTTTTTGTGACAGTGACTTTGAAGCCAAGGAAATTAAAGTTTTAATTTCTCAGTAACCTTTATTTTGACAGGAAAAGAGCAACATAGAAGATCTGATGGGACCAATCAAACTCTTGTTGATAAACTTACACCCAATAAAACATGTCTGTTGTCTGACTTGAGTTAAAGAGCATCAGAGTAACAGCAAGTTTCTTTTCATGTACGCTGCCTTTTTTTAAAATTTTCCTTTTGTTTCAACGTTAAATGTTAGCACCTGTATGTTCAGGTTCTTGTTGATGGCTCTTTTTTAATGGCTCTGTTTTAATGGAGAAAAATTCATTTAAAAACTGAGTGAGGCAGAAGAAATGAATGCTAATGTTGTCTCTTTAAGTTTGATTTATTTGTCTTTGTATATTAAAACATTTTCGCTCTAAATTCTATATAATATGTAACTGGGAAAAGGTAATTAATATTACTTTATGAATGAATTGACATATAACATCTAAAACCAGGGTTAATTTTTTATTAAACATTGATCAAGACTGGCCCTTGGCTAGGACCAGGTTTTTTTTTTTCTTGATTCTAGAATTGTGGCAGAATTGTGGATTCTACTCAGAGTGGCAGCACGTTGGAGTAGCTCTGTACCTCTCGTTAAGATTTATTTTCTTTATTCAAATTTCATTCAAGTTTTTCCTTGGAAAATAGCTTTTTTTTTTGACAACTATACCTTTTTGTCGTGGATGCTGTGCAGCTGGATTGATTTTTTCCAATACTTTTTATATTGTACTCTTTTGTTATGATGCGTAACCATAGAAACAGGGTGGTTTACAACAGGGAGCAGCTGATTAACATTGCAGAAGCAGTAATAATCTGACAACTGAAGCCAGAAATCCCAGAGGAATTGAAAAGGAGGCATCGTGGATCCAGAGCAGGAGCAAAGAGGAGAGCGA
This sequence comes from Kryptolebias marmoratus, assembly GCF_001649575.2. NCBI lineage: Eukaryota > Metazoa > Chordata > Actinopteri > Cyprinodontiformes > Rivulidae > Kryptolebias > Kryptolebias marmoratus. The sequence continues at coordinate 21,891,320 of NC_051434.1, forward strand.
GAAGGAGGAAGTTCAAACCATCCATCATCATGAGCAACGTGAGATCGTTAGCTAACAAGTAGGATGAACTTCAAGCCCTGATAAGAACCCAGCAAGAGTATCGGGAATGTAGTATTATTTGTTTTACTGAGACATGGCTGCAGGATCATATCCCCGAATCCAACGTCTCTCTGTCGGGCTTCCTGACTATACGGGCAGATCGAGATTTAATAAGTAGCAGGAAAAGGAAAGGAGGTGGATTGGCAGTGCTTGTCAACAACAGATGGTGTCACCCAGGACATGTTACTGTAAAGTGTCGTCTTTGCAGTCCTGACATTGAACTATTGGCAGTAAGTTTTCGTCCATATTATTTGCCAAGAGAGTTCACCGGTGTTGTTTTGGTGGCTGTTTACATTCCGCCCTCAGCTGTTGCCGACAATGCATGTGATGTCATCAGTTCCATTGTTGCTAAGATACAGACACAACACCCCAATTCTTTTATGGCAATATCTGGTGATTTTAATTCAATTCAATTCAATTCAATTCAATTCAATTCAATTCAATTCAATTCAATTCAATTCAAAAATACTTTATTAATCCCAAAGGGAAATTAAATGTTGATGTAGCTCATTTAAATCAAGGAGTTATTATAGATGGTGATGGCTGTGGGCAAGAATGATCTCCTGTAGCGGTCCGTTTTACAGCTAATCTAAAGAAGCCTTTGACTAAAGAGACTCTGTTTTCCGATGACGGTCTCATGAAGAGGATGGTTAGGGTTGTCCATGATTTCCTTGATTTTATGCAAAATCCTTTGTTGCATCATCATCTCCAGAGGTTCCACAGTCATCTCCAGAACAGAACCAGGTTTCTTTATCAGGTTCTTTATCAGGTCTCCAGTCCAGTCTGTTGAAGGGTAGCAGGTTGAGAGCAGGTCGATGCTCTTGGACTCCCAGTGCCACCAGGCCACCGGTCAGGAGGGAGGTTCCTCTTGGGAGGATAGGGGTCTGAACAGGCATCACCTGTAACACAGAGGAGCTGAGGATTAACATGTTCCGCTCGTCATCTGGTCAACAGTCACTGTTCACATCATAACATCTGTTATTCCAGTTTCCTACACATAAATGTAAGACAAAGACAGAGTGTTTACATGGAAGGTTTCCTGAGGAGTCCATCAAGAGATAAAGTAATGTTTATACAGTCATGGAAGAAGGAAGTCCATCTGCTTTCAGTTCTGGGGTTTTATGTATCAGGATATAAGGAAAATGGTCAGATCTTTTCCAGGTTCTAAAATGATTCAAATCTAACCTCAAGTAAACAAAAACACCCAACAAATTCCACCGTGTCATTATTTATTAAACAAAATTAAGCCAAAATAAAAAAGCTGTGTAAAAACTGTGTCCACCCCCTGATCCAGCTGCTTGTAGAACCTCCTTTAGCAGCGATAACTCTCAGTAATGGTTTTCTGAGGACTTTATCAGTTGCTTACATGGCTGTGGATAAATTTTGGCCCACTATTCTTTCCAACGTTACTTAATGTCAAGAAGTTATCTGCGGCAGTACTTCAAAACAAGTCATAATGGGTCAGTCTTTTTCTAATTGTCCTGTCATGACCTTTAACCTGCTGACTGAGGCCTGTAGAGTCTGAGATGGAGATGATTTCTCTGAGCATTGCACAGTCTGACCTTGGGGTCAATTTACTGGAACATCCACTCCTGGGAAGACTAGAAGCTGTCTTAAATGTTTTCCACTTGTGAATAATCTTCCTCTCTGTAGAACGATGGACTCCAAATAGTTTGGAAATGACCTTTGACCCTTCCCAGATTGATGAGCAGCAATAGCTGCTTCTCTGAGGTCATTGCTGACGTCTTTCCAACTTGGCATTGTGTTAACACACACCTGTCTGCTCCAGAGGAGCAAACTGACTAAAACCTTTCCATTTTGTTTTAGTTATTGTTTTTACATTTGAGGTTAGATTTAAATCATTTTAGAGATTAAAATCTTTCTTATGTTCTGATACATAAAACCTTTTTTTCATGACTGTAAACATGAGCTAAAAACAAAATGCAGCATTTTTTATTTTTTAACTTTTGTTTACCAGTGTGTTTGGGACAGATGTGCAGGAGATCCACTCAGAAACTTAACGGACATAATAAAAACAATCAGACTGTCCAGCTGGGTTTATAGGAGTTGCTAATCAAACATCTCTCCCACTAAAGTAAAGCTCATTGAACACACAGAGAAACATCACGTCTACTATTTACCATGTAAGGATAAAGAAAAACTGCGCATAGATCTAATGACAGCACCATAAGTCATCACATTTTCTGCTGTCAGCAAAGGAAACAAAGAAAGTAAAGAAGATGAGATCTTTTTGTTTTGCTTCTCCAGATTCTAAGCTCATGAACTACAACAAATTCCTTTTTTTAAAAACTGTGCAAGTCAAAAAAGACCACAAAAGAGCAGAGAAGGAATCCTAGGTCTATCATTTTCTTATGTCTACAACTAATAACAAAGAAGATTTTAACTTTTTACTTTCTTTAGACTTTTAAACTTTTCACTCTGAATATGTTTCTAAAACTTTAGAGTTAGACCCTCATTTCAGTTCCTGGCAAAGTAACACTTGATGTTTTACTTCTCGAACCTTTGTCTGAAAAGAACAACATGCCACAGAGTTACGGTGCCAAAAGCAGCACATCCTCTGTCCTAATTGGGCTGGATGACTCGACTAGATATCGAGGTGGCATTTTGCTGGAGAATTCCCTCAGGTTCTGGCTGATGAGCCCAGTACGCCTTCGTTTATCAATGTCCCCCTGCTTTTGCTGAGTAGTTTGTTTTTGCTCTTTGCACACTTTATCACCTGTCACATCTAATGGGGCCCGGAGGGGAGTACACGGGGCCACGGCAGACCTCTGAGTTCATCTTGTTTCCACCTCCTCCACTGCCACAGATAGCTCCATCAATAGACACCTCCACTTCACGGCAGAGTTCTCAGTGTATGGGCATGGAAGCCAACCAAGAACTTTTAAAGTTCACTGGATACTTAGATTAAAAATGACTTTGGGTGGTATTAATAGATTGGTCAAAAAAACTTAAAAAAAATAGGACCTACATGTGTCTTTGAAAAAAAAACCAAGGGTTTAATCTAACCTTTCATGGTCAAAAGACGGGGTCTCCAATTAAAATTCTATAGAATTCAGAATATGTAATACTGTATATAATTAAATTATTTTTAATGACAGCCATGCTAGTTTTCTTCTCTCACCATATAGTTTTTTCAGACTTTTATGTGGGCTGGCAGCTTCTCTCTGCATGGAGAAACCGTGGGCTGAAATTTTACAACCCATCAGTGTCCAGATAAGACTTCATTTAGGTCCAGATCCAGACCTCAGTCTGTCAACCATTTGGGACAAATCGTTTAAAATCTCTGTTTGACTAGAAATCTTCTTATTCAAAAATAATACACAAAAGAGCCAAAAACAGTGGACTTTTTTGATAATCCTGCATCAGGAGTTATCAACTTGATGTGTTCAATCGCAAAACCAGCTCAGACAGACACTGACATCCTACAACTACTACAACTACTACTACCACCACCACTACTACTACTACTACTACTACTACTACTACTACTACTACTACTACTACTACTACTACTACTACTAATAATAATAATAATAATAATAATAATAATAATAATAATTCTTTATTTGGCTATCACTTCCGGAAGTTTATGAGAAGTGACAAAAGTGTCAAGTTTTGCTAAACGAGCAGACGCTATTTCCGTTTATTTCTTTCAAAGTAAAACTCATTTTAGCTTACAATCTACACCGAACAGTCTGTATTTAACATTTATAGTTCAAATAATATAAACAAAATAATAAATATTCTGTATTAAAGTCAATATAGTTATAGGTATTATTAGCTGTGTTTTTGTAAGGACTTGTCCAAATCGAAATATTTTCCACTTTTATTATGAAACTACACACAACACAGTTTCCGGGTTGTGACCGGGGTTTTCGGGATGACTTGACGCAGCTATAAGTGGCACAAATGAAGTTCATGTTCCACAGCTGGCGATGGCGGATGTAGTTGACAGTGACAGCATGAAGAATTATCACATAGCGTCTGAGAAAATAAACCCGGAGGCCTGTCGCTATCCTTTCTGTATAGTGTGGACACCCATCCCCATATTATCGTGAGTCGTTGTGGACGACGGGGTCCGAGTCGGAACAAAAGTAACAGCTTTGTTAGCTTAGCCAGCTAGCAGCAGCACACACGGCACCATCCTGTTGCTTATTTTTTTTAAAAAGGAAAATATTTCACTGCTGTGACTTTACGCGAGTCCAAGCTACGAGTATGAGTCAGGACTGTTTAGCGAACAGGATTTAAAAATAAAAACGCGTTTCTGTGCAATAAACATTTCAGTAAAAAATTAGAAAGAGGAAGTGAACAGATTGTAAACAAACCGGTGTGACACAGGTTACACACACTCACACTTACGACGCACAAAGTCACTTAGACTTGGTTGCATGTAGAAGTTAGTGTCTTCTTCTTATTATTATTAATCTGACCTGCTGTTTGTTCATGTTTAGGTAGGATGAGATTTTGTAAATATATTTATGCAGATTTTACTTCTTGTTTTGTTGTCTGCAGTATGATCAAACTGAGTTCTGTTGGGATCACTACATAAAAATTAAAGGTACTCACTGCTAGGTCATGAAGACCAGACAGAAAAATTCACAAAGTAGGAAACAAACATTTTCCTCAAATCAGTTAACCACTTATTTGAGGAAAATGTTTGTTTCCTACTTTATGAATTTTGTGGCTTTAAATAAAAAGATTATAAGAAAAAAAAATTGTTAATGGATGCCACCTACCACGAGAGTTTGTTTACGTGTGGAAACAGCTGAAGTGACTGAAAACGGGTCAAAAGATAAAGTTACTGGTCATGTTTGTTGATCTACACAAATGACAACCAGCCTAATGTAGGTCAGTCACATGACTCAAAAGTCCAGGTGGCTTTTAGCATGTTCAGCTGAGTGCTTTGTTTACATTCAGCGTGTACCCGCATTTTAGAATTGCATCGCAATGTATTTGGAAAACTATTGGAGTAAACTCCTTTAAACTGCGCTATTTGATGTAGTTAAGTGCTGTTATGTTGTTATGGGTTGTGTGTAGTTACCTTTTTTATGTTTGGTTTCATAGTTTGTAATGAGTACTTTTGAAGACGTTGTCCTAAATCCAACAACCAGTTTGATTAATGTAAAGCGTAAAAACTGATTATGTTCCAGCGAGGAGTGGTGGATCTGGGAGTTTTTCCTTATGGTCACAAAGATAGAGTATGATGTTCAATCAGAGGGGGGGTGAAATTTATTACACAGATGATATAAAATAACACAAAACTAAATGCTGTTTGTCAGCAACTTTTTTTTTTTTGATTGTGTCAAACAGTTATATTGACACAGACACTAAATTGCATTTTTAACATCATTATAAAACTTTTAAAAAATAAATGTCAAAAAATTTACAATCCATTTGAGAATAAACCCATTCTTACACATAATCAAGAGGTATACAGTGTATGTAGTATTTATTCACTCATTTGTAATTAAGTGTACAGAACAATAACACATTGGCTGTCCAAAACCTGTTTTCTGTTAAACTCTTTAACACTATTTCAGACTTTTGACCTGCTGTTTTAGATTACACTGGTTAGGTTTAGCAGTGATTCCCAAACTTCACAACAAATGTCCCTCAAAATAACAGTGATAGCATTAGCTGTCTCAGCAACCATTACATTGTCTTTATCGGTATATATAACTTTAGGTTAATTTCGTATCCCCGATTCTCTGAGTAGCATGAGTGAGTGTCTCACATTGAGAATGCCCATGGCGTCACCTCATCAGAAGCTCCTATTACATTACGCCAGCCAGAATTGGCTGGAGATACGCTCGTCAGCGTCAGAGAGGGCAGAGTCCCTCCCCCTATAAATAGGGCTGACACTGCACTGAAAGTTTATTCAAAAACGTTCACCTCTTCCTCACAACGTCAGAGCAAGGAGGGTGACCTGTGAGACACTCACTCATGCTACTCAGAGAACCGGGGTTAAGAAAGTAACCTAAAGTTCTCTTTAATAGCATTCATTTCGTGTCTCACATTGGGAACGAAAAACACTGACTCCCGTATTGTTCAGCAGAACACACACTATGTGCCAGCTGTTATTTTATTATTTTATTTACCAGCCACAGGTACCTTTAGTGCTTGGTACTTACACTGAGTACTGAATGAGCCAGTGATGATGCTGTGACATCAAGCTTGTAGAACCGAGCGAATGTGTGAGAAGAGGCCCAGCTTGCTGCGGCACAAATTTCCTGCAGGGACATCCCTCTCAGCAAGGCCTATGAAGAGCTTAATGTTGACTCAATAATCACACTACTGACGTTAGCATTCACACTTTAATGGTCGCCATTTTCTTAACAACAAGCGCTCCCGCGCTCTTTCCCAACAGAAAAAAAAATAAGGAAAAAAACTGCACAATATGCTACTTACAACTTAACACTTAAGCCCCTTGTAGAATGGGCATGCAGCCCCTCTGGAGGCTGAAGCCCTTTAGAGATATAGGCTAAAGAAATTGCAGCAGTGATCCAGTGGGCAAGTTGCTGTTTGGACACTGGTTTCCCATAATGGTTCTTAGCTCAAGAGACAAACAACTGGTCACTTTTCCTGACATGCTTTGTTTTATCTAGATAGCTATCTAAAGCACGTACAGGGCAAAGGTTGTGCAGCTTCTCCTGCTCCTGTGAGGAGAAAAAAAAGGGGATAAAAAGCCACTAGCTCGATTGGGGAATATAACCCCAACACTTTAGGCTCAAAGGCAAGGTTGGGGAGCAAAACCACATTAGTTTTGTCCGGAGAAAACTTCTTACAACATCATGAGTGGACAGACAGAGCGTGGATTTCACCCACACGCTCTGTAGAGACCAAAGCCAACAGAAGTGCTGTTTTTAAAGTTACAAATTTTAATTCCACTCGATCCAGAGGCTCGAATGGGGAGGCAGTCCGTGCATCCAGCACCAGGGGTAAATCCCATGATGGAGCCATGGGTCTCGAGACAGGGAGCTTCCTGCGAGCACCCCTCATAAACCGGCCCACTAAGGAATGCTGGCCTGCAGTTTTTCCCTCAAAACCCACATGGCAGGCTGAAATCGCAGCCAAATACACCTTGATAGTGGAAAAAGCCTTTCCCTTATCAATCAGGGTCTGTAGAAAGGATAAAATCACAGCCACGGAACACTGAAAAGGGATTTCCTGAATTTCAGAGCACCATTTTTCAAAAATGAAAGATCTGTCCTCGAGCCTGAGACAGCAGATCCCTGCAAGCGGGCAGGGGCCACAGATCCTCCCGGAGGAGCTGTGTTATCTCCGCTAACCGGTGTTTTGACGGCCAGTGGGGTGCAATGAGGATCATTGTCAGGTTTTCTGGTCGTACCTTCGCTAGCGTTGGTGAAATGAGAGCTATGGGAGGGAAGGCATAAAGCAGAACCCGAGGCCACCTGTGGGCTAGTTTGTCCATCCCCAGCGGTGCATTCTGATTGTGCAGGAAGAAATACAGGGGACACTGGTTGTTCTCCTTTGAGGCAAAAAGGTCCATGGATGTTTGTCTGTATCTCTGCCAGACCAGCCTGGTCACTTCCGGGTGAAGTTTCCACTCTGCATACAGTGGATTCCCTCTGGAGAGAAGGTCTGCTCCACAGTTCAGAACTCCTGGGACATGAGTTGCTCTCAAGGACAGGAGGTGTTTGCTGCTACAAATGATCAGTTTATGAGCCAGCATGTGGAGCTTTAATGATCTCAACCCCCCCTGCCTGTTGATATAAGCCACCACGGCGATTTTGTCCATTCTGATCAGCACATGGTGACCTCTCAGGAGTGGAAGAAAGTGTTTCAGTGTCAAGTGAACAGCCAGCAGCTCCAGGAAGTTGATGTGGGCTGACTGCATATTTGGGCCCCAAGACCCGTTCACCATATTTCGTTCGCACAAACCTCCCCAGCCAGTCAGGGAGGCATCCGTTGTGACAACTTTTCTGTTCTGCACTACTCCCATCGGCACGCCCTGCGTCAGCACATTGGGGTTCCACCACGGACGCAGTGCTGCCTTGCAGGCTGCAGAAACCCTCACTCTGTGAGAACTCTGTGGATTAGCCTCTGATGAGAGGCCACCCAGCGTTGGACTCTTTTCATATGGAGACGCCCAAGTGGGACCACTGTTAATGCTGAGGCCATCAGGCCTAAAAGCCTTCTGCAGTCTGACCGACACCAGATGAAACATGTCACCAACAAACACCAGTGAAACATGGACAAACAGTCCACTATTGTTTTTACTCTGTCCTCTGTTAGTCTCACTCTGGCCTGGACTGAGTCCAGAGAGAGACCTATAAAGGAAATGGACTGAGTAGGGATTAGGATACTCTTCTCCATATTTATTTCGAATCCCAGATCCATCACATGTTGCGTTAATGCAGCTGTGTGGTTTGCAGCCTCCTGGTGGGAAGACGCAGCGATCAGCCAACATGTGTCTGAAACATGGAGGGGTTACTGCAAATTGCAGTAAGTATCCCCTCTTTATAGTTTTTAAAACCCACTCTGAGTTTGTGCATTTTTCCCACAGATCTGTGTTCATTGACAGGCGGTTGACAGGCCAGTCTGTCAAATACGGGCTGAGAGCGCCCCCTTCTGTCGCCGGGCGGTGAACAGCCCTGGTCTGCACTGCGCATGCGCGTGGCGTTTTGCTTGCTGCAGTTGACACGGGGTAAAGAGCTCAGTCCTTCCTGAGAAGGATGGGCCAAATCCCCCCGGTATTAATGTTTTTATGTTTTTCAACATTTTTTCCTGCGCCCTTGGCTCGTGGCCTGGATGCAGCAGTGTGTTAACATTTATTTCTTTTGAACAAATAAATGTGCTTGTGGGACTTGGTCGGGGTTTGCCGTGCAACTCCCCATAATGAACACAGTTCCTTCTTTTCTTTCTGGCATGTCGGGCAGGCTCAAACATCCTCTCGATCACGCGTTGAACCCAGCTGAAACTGCAGAACGGGTTTGCAACTGGAGCCACGGGGTAGAGTGATCCCTGCTCGCTCTCTCCAGCCATGCAGGAGGTCAGGCCAGCCGCTTCCTCTTCCTCACAGTCTGAGTGGAGGTGGGAGGTGGCTGTTTGGGGCGGGGGCCTTAAGGCTTCCTCTGCCACTGGGCTTTAGGGACAGAGTGCTTCTGTGGTGCCTGTGCAGCTCCCTGTGTCTTAGGAAGCCTAGGGATTTTGAAAGTGGAGGGCAAACGAGCCGTTGCGTGAGCAAAGGTCTGGTGCTGGGTGCCCGGAGCTGTGGTTGCGGTGGCAAACGTATGCCTGGGCAAACACAATTTCAGTGCTTCATCATCCCTTTTCTTCTCCTCCCATCTTTTCTGTATTGAGGTGAACGCTGCACCAAACAACCCCTCACGTGTGATGGGGGTGTCCAGAAGGTCCTCCTCCTTAGCAGAAAGTGTGGTGAGGTTCAACCACCTGGCCCTCTCCTGCACCACCATGAGTCCCACGGTTCTGCCCAGGGCTTGGATCGCAACCTTGTGGAATTGCAGACAGTGATCCGTGATTATGCACACGTCCTCCCACAGTGCTGCGTCTGGTGAGGCGGTCATCTGCTCCTCGAGTTCTGCTTGGTAAGCCATCAGGAGAGATGAGGTGTTCAATGCCTGGACTGAGAGCGCGGCTGCCCGGTAGGATTTATCCATGAAGCTGGACTAAAAATGGTCGGCCCTGGAAGGGAGGGCGGGGCCCCCAGCTGACATAGGGTGCAGGTGTTCTGCAACCGCCAGTTCAACTGGTGGAAGCTGGCAGAGGCCGCGTTTTTCCATCCTGTCTCAGTCCAGCACCGAACTGCCTGCCACTGGGTGCTTCTCCTTAAAGGGCTTACTGCGCCAGGAGACGGCTAGTTCTTCCAGCAGCTCCGGAGAAACTGGTAGCAGTTGTTTACCTGTTTTCTGTGCCTTTGGCAGCTTTTTCCCATCGAAGCGGGAGTGGACTACCTCAGCCTGGAACTCGGGCCACTGGATGTCAAGCTTGGCAGCTGCGCGTTTGCACACATCGTGCAAGTCAAAATCCAGTTCCGGCGAGGATGAGCCTTCATGACCCGGATGACCTGCGCCAGAGAGCGCAGGTTTTTCAACTCGACCCGAAAGCGGGGGAGATGGGTCATTGTCTTCATCGTTATCCGAGAAAGGTAGCCCCGACTTGGCACGGGAAAGCTCGCAGTCGCCCGTTGCTGGGAAATCCAGTGAGCAGGACTCGGGGCCGAACTCGGAGACCTCCGGTGACAGTGGGGCCACGGAGTTGAGGATATCGCCCCAACTCGTACCGGCTTCTGCGTCAGCGGTTAGTGCAACCATTTGGTCAGCTGGTTCCTGTACAGATGCTGTAGAAGACATAAGTGGGTCACTGCTGGACAATGTCGACTGGCGGGCCAGGAGGCGACGAAGCACTTTGAGGGAGAACCGACTACAGTGCAAGCACACCTCCTCAGAGTTAAAGGCTGCTTGGGCGTGTTTCAGTCCGAGACACACAACGCACGATGGGTGGGTGTCCCAGCTTGAAATTTTGTTACCGTACGGGCAGGTTTGCTTGTGGGCTCCTTTTCCGCTTTATTAGAGAACCTGTCGGAACCAGTCGGTCTCCATGTCGGGAGATATGGCTGTAAAGCTACGGAACTGGTGACAGCTAAGCTAACCAGTTGGTCAGAATGTGGGGAGGGGGAGAGCATTGCAGCTTCCTGGTGGTAGCTTGTACAGCAGGGGTATTGCTACTCTTAGACGGCCAATGTGCAACCTTGCGGTGAGTCAGCTTCTTTTTTTTTTCTCGGTATTTCTACCGAGAACGGCTACTCGCTGCAGTACTGACCAGAACCTCCAAGCCAAGCGCCCGGCGACCGAGCTTGCGTGCATGTCTGTGGACAGTTTAGCTGGGCTCAGAGAAAAAGGGCAGAACCTACAGGGAGCTGGTTGGAACGTCTGCTTGTTGCAAGAAGAGGTTTTTGAATAAACTCTCAGTGGAGCGTCAGCTCTATTTATAGGGGGAGGGACTCTGCCCTCTCTGACGCTGACGAGCGTATCTCCAGCCAATCCTGGCTGGCGTAATGTAAAAGGAGCTTCTGATGAGGTGACGCCAGGGGCGTTCCCAATGTGAGACACAAAACGAATGCTATGAAAAAGAGCTATGCTTTTTGTCTCTTGACATAATATAGCAATAATATGTTTTTACCAGTTATTTTAAAACTTAACTCAGTTCCTGGAAATCCTCTCGAGACCCCAGACTTGTTGCTTCACAGCCCACAGTGGGGATTTGATGGTTGGTGAAACCGTCTCTGCTGGTGACATTTCCACGTCTCGTGAAACCATTTTGAAAATCAAGAGGGCTGTGAAGGAATTCTAAATCAGTGATTTAGGATAAATTGGAGATGTCCTTGACTTTTTAAGATTGTTAAAATGTACAAAAATATATTAACTAGCCTACAAACAGGGCAACTGGGGTGGCAAAATATTTTTGCCAGTGGCAGCTGCCTCTCCACGCCACCCTGACCATGTACTTTGTGTTGTTAGGTGTGTAGAACCTAATATTGTGTTGTTGTTGTTTTAACTCTTCAGATCCACCCACGCTGGTTTATTTGTGGAAGTAAATTCACAGACATTGATCTCTTGAGTAAGAAATAAAGTGTTTGTTTTCTGTTTCTCAAACAGATGGCTGTTTCCAATCATCGGTCACATGGGAATCTGCACTTCCACTGGAGTCATCCGGGACTTTGCCGGGCCTTACTTTGTCTCGGTGAGTAATGACTGTTGTGCTTTAAGGGCTGCGTGCTGGAAGGTAACTTTGAGAAGATAACACAGCACGTATGTTGGAGTGAGTCAGGACAGCAGGCGTACTCTCACTCCGCACGTGAGACGAGTCCATGAGTATGGGCTTATAAGTTTCTGAGAAAAATATAAAGAAGATGAGTTGCTTAAAACATTAGATACAAAGATGCCAGTAAAAGGTACTCATTAGATTTTTACTACACTGCAAGTATAGATAGATATTCAGAGGTTATTTGATTTATGTTCAAAAGTTAAGTTTAAATTTATATTTAAGACTTTGCTTAATAATAAAGTAAGGGGCTTCTTTAATTAAATAAGTCTGTTAATTATCAAAAACTCATTTACTGTCTTTCTCTGTGTATTATTGTTCCAATATTATATATTTATAATTATATTTATAATTATAATTATATAATAAATGAGTGTAAATTGTTAGATCATACACTAACAACCTCGACCCAGATTATTAGAGCATGAAGTTGTAAAGAGTACGGAGTTGAACCATACACATGTGGAGGTGTGCTACAGTTTGAAGGATTAACATTTACAATTATCACAGATTCAACACACAAAGCTGGCACTATGCTGTTTGCTGAAGTAATGGTAAGGTGCAACTAACTGTTTTACGCAAAAAAAAACCCCAAAAAACATTCAGCTTTGGTCTTTTTTAATATTAAAGAAATAAAACTTCTCAAACAAACAGTTTCTGCTGTTTAGTTGAAGCACACAAAGTGCACATGTTCAGTACAAAGCTGCCTTCAGTGAGCTTAACCTTTCTGATTACAGAAATTGCTTCAGTAAAACAAACAGAAGCTGTTTGGTGATAACAGGTTTGTAAGAACACAGTTTATTCTTTAAATAATCCTTTGATTTATGAGCCTAAAGTGTAAAGGATTGTCCAGTTTTCTGGTCAGGTGTTATTTTATACCTGAATGATTTTCAGCTAATAACCACTACAGACTAATGAACACCAGTTAACCTGTTCAGATTATTTCATTATTATCACCATTAATGTCACACAGGCAGCTTGTCTTTAATACTAGTCAAAAACAGACAACAAACGTTTGTATTTGGACCACAAAATCAAGAAAGTGGACCTAGAAATACTAAAACTGGAGCTTTAGTCCAGGTGGGAGGATCTTCCCAGGTGAAAGAGGTTAATTGTTGGGTAAATATTTTATATCTAATCTGTTGTATTTCTAGGCTTGTGTGGAATAAAGACGACAGAATAAATGAGAATTATTTGTCTTTATTTTGTGGTGATGGTGGAGATGTAATTTCTGTAAATGATATCTCAGGGTGCTGAACAGAGTTTGTTCTGATTAGAGCTCTTGTCTGAGGTCTTATATTGGACACGTGTTACTGAGACAAGTCAGTCAATCTGATGAAAAATGATACTGGGCTACAAAAAGAAAATACCTGGGAGGGAGAGCCGATCTAATCTAGGTGGGAAATCCTCTCCTGACGTCAGACATTATGAAGTCATTCTGCTTTGATTAAATATGAACAACTCGAGTCAGACAGCTGCTTCAGGTAGGAGAAACTCAGGGTTTCTTAGAGTAAACCAGAGCAGGTTTACTGTCTGTTACCATGGTGACACACTCAGTTTCATCTACCTCTCTTTCTAAAACTGAAAACTTGATCTTTTCCTAAACTCAAGGTTAACTTAATGAGCTTTAACTAAACCTGCTTTCTGGAACATCCCCCTGTTAACTTAGAGAACCAAATGATCTCTTACACCAGCAACTGTTGTATTTTACAGGAAGACAACATGGCTTTTGGAAGACCTGCAAAGTAAGCAAATGGAAAAAAAATTGAAGTGATTATTTAAAACAGTGCCATGCTAAAGAGAAATGATAAGAACTGGACCTTTATACTTGTTTGTTTCTGTGTCCTCAGATACTGGATGCTGGATGTCAGTAAAGTCTACAGTAATGGCTGCAATGCCTGGGACCGAGCAGTGCACGATGCCTCAGAGGAGTACAAACACAGGATGGTAACTACACGACTTTGTATGCACTTTTTACAGAAGGCGCCACTGGGAATAATTTTTTTTTTTTTTCTCCGAAGCACAACCTGTGCTGTGACAACTGTCACTCACATGTTGCCATGGCGCTAAATCTGATGCGGTATGAAAACAGCACGTCATGGAACATGGTCAATCTCTGCATCCTCGCTTTAATCCACGGAAAATACGTCAGGTAAGACAGATGACGCGTGTCGGCGGGTTCTGCCAATTCGTTCGCTCACATTTTTCAAATAATTTAAACAACCTGCAGCTGTAGAGCGTAAAGAAAGTAGGAATAAACATCTCAGTTATCACAATCTTCCACATTGTGACGAACATCAGTAAAAAAAAAAGGGTGTTCAAGTTTGTGTGCTGCAGAAAACCTTGTCAGATTAAAGCCAACAGTCAAAGATGATTTTCCACCCTGTGTGCTGCTGAAGCCAGTGATAACAAAACTGAAATGTGTAATTGCACTGTTTTACCAGGAAAATGTACATGTGTTTTTTACAGTAAAACCACAGCATTACACTTTGTTGTAGTTCAGATTTCCGAACATTGTCTAAAAATCATCTGAATGCTGGCTGAGAACCCCATAAACCTCAAAGAGTGTTTGTGAGGTCCAGCTGCTCTCTGTAGAGGCAGAGTTAGAAGTAGGCCTGAAGCTGTGAACGAGCTTCCTCAGTGATCCCAGGGGCTCAGGCATGATTTCACAGGTCTGACTTCATCCAGCTGGGTCTCAGGACACGAGCAGGAGAACGCCTTGATTCTCAGGAAGTCTTACAAGTACATATAGGACAGTCTCCCAAAAGGCCTTTGAATATTTTAACAAAAGCTTTCAGTGAGTCTCTTGTGATTCCTAAAAACTAAGGTCAGTGGAGGTCTGTCAGACAGTTGAAGTCATCACAGTGACTCCCATCTTTAGTCACCGTGATTAAAAATCATTTTACTATATTAAAGTCCCCTACAGGAAAATAATCCAGAATCTCCTGTTAGACCTCCTCTCTGAATGCTCTCCATGACCTTTAAGCATGTAGCTGGATCGCAGCACATTTAGAAAACCTCCTTCCTTTTGCATAAAGGCAATCATGATGCTGCTACGCCCTTAGTACTTGACCTATAGGGTTTTCCTGGTGTTCTCCTGTGCCCTGACCCCGCTCTGTACGCCCCAGCATGACTCTCAGACTGCGTCAGAACGCAGCTACAGATGCAGGTGTTATCTGGCTGAGCTGAGACTGCTGGCCAGCAGTTGGCAACTCAGAATTGCAGTGAAATTGTGAGAAAATATGCAATTATTTTGAGTGCATTCGCACTGAATTGTGACTGTGACCAATTGAGCCATCTGACCACATTTTGAGTAACCAGTTTTTGAAAATCACTGCCTGCTTTTGTGTGCACGACTTGTAGAACTGCATTCTTAGCCGTGCACTTTATTTCATCGCCCACATCAAACACACTTCAGCACACTTTGTACCCACCTTGGCAGCCACCCCCAAGTTTATGATTTAATCTACTGGAGTACACTTTTGAGATGAAGTTGGGCAGATTTGCTGTCTGAAGGAGACCTTAGTTTTTACAGTCTGCTTAAGACCAATGAGAACATAATTAACATTAAAGGTCCAGCCGCTGACTTTAATGCCCAAGTTTTAAATTAAGATCTTACGTTGAGAAATGATGATGTTACGATCATTTTGGTCACACCTTGAAAAAAAACATTATGCATGATCTCACATTACCTGTTTGCGCTCAGCGTATGTGCTGCAAATGATTCTCAGCTACTACTGTGTTTTAGCTCAATATCTAACACAGACTGAGTCATAGCTATTTTTATCTTGCTATGGTTGTTAAGCTGTGGGAGCCATCTTGAATTGGATTAACTCTAAAAAGTTTATCAGTTTGTGTGTTGACTACTTGTTCATGAGCTACTCTGCTGTTGAACACACATACACACACAGAGATATGGTCAAAAACATAAACGCTTTGTCCCCTTTTGGCAGTGGGGGATAATAACGAATCAACTCTGGAGGCTGCAAAATAAACAGTCACATTAAATTTTGAATGAAATGTAATAAAACCAAATCAGAGTTTAACGTTGAACTAGCAACATAACCTTTAATCTCTCATTTATTTGCTGGGAGTTACAGTTTGTCTGTTGGTCAAACATCCACAGGCGTGTCGTGTTGAAAACATAGTTTTCTGTCCTTCTTAAACAAGCTGATTATTTAATCTCTATAAAGTGAAAAAATGAGTAACTGCAATTTTTAGTAACCATTGCTGTATGAAGTTGGAGGATGATATCTGCCTGTATGGTTTAGAGTTGTTAGGCAGATATAACATTTCTTCCTTGTTTACTTTATTGTAAGTAACCACACAAACCTTTTTTACTGTCTCCTCTGCTGGTTCTGGTCCCGATCCAGCTGTGTAGGCTTTCTGAAAACCTGGTTGCCCTTCATGATGCTCACAGGCATCATCCTTACAGTTGCCCTGGCCCTCAACCTGGCCCGGTGAGGCAAGATAACTACACGGCGAACCCCCTCATCTCCTGGCTTCAGAAGATTCAACACGGAGGTTTTGAACACCAGCAAGAGGAGGGGGTAAAACCAAAGTGACCAAGGATGAAAGGACTTCTCACCTCCAGGACAGGATTGTTGGAGCAGAGTGTGGTTTGTCACTGGAGCTCCTACAGGGTTGAATCTGCAAACCTCAGTGATGGACATTCATTTAAATTCAGCTTATTTACTTCATCAAAATTAGACATACAGTGGGTTGCAAAAAATTTATTTTTTCTTGGTATTCTTTCCATTTTGTTTCTTTACATCATAGAATTTGAATGGATTTTTAATTTGTTTATAATTAATTATTTTCAAAACATACTCTTGATTAATAAAGTAAAATGGGGAGAAAAAAACTAATCTAATCAATGTAAAACTGAAAAGTGGTGCATGCAAATGTATTCAACCCCCAAAACAAAATTTTGTGTCTCCACCTTTGGCAGCAGTTCCAGCATCAAGTCTCTTCAGGTCCGTCTCCATGATTTTGGTCCATCTAACTTGGAGTTTTTGTCCATTCTTCATGACCAAACTCCTTCAAGTTGGATGATGCTGCTTGTGCTCAACAATCTTTAAATCCAACCAGAGATTCTAAATTGGATTGAGATTAAGTTTGAGCTCTGACTGGACCTTTCCAGGACCTTTACCTGGTTCTCCTTCAACCAGTGGAGTGTTTCTTCAGCAGAGAGTTTAGAGTCACCGTCGTGCTGGAAGGTGGACCTCCACCCCAGTCTCAGATCTCTGGAAGACTCCAACAAGTTCCTCTCAAGAAATTCTCTGTATTTCACTCCATCCAGCTTTCCTTTAACTCTGACCAGTTTCCCAGTCCCTGCTGATGAAAAACATCCCCACAGCATGATGCTGCCGTCCTCATGCTTCACTGTGGTGTTCTCAGTTTGATGAGAGGTCATAAATTTGCCTCAGACTTGTTGTCCTTGATGGCCTAAAGTTAAGTTTGAGTTTGGTCTCATCTGACCACAGCACACTCAGAAGAAATTCCAAGCAGTCCAGTTTTTTTTTTTCCCTTTAAGTAGTGTGTTGTTTGTGCCTAAAGATTGTTTCTTGCTGCTCCTTCTTGAAGCCCAGCTCTGTGCAGCCTCTACAGATCCTATGAACAGATCCTTCCATCTTTGTAGAGGAGCTGCCCAGCTCCATCAGAGTTATCTTTGCCCTCCTGGTTGTTTCTCTGATAAATGCCCTCCTTACTCGCTCTGTGAGTTTTGCTGGACGACCCTCTCTTGGCAGGTTTGATGTGGTGACATCGTCTTTTATTTCATTATAATGAATTTAATAGAGTTCTGTGGGATGTTCAGAGTTTTGGGATATTTTTTTATAACCCAAACCTGAGCTATACTTTTCCATTTTGTCTCTGACCTGTGTAGAGTTCCTTGGTCTTCATGATGTATCTTTTTTGGTTGTAGTCCTTACTGCTTAGAGGTGTTGATTCTGGGGCTACACAAAAGGTGTGTCACTTGACAGGTTTAGCTAATTTGACGCCTAAATCGCTCACAAGTGGATCTTATTGAACAAGTTTTTTTCTCCCATTTAATCTCATTAATCTTAGGTATTTTAGGAAAATTGATGTCATTAATTCAATTTAAAATCCAATAAATCCCAGGTTGGAAAGCAACAAAATAAAAATATCAAGAGGGATGAATATATATATATATATATATATATATATATATATATATATATATATATATATATATACTCCTGATCAAAATCTTAAGACCAGTCAAAAAATTGCAAGAATTTGCATTTTGCACTTAAGAAGGTTCTAAGTAGAGCTTCACAATGTTAAAGGAAAAATCAGTGCAAGAGACAAGAACTTTTGAGCAGGGAATTTTC